>NC_071997.2:66245897-66560897 GCF_028885655.2 Pongo abelii
GAAAAGGGCCTGGACAGCAAGTGTGCTCAGGCTAGAGGTCAGGTCACTGTTTGCAAACTGCAGGAAGCCACCTATTTGGGGATTTCTCATCTAGTTACACTGCAGGGAGACAGGACAAAGCGTGACTTTCTGGGACTCAGAAATGGATGTACCAACCAGGCAAATTAAAGCTGGTGGTGGGGTTGGGGGGGATGTATGTACTTCCGGAAGCAGTCGGGTGACACCCAGAGGGGCTGTGTTGAAATTGACCCACATCCACCCAACCGCAGAAAGGACCACCTCTCACCCTTTCCCAAGGGAAAGCACTCAGGGAAGGGACAGACAGCGTGGAAAGAGAGAGCTAGGGAAGCACTAGGAGAGTTGCTTTCAGGTCTGGCTGTAAACTGAGAGCAAATCTGAGACCCCGCACACTTGGACACACACCTCGTGTTCCAAAGTGCGAAGGGATGTCCTAGAATTGGGGGTTTGGCCCCCATGTCATGCATTTTTAATCTTTTTACTGAAGTGATTTGTTAAATATTTTGCGTGGTGAAGCTGGGTTATCACTGCTTTGTAAGACTTTTCAGCCAAGAAAGCCCACAAATCAGAGAAAATCCTGCCGAACCCAGTGCTGAAATTTCTGCTTCACGAAGTTCAGTTACCAGATCTAGAAACTGGAAATAGGACCTGCCCCAGGCAAAATTCTGAAGTAAACATAGTTTGCTTTTTAACTCATGAGCCCGGCCTTTCTTTTCCTTGCTTTCCTGATCATTCTGACCCCTGAGAATCCCAGCCTCATGGCAGGCTCTCTGACACAGGTGTTTGAGGTCATCCAGAGTTTCCTCTTGGTTTTAAAATTGGGGTGTTGGATGTAAGCCTTATTTCTAACAATAGAAGGATGTTTTGCTCTATGGAGAAAGTGGTGGAAGAAACTGGGGGCCAAAAGGTCCACAGCCCCATGAGAAATCATGACCCAGAGTGAGTATCCATTCCAGCAACAGCTGGAAAGGTCCTGAGAACCCTGGCTGGAGGAAGACTTGTTTGAAGCTGGAACTTTCAGCTAGAAATAGAGCACATCCCTTGCTTGATTCTTGAGTTTGGTCTCAGAGTGGTCTAGGAAACCTCTTTTTTTTTTTTTTTTTTTTTTTTTGCCAGACTTTCAGTGTCTGCCTCTGTGACTTGGAGCTGGTCACCATCAAGAGAGGAAGAGAGTTATCAGTGGGAAGTGTTCATTCTATTCTTTGCATCAACTCCAGAGCAGCACCATGTGATAAGCCAGACGGGGACTATGTGTATGTGCCCACAATAACGGGTGAGTTTCTCTAGAGCACCTGTTTCTCCTGCTTACAACTCCACAGTCTAAGGTGGCTTAAGGGAAAGTGACCCAGGGATGGGACTGTTCCCATAATGGTTGCATCCCATCAGAAGGACTGGAGGTGCACACACATCTGGCCCACCTCCTACTCTTGAGCTCCCTCCATTGGACCCTCTGCTGGCCAGGGACTTTGGCCAGAGTTCATGGCTGTAGAAAGCCAGGTCACAAACCCTTGAGCCTATGGGCCCACTCTGCACCATCAGACGCTTTAATACTTCCAGCCATTTTCAGGGTCTAGCCCCTCCCAATCCATGACTCCAAGCTGGCTCTCAAATAGTATATGCTGCTAGCCTAGAATTGTTCTCCTTTTGGCACTGCTATGTGGAGAGGTGTTGAAAGGAGGCCGGAGCAGATGGAAATGAGATTCCATTACTTTGTAAATGCCTAAATGGCATTTCTTTTTAATGCAACATGAGAGTTTTAGCATGCTTAAAAATTGTCCTATGCTAATTATGAGGCCCATTTTTGTTAAAGATGCATACACCTCTCTTGTAGTTGGGGACGTTTTGGCTTTGAGGTTGGTTTCTGTGTGTGAATTCCATCCTGGGCACTGTTTAGGTCTGTTAGTAACCGGCTTAGCACTTGCCTCCCTGGTAATGACAGAGATGCTAACACAATAGCAAAGCTGTTAATCCCAAACATGTTACTAACAAGGCAAGCTGCCTTGCTAGAGGTTGCAGAGAAGAGGAGACGGATGTGGAAATGCTAATATGTGAATGAGAGAGCTCTCTCATACCCACGGATTTGCGGATAATGAGGAATGTCCTGCTTTTCTCAAAATGTCACCGCACTTAATCAACTCAGAGCTCCCTCACTAATCACATGCCAGCGACTGATGTTTGGTATTTCGGAGGCAGTGAAGGTGAACGGTAAATGTGGATGATTTCGCTCCATGGGTGGCACTGGAAGGATTCTTGCTGGATTCAACTTCCTTCGTCATTTTTGACATGCTTCCCTATGTGCTTTATTGACTCTTTGGACACATAATAGACGCCATAGCTATTTATTTATGGAAAGAAAATCAATAAATGTGTGAATGAAACCAAACCCACCTCAATCTGGGTTATCATTTCAGAAAAGAGCAAAAGCAGGGAGACTAGATACTGTAAGATTTGGGCCAAAGGTAGTTTGGAAGCATGGCCTGGCCAAGTTCACGAACTCTGAGGAGGTGGAGGAAAAGACAGAAATCATGGAAACTGATTCTTCCTTTCCCTAAGGAACAGGTGCAGACAGCTGTGGAGGAACCACACAAACAAATTCCAGCTTTGATTTGGAAATAGAAGTTGCACTGCAGACAATTGATTAAATCTTTAAACAGTTTCAATTCCACCTGGCAATCTTGTTATTAGTCCTGGACATGCTTGAAATTCGGTCGTGCTCACCTGATAGGTTTGGTGATGACAGAGGGGTAGCCACTGACCAAACTGATACATCTTGCTTGACATGTAGGGTAGTTCTGAAAAGCCATAAGTAATTCTTCAACTTAGCCATAAATCAGAATGACTTCAGGAGCTTTAAAATAATATTGTGGCCTAAACTTCACCTCCAGAGATCCGGTTTCAATTAGTTTAGTGTGGGCTCCTGAGAACTCCATTTCCCAATGCTTTTTAGATGATTCTGGAGCTCACCTAAGTTTAAAAGAATTTCTGTGTTTTCCAGACTTTGGTATTTCACAGATAAGTTAAATTTCTAAATAGGAGCTTGACTTAGGGCTGTCAACATTTTACTTTGCCAAGTAAGGGGGAAGGAACTAGCACCTGCTGTCTTGGTCAGCTTGGGCTGCTCCAACAAGAACAGTAGGTGAACTGGGTAACTTATAAACAACACAAATGTATTTCTCAAAGTTTCAGAGTCTGAGGAGTCCAAGATCAAGGTGCTGGTAGATTTGGGGTCTGATAAGGGCCCATTCCTCATAGTTGATACCTTCTAGCTGTATCCTCATACAGCTGAAGGACAAACAAGCTCCCCTGAGCCTCTTTATAGGAGAACTAATCTCATTCTTGAGGGCTTTGCCCTCAATAGGTGACCTAATCACCTCCTAAGGGCCCTACCTCTTAATCCTATCTCATTGGGGATTATATTTCAACATATCAATTTTGGGGAGACGCAAGCGTTCAGACATAGCACCTTTTGTCAACATTATTTCATTAAAAAAGGTGGATTCATAGCAAGGAAAAAACTGGAAGGACAGATCTTTAAACACATTTAGCTTTATAAAAAAAATTCACCATGCTGGACGGGTGCGGTGGCTTACACCTGTAATCCCAGTACTTTGGGAGGCCAAGGAGGCGGATAACTTGAGGTCAGGAGTTTGAGACCAGCCTGGCCAACGTGGTGAAATCCCGTCTCTACTAAAAATACAAAAATTAGCCAGGCATGGTGGTGCACACCTGTAAGCCCAGCTACTCAGGTGGCTGAGGCAGGAGAATCACTTGAACCCAGGAGGCGGAGGTTGCAGTGAACCGAGACCATGCCACTGCACTCTAGCCTGGATGACAGAGTGAGACTGTCTCAAAAAAAAAAAAAAAAAAATTACCATGTTGCCACAACCTTATCCATAGCAGCTTATTCACAACACCTCAAAGGTGGAAACAGCCCATTAAGATGAATGGATAGGCCAAATGTGGTATATACATAAAATGCACTACTACTCATTCTTATAAAGGAAGGAAATTCTATGACATGCTATATAACATGGATGAAACTTCAGGACATTTTTATGCTAAGTGAAATAAGTCAGTCACAAAAGTCCAAATATTAAATGATTCCACTTACATGAGTTTCCTAGAGTAGTTAAATTCATAGAGAAAATAGAATAGTGGTTGCCAGGGATGGAGAGGATGAGGAATGAGGAGGTAGCATTTAATGGGCACAGACTTTCCATATGGGATGATGAAAGAGTTCTGGAGAAGGATGGTAGTGATGGTCACGCAACAATGTCAATACACTTAGCGCCACTGAACTGTATACTTCACGATAAATTTCATGTTATATATATTTTGCCCCAATAAAACAATTACAACTTTGCTTTTATTCTCTAATTTTGTTGTGCAGATTGGCATTTGAAAGCCACTGCTCAGAATGAAGTAATCTCCGATGTCTTAGATAGAGGAAGGAAGGCCTGTGGATGCAGCCTAGGTGACTGAGTCCAGTTACCCAGGATCCGTTCATCAGAAAGCCTCTAAACTGCTTTAGAGAGGCTGCAACAACCTAACTCATGCTGGGTGATGAAAATGCACTTTGAGATTACTAAACAAACAAACAAACAAACAAACAGCCATGCCCTTGGAGAAACGAAACAATCTCTCAAACATAGACATACCTCAGGCCAGGGGTCAACTTGTACATTAAAGTGTTTGATACTTTTTATAAGCAAAGATGTTTAGAGGATGTTGCTCCCAAGAAAGTTTTCAAGAAGACCCTAAAGATTATCTAAGTGGGCAGAAATTATAGGTGACACCTGTTTTTTTCTTGACAAAGCAATAGAGTAAAGTAGGAAAGAACTGGTGGTTCTTTTCTACAGAGAGATTAAAGTTAAAGCACAGAGGTTAAAGTTGAAGCAATTTGGCACCCATAGGAAGACACTTAGAGACAAGATGTTCTCTGGCACAGACTTCATTGTTGGTGAAATTATAAGATTACACAAAGAGTAATACTATTCTTTCCTATAGTGGTTGCTTCTTATTAATATATATGTATATAACACATAGTAAATGAAGTTTTGTGATGACTGGTTAGTAAGTTTTCAAAATTCAGATTAATCTGTTCTTAACAATACAGACACTGATAGCCTATTAGGCAAGCCATTTATTTGGAGTTTATAATCATGGAATTTTCGTACTACATTAAGAATCTCCACGGGTGATAATAGAGCACTAAAATAGCTAGCATTGCATTGATGTTTCTCACTCTCTACATTTGTTTAATTCCTCTGCCAGAGACACTTACTTAACTTGTCTTGGTGGATTTTTGTAATGTGTCTTTCAAATGGAAAAACTGTATTCAAGCATTCCAGTTTTATCAAGTAGCAAAAACACCCAGGCTGTTGGCCAGAATTTGCATGTTTGTTACTGCAGTACATACCCAGATATCTCAGGCAGAGGAATAATAACAATTTTCCACAATGTCATTGGATCCATAATTCTGGCAGTAGGTTAATTCACTTAGCCACTTCCATGAAAGCAATAATTATTGGCATATAATCTTAGAAATCACCATGCATTGCAGTGTTCAATTCCAGTTGAAATAGCATTTTTAGTTCAATAAATGTTTGCTAAGTACCTACCATGTGTACTGCTGTATTATTTCTTACCTTTGTCCAGCACTTCAGAATTGTAAAAGTTATGTTGATTTTATCATTTCATTCTTACGGAACCTTGTGATGAGGACAAGGAGGTTAACATACAAGGAAACTGATGCATGCAGAGATTAAATACCTTGATAAATACCTTGCTCAAGATCTCAAAGACAGTAAGTGATATAGTTACAAATACAATCCAGGTTTTCTCAAGCCCATTCCAGTCTTCTCTGCTCTGCCCTGCTATACCCCACCTCATTGTCAGCACTCGCTGTTGATGTCTATCTTAAATTACCCTTTACCAATTCTCTGAATAATTTTCTGTGCCAATATTTTTCCTTTTGTTTTTTTGAAATGTTTTACAATCTCACTAAGCAACATACTATGTGATTCAGAAGGTCTTATCTTCATAAGCTCATCTAATGTGGCTACCAGTATTCGCCAATCAGTTCCTTTGCTTTCCATATTGCTAATGATAGCTTTGCATACCTCTTTCTTCCAGCAGCAGGAACAAAAGGGAAACCTGGCCATTGCACCAGGATAAGCAGTGTGATACACAGAGAAGTCTGAGAGTGAAGAGACCTGAATTCTTGTGTTGATTCTGCCATTACTTTGACATGAAATGTTGGACAAGGCAATATGCCACCACAGGCCTTACTTTTCTACTCTACAGGGATTGTAATGCTTTTTTTGACCTCAGAGGGTTGAGGTTAGCACAAAATATGTGAAGGATTTGAAAATAATTAAACTCTATATTAATGTAAATATTACCAAGTCTTTTTAGAATCCCTGCTAGCATTAAGTGTATGTGTGTGTGTGTGTGTGTGTGTGTGTGTGTGTGTGTGGTGTGTGTGTTTGTGGTGGAAGCTGGGGGAGAGTAAAGAAACTTCTCAATGGCTGTCCTGGATCAAACATATTTGAATTATATTTCTATGTGTCTGTGAGCACACACATTATAATTCTGTGCCTGTGGGATGGAGAGTGTAGATGGGAATGCAGAAGGATGTAAGATACTACCTTACATTTCAGGAACTTGATGCCTTTGTAATGTATACATAGACTCAATTTTCTGTAATGTATACATAGACTCAATTTTCTAAGCACTACTATCTACCCAGTTATATAAATTCTGGGCATAAAACCAGATAGGATTTCTCCATTTCTGGTATCTGCAGAAAAACAGAAATATCTAGATTGACAGTTGCTATGGTTTGAACGTCCTCTCATAAATTCATGTTGAAATCTAATTGCCATTGTGATGGTATTAAGAGATGGGACCATTAAAAGATAGTTAGACCATGAGGTCCCATCCTCACAAACGTATTAATGGCATTATTGTGAAAGTGGGTTGGTTATTGTGGGAGTGGTTTCCCAGGTGAGTTTGGCCAGTTCCCTCTGTCTGGTATGCTTGCTTGCCCTTCCACCTTCTTCCATAGGATGACTCAGCATGAAGGTACTCCCCAGATACCAGTGCCATGCTCTTGGATTTCTCAGTCTCCAGAACCATGAACCAAATAAACTTCTATTCATTATAAATTACTCAGACTCAGGCAATCTGTTATAGAAGCAGCCAATAGACTAAGGCAATAATTTCACATAGAACTCAGTGAAGATAAAAATAAAATCATCTACCAGTACACACTTATCAGAATGGCCAAAACCTAGAACATTGACAACACCAAATGCTGGCCAGAATGTGGAGCAACAGGAGTTCTCATTCACTGCAGGTAGAAATGAAAAATGGTACAGCCACTTTGGGAGAAAGTTCAGTAGTTTCTTTCACAAAATGAAATACATCCTTACCGTATGATCCAATAATTATATTCCTTGGTATTTACCCAAAGAAGTTGAAAACATGTTCACACAAAAACCTGCACACAGATGATTATAGCAGTTTTATGTATAATTTCAAAAACTTGAGAACAACAAAGATGTCCTTCAGTAAGTGAATGGGATAAACTAGTACATCCAGACAATGGATTTACTAATGAAAACTTTACATTTCAAGTCATGAAAAAACATGGAGGAGCCTTGAATGCATATTACAAAGTGAAAGAAGCCAATCTGAAAAGGCCATATACTGTACGATTCCAACTATATAACATTTTGGAAAAGGTTAAATTATAGAGACAGTAAAAAGATCAACAGCTACCAGGGTTAGGGATGCGGAAGGGAAAAATAGGTGGACCTCAGAGAATTTTTTAGGCAGTAAAAATACTCTGTGTGATAGTATACTGATGGCCATTATACATTTTTTCCAAACCCAAAGACTATACAACACCAGAATGAACCCTAAAGTAAACTATAGACTTTGGGTGATTGTGATGTGTCAGTGTAAGTTTATCAGTTGTAACAAATGCACCACTTTGGTGGGGATGTGGATAATGGGAAATGTTATGCACGGGAGGGCAGGGGGTATATGGGAAATCTCTGTAACTTCATCTTGATTTTGCTGTAAACCTAAAAGTGCTCTAGTGCTCTAAAAAATAATGCCTTAAAAATAAAATAAAGTTATCTGAGAATAATTAAATATCCAATGATGATATATATTTACAATGATGATAATATTTACATTGAATGTACTAAAAAGAATCCTGAATCTAGTCTCTACTTCTATTCATTAAGGAACTAGTGGTAACTTTTAAAGAATGTGATTAATAGAATTATCTTTTAGCCCCCCTTCCATGTCCAGATCTTACAGTTTCAAGCCTTCTGCATTGAGACGGCTGATTTTAACTACAAGTCTCTTATTAATCACAGAAAAAATAATGGTCTATCTACACTTGCCACTTTCGAAGAACAAAAACTTTACCAATTTACACCTATGAAAAATTCCCTTTCCCTCCAATGCACTCTGCAAATGATTAGTGACAGCTTGACTACGTGTTAATAAAAATGGCAGCAAAATACTTTATCTCTATTTCTCAAACCCTTTTTAAATCTGTCTTCTTTCTACCTTATTCAGTGTCCTCTTTGCTATGTGATATTGAGAGGAGCATTTTAAGTCTTTTTTCATGCAATGAATTTTTTGCTGCTTGAAGTACCAGCTGAAAAAGGTCACCCATTGCATTGCACCATATTGCCTCCTATGTAACACCATTAAGCTCATGCCTGGCACTCATTGCTCAAAAGTAGTGTAGGGACATAACAAATTAATTACCTAATGTTCAATATTGCAAAGGTTCTGTTATTCCTCTCGGAATAAATCTGGATCACAAGAAGAAAGCATTTTGAGGGTTGTGTTTCCTTGAGTTAAGGATCATGTAAAATACTGGCCAAGATGTTTCCCCTCTAATCACCTTTTTTATTCATAGCTTAGTTTGGAAAATGTAATTCCTTTGCCCCAGGGCTCCAGAATGATGAAATTTGTTTCTTGTATTTGGATTATGAACAAGTTAATCATCTGCAACTGATTGCACTTGTCTTCGTGAATGTTCTTAGGTAATTGGAGCACTGCTTTTTCTTTGCTCATTGGATCATGACACAAGAGTTGTTCAATAACTCATCCTTTCTGGTCACTTCAAAACAAAAAAATTCTCTCAGGAAGAGAATTTTCTAAACAATATTTCCCTCAGAAAAAAAAATCAAGATTCTCTTATTTGACCTCTGGCTATGATACCAAGATTGTGTAACTCCAGGAAAGGCAGCAATGAGCAGGTCTGTTTGCCTTCAATCTGTCTCTTCAAAAACAGAATGGTCTACAATGTGATGAGTAATGCCCAAACTCCACTGGCTGTATTCTTCCTTAAATGGGCTTATAGTTACTCTCTTAGGGAGTAAAGGTCAGAATATTAAAAATCTGGCAGTTTTCTATGATATCCTTCCTTGGGACGCTTGCATCCTTGGAGATGGTACCCCAGGCTCAGGAAAACAGAAAACAACCTAGAATAGGCAAGGATAGGATTGTGACTAATTAAATACTGATCTAGTTCTTGAATGAGCTCTGTAGTCATGCAGAAAGTTGATTACCCTTTGTCATTATTGCCTGGGGCTGGGGATCTCGGGATTATAAAACCATGAAAAGAACTATGCCAGAGGGACTTTAACATGGACTCAATATCTAATATAGATCAGGTCATTTCTTGGAGTTTGAGAATTTCCCCCTGTAGCAGATCTATGATGTGATAGATTCAAATGATTTTAAGAATCCTGCATCAGGCTGTGTTTATGAGGCACAAAACATGAATTAAACTTTTTGCAAGGAAGTTTCATAGAAAGTAAGTTATCCTGGAGGAGAAAGAGGTTGGTGCTCCAGATATACTATAGAGTAACCATATGTACTGTTTTTCCATGGATGCTTGAGATTTGCACCTGTTGCCCTGGCTCAATAGTGCTTCCCCTTTCATATTAAAATATTTCCTAGTTTGGCAGAAGAATTCTATGGTCACCCTAGCTACATGATATTTGACTATTACTTTCCAACAGCAATGGGTTTGTTGACCTTGCACAGGATTGGTCAGGCAAAGCATGTGTTCATGTAAGAAGAGCCATAGTGAAGCCCTCTGCTAGATGACACTGGATACAAAACATAAAAAGAGTCAATACTTGCCCAGCTAATTGATCCCCAATAAATGAAACCCTAAAGGAAAAGGTTCCAAATGTTTCTGAGACAAATTTTCTCAACTCAGATTTCTCTTCATTTTACAACAGGAACATGCGGCCAGATAATTCTAATCAAAGGAAGAGCTCAGTTTCATTCTTTACCTACTATATGTAGATAAAGAACAACATGCAACTCTGAAGTAAATGGGAAAAACTGGAAACACTGCGGATTTGTGGAACAATGAATTCTATGGCTTGGATATCCAAATCCATAATTGTTATGCCCCTGTAATTTCTAGTCAAAGTAATTTAAGAAATGCCACTTGGTGCCATATGCAACCCCGTATGTCTCCCACCTAGAACTCTCACCAATGCACAGATACTTAAAGGTTATATAACAGAAATTTCCTCTTCACCCAATTCTGTTCGTATCTGAAGATGACTGATATCGCTGAGATTTTCTTATTTCACAAATGTACTTTGAGTAAATATGTTACACATGTTTATCATTGAGACACAATTCTCCACTTTATTGATTATTGCACTGATTTTAATAAATAACAAGTTAGCATATGAACATAAAAATCTAACTTTGATTTCAAAATAAAATAGGAATTTTTTTAGAAGCCTGACTTTAAAAATAATTCAGAGAGGGGAGAGGTGAATGTCCTACAGCAAGAAATTAAAATTGGATACAGTGATGTAAAAAAAAAAAAGGTTTTATTAACTTTAGATTAAACAGACATGAGGTATTCAATTAAAATGATTTCTGAGGTTTTAAAACTATCATGTCCTGTGATTAATACAGTAAATGTATGTTTGATTGAAATATTAAGCAGAAGGGAAATAAATAACAGAGTTTTAAAAATATATATTCTCATTAGCAATGCAAGGCTGAAGTAAAAAGTCCAGTAAAAATATGGCTTGCTTCTAGGAGATGAATAATATTATTTACGGAACTCTTTTGAACAAGTCAGGATGTTCTCATTTGCATGTGTAGCCTGATTGGTGAATTATGCCCCAGATTCCAAATCATTATTCTCTAAACTTGAGCCCAGAAATATACCTGTGGTCCAACCTCCTTCTCCTTGTTTCTCTCACTCTCTTTTCCATGCAGTGTGGATGGGGTAGGGGGCGGGGCATCTGGATGAAATAAAGCCTGCCGCTCTATCATTTTAAAGCAACTGAATGAAAAGCAAACGAATTGGTCAAACTGAGTATTTGGTGTCATGTAGAATTTTTTTAAAGTCTCATCTGGTTGGATTTAAACCACCAATCCATTTGAAGTTTTTCTTTGAAATTTAAATTGGTGACTATTCGAGTGAAGATAACAATCAAGGTGGGTAAGTACTAGGAAAGAAAAATCCATGGTCCAGTTCAAGAGGGGGTCAAAAGGCAGAAGAAGCAGTCAAATTTTAGCTGTAAACTTAACTATGAATAGGCCACAAAAATCTCCAAAGAATATGCAATACACTATGACTTGAAATATCCTTCCCTGACAGTAAGCAGCTGTTCAACCCTAGACAACTCCATGCAATCTCTTCAATCTTTGGTGACCTGAGCCATAAAATAAGGGCATTCATTCACTTTCCACTCAACCAATATTCTCTGAGCCCTCACTATGGATCAGGAGCTGTAAAAGGCCCTAGGAAACCAATGGTGGGTAAAATAGACACTGCTCTGTCCTCTAGAGGGGCATGTGGATTACTAGGAAATAACCACATAAACAAATACAAAACTTACAGCCAACACATGTGCTACTGCACAAAGAAACATGTGCCGTGAGAGTCCATAATGAGGGAGTGACCCAGTCACGGAGGTTAGGAAGAAGTGTTGAGGTGAGATCTAAAGGCTCTACTAGGTGAAGTGGAGGTAGGGGGAACCATTGTAAAAGAGGAAATAGCACATGTGAAGACCTGGTGGTAGGAAGAAGCAAGATAAATACGAAAGACTGTAAACACCCAATGTGGCTAAGTCCAGAGAGCAAAGGTGAGTAGAACAGAGGTGAAGTTGGAAAGGTCAAGTAGGGGTCAGACCATGCACAGTTTGTAGGATTATGTTCTGGCTTCTCCTAAGAGCCACTGGAAGGTCATTGAGGAGTTTTAAACAAAGGGATGACATAAGCAGAATTGAAAAGGTGACTGTGCCACCAGATTCTGTTTTAAAAATCAAAAATATGGCCAGGCACAGTGGTTCACACCTGTAATCTAGCACTTTGGGACACTGAGTTGGGAGGATTGCTTGAGACCAGGAGTTCGAGACCAGCCTGATCAGCACAGCAAGACTCCATTGCTATAAAAAATTTTAAAAATTAGCTGGGCATGGTAGTGCATGCCTATAGTCCCAGCTATTTGGGAGGCTGAGGCAAGAGGATTACTTGAGCCTAGGAGTTCAAGGCTACAGTGAGCTATGTTTGCACCACTGCACTCCAGCCTGGGCAACAGAGTGAGACCATGTCTCTAAAAGAAAAAAAGAAAAGAAAGAGAAAAAGAAAACCCTATTACCCCAGCTGCTGGGAGTTCTGCCAGAAGAAAGCCTTACCTGTAAAATACCTTTGGGAATTGCCTAAACTGCAGAGCCACCAGGCCCAAGATTGCGCTCCTTTCCAGAGTCCCATCTTAATCAATCAGTGCAGGAGTGGAAAGGCCTACCCTGCTCTTTCCACCTTGAGACAGCTCTGAAAGGTCACCCCACCTTCAGAAACCCTTACAGTGTTGGATGAGGCTGCAGTTGAGACTTTATTGCTGCTCAGCTTCTCCCTCTGCCCAAGCTTACTTCCCTTCCTTTCACAAGAAACACTCCCTAATCAACTTCTTGCTTGCTAATCTCCATCTCAAGTCTGCTTCCGGGAAAACCCAACCTGTGACAGTCTGAAAGTAACATGAAGAATGATCCAAAGAGGGGCCAGTGGTGGTCATGGTAACCTAAGTAAGTGGCTATATAGTAGTAAACCAAAGACAGCAGTAGCTGGGTCTAGAATGATGGAGAGAGACATGGGGAGAGTGAGCAGATTCAGAAGACATTTAGGAAGTGAAAACATAATAAAATTTGGTAAAGAAATGGATATGGGGAAGAATGATAGTGGAGAGTGAAACATCAAGGATGATTCCTTTGTTTACTATACACAGCAAAGAACACTGCAATCCTGAAAAGGACTGGGTATGAGGGAAAGATCCAAAGTGTCCTCTTGGTGCCAGCTGAGTTGACACATTCAAGTGGTGTTTCAAAGGAGGGCATTGGCTGTAGGCTCTGGATCATGGGAGTAAGTGCCTAGATCACACAAGGAGCCACGGATCTGGAGTCATTTAAGAAAAAAGAATAATCTCAGAAGAGAAAAGGCCTGAGGTCTAAACCTAGATGGAGGAATCTCACTGTTCTTCTCAGTGCTGATTGTCTATATTTCCACGCCCTCAAGAGCTCTAGAAGCAGAGTTCCTAATTTTTGAGAAGTGATTACCCCTTTGAGAGTAAGAGGGAAAGTAGAGCATTTTTGTTCATATACACAATGTCTGTGCACAATTTCAGGGTGTCTCATGTCCATAAGTTTATCACTAGGCCTCTTAGTGATCCACAGCCTCCAAGTCATACACCCCCACTCTAGAGAAAGCCTCTGCTCTTACAATCTTACTGTTCTTGTAGTACATAAAATGCTACAAATGCACACAAAAATCCGCTCACAAAAAGCACTTGTGCATCTAGTGGAGATAAAGGAAGGCTTAGAAGGAGTTGGAAAACACAGTTTGCATTGCAACAATGAGCACAATTTTAAATACTAGACATTCTCATTCTTAAAATCTGCTTCGCCCATTCCCATGTGGAAAGTTCACTAGTTGTTTATCTCACAAAGAGCTGAAGTTCATGCCATTCCTTCTTCCCCCCATTGTACCTTTCTACCCATCTATTGTCTTCTCTCCCTATCCTCTCAGGAACAAAGCACATTGCTTTTAGTCTCCCATGAAAAGCATTTAAAGGATCTGTTAAAAACCATGTGATTTGACCGTGTGGGGTGGCTCATGCCTGTAATCCCAGCACTTTGGGAGGCCGAGGCGGATGGATCACCTGAGGTCAGGAGTTTGGGACCAGCCTGGCCAACATGGGGAAAGCCCATCTTTACTAAAAATACAAAAAATTAGCTGGGCATTGTGGTGGGCACCTGTAATCCCAGCTATTCAGGAGGCTGAGGCAGGAGAATCGCTCGAACCCAGGTGGCGGAGGTTGCGGTGAGCTGAGATCGCACCATTGCACTCCAGCCTGGGCAACAAGAGTGAAACTGTCTCAAAAACAAAACAAAACAAAACCACGTGATTCTGTTAAAACTGTTATCTCTGAGTCTCACTTTCTATCCCAAATGGCTAAAAAAGTTATTTCCCCCAAACAATGACAGTTCCTTATCCTAGAAGAGAGATTATGCTAGTATCTAAAATGATAAAATTCTCACTAACTTACATGTATGTTATCTGGCTGAATTACCACTTTAAGTTGCTTTCAGCCATTAATACTTTAGCTTAGGTCAGTTAATCAGATGAGTTGAAAGAGAAAAACCAAGTAAACAGAAGAAAAAACATGTTTTGTTGGGATAGAGAAAGCCAGGGAGGAAGCACAGAGGGAAAGTTTTTGGAGCCGTAATATATGGATGAGACAAAATCCAACAAAATGAAGCTGGAGGGACAGTGGGGAAAGAAAGGAGGAATGATATACGAGGGGATGAGAGAGTGTGGAGAGGAAATGTGTCTGTTTTGCCTAGGGCAGGATATTGTTTTAGATTTTGCATCAGTGGAATTGAATCCTATCATACAGCACCCATTTAAGAGGACAAGGAAAATCCTCCTTTGTTGTGGCCATAGCTAGCAAGGACATCTGTGCCTCACCCTGCGTGAATCTCAGCTGCTCTAGAAGTCTGCTTTGGCTCTGCCCTGCCCGGGTGTGGGGGCCCCAGAGGATGAAAGATATAATGTAATTGATTACTGAGGCTGTAAACTGTACAACTCTAATGACGCTCTAATTAGAGTGCAAAGGGCTGGGGGAGAGGGCGGAGGCCATTTTTTGTTGCTGTTTTCTGGAGGCTGCTTTGGCATTTTCCCATCGTTCTCTCTATAACAATAGACATTAGCATTTTCATATGTCTTGAAAGTTAAAGCAACATGTGGGAAATTCAACTGTTGAAGAGCAAAATTCTCTAATTACATTGTTCAGAGATTTCCGGTACTTTTGGAAAATGTGCATTGACAAAGGGCTTAATTTAATTAGTGGTACTGTTTCATTTCCAGGGATGGCCTGATTTCCAATCCACTCTCCCACCCTGATGTACTTGCTCTGCTGTGGAAGCTCCCACTGGCTTCAAAGGGTACACAGAATAGTGCAAAGATGCTGAAAGGTGGAGTTAGATATGATTCACAGTGATTTTTTTTTCCATCTTCCCTAAGTCTGTGTCATCACTGCAGAAAGCAAGTTGCTTCTGGGCAATTGACATATTAAGAATTGTTCAAAAGAGCTAGAGTGGGACCTGGAATTTTAACTGGCAGGGGTGTTTCATAGTTAAACAAGATGTCTCATCAGATTTCATCTATTTTCTGAGACAGTATTGACTTCAATTAACATGCGCACTATTACAGATTTACAATCCTCTCCCTGTCGCCTCTCCAGTACCAACCCATACACACTAGTTAGAAGCTTGGCTGAGAACAAAAATCAAGTTCACCCTTATCATAACCTTGCATAAAAATTCATATCTTCTCTATTATTATTAAGGAACATTTAAGAAAACCCTTATTTTCCAAGCATTAAATGTCTTTGCTTTTACTCTAAAGATTTCTGTAGACAGCGATGCCTTCCACTATGGCCCAACAGAGCATGCTCCATCCATGTCTTCTGACTCATGGATCCCACAACCAAGCATAGTAGATGGAATGTAGGAAAACGCCTACAGGGGCAGCCAGGCCCTTGCTAATGAAATTACGGCAATGACTAACTAGAAACTAAAAGTTTATTTGTATGATGCTTTTTTCATACATTTAGCAGATAATCCAGAGGTGATGGTAGGGAATGAATGAATTGAAGAAATAGGAAATGTGACACCAGCTAAGATCCTGACCTGGGATCCACCAGAGGTTGTGGGCCTGATGCATTCAAATTGACCATTGACTAAGATGTCAGGAGGTCTTCAGTTTTATGGAGCAATTGGCATGATGCTAGATGGAAATCAATACCTGCAATCTAAATTTTTTATTTGGTGTGTTGTCAGTTGAAGTTTGATGTCTGTTTCTCTTTCTTGGAGTGATTTTCTTTCTGCAATCAGCATGATGAAAAATAAAATAATGCTTATAAATGAAGTCAACATATATTACTGGCTGAGCCAGAGGAAGTTGGCAGCTGCGGAAATTCTGTTTTCACTTTACATTAAGTGGCATTAATTACACTGCTATGTAACTAAGTATAACCACACGATTGTGGAGTAGGATTCTGTTCTTGTTTCAGAGGCACCAGGATACAAGCACGTGGCTGTGAGGTGGGGAGGCCAGGCCCTCTTGGTCATCTTTAGTAAGGACTGAATCATTGCGCTCAGGGCCTCATTCTAGGCCAGAGACTGTCAAGTGCTTTCCCCTGACCAGAAAGTAAACCAAGCCCAGCTGCCCAGCAACAGCTGGTCTACCAAGTGAACCAAAAGCCATTTTGCCTCCAGTCCAAAGATTGAGGTTTATGAAATATAACTAAGCCAGAAACCTTGCACTGCAAGCCTTAGGGCTGGCTTTGAAAATGAGGTCACTATCCACTTTATATTCTCTGATTTTCCCATTAAATATTGAAGTGTTACAAACCAATGCAACGTCTAACAAGAACAGCCTGTTTATGGTTCCACTTGTGAATGAGGTGACACAGCCTCTAGTAACTGCCAGCCAGGTAATGGGAATTTCTCAGCACGTCCAAGGGTAATATCTTCCTCTGCTAACCAAGACACTGTACAAGGCAGAAAGGATGGTGTTCTAGCTTCCTTTCTACCTTTAAATGGCTATGAGGTACTGGGGAAGTTAAACTATTAACTCTCTGTATTAGTCTGTTCTCATGATGCTAATAAAGACATACCTGAGATTGGGTAATTTATAAAGAAAGAGGTTTAATTGATTCACAGTTCATCATGGTTGGGGAGGCCTCAGGAAACTTATAATCACGGCACAAGGGAAAGCAAACATGTCCTTCTTCACATGGTGGCAGGAAGAGAAGTGAGTAGAAGTGGGGAAAGCCCCTTGTAAAACCATCAGATCTCGTGAGAACTCACTCACTGTCATGAGAACAGCATGAGGGTAACCGCCCCCATGATTAAATTACCTCCCACCGGGTCCCTCCTATGACACGTGGGGATTGTAGAAACTACAATTCTAGATGAGATTTGGGTAGGAACACAACCAAACCATATCACTGACCCTTCCATGGGTCATTTATAAGGTGGAGATAACAGCCTAGCTACTGAGAAGAGTGAGCCTAACTTCGTAGAACTCTTAAATTCTCCTCAGCTCAAAGATCTGGAATTTAAGGTGTATTTTTTGTGTGTTCCTGAGGGCAGAGATCTTGATTTTTATTTCAGTAACCTCAGTACTTGGTATATGGTACAGACGCATTCACACTGGGTTGAATACATAATAAAATAAGTGTAATTATAATGCTCAAAAAATATATTCTTGCAAATAGCCCACAGTGCAGCTACCCAATTAACATTTTGGGTTTTCAGGGGTTTTTTGCAGGGGGCAGGAGGCAAAGACTGAAATTCAGCCAGACAGTTCTGCATACCAAAGGGGCCCAGCGAAGAACAGAGCTTTCAGAAACAGTGAGAAAAAAAGAGAGAGGTAGGGAGGTAGGGACACTCCTACCTTTCAAAGGGCTTGGGAGCCTGAGAACACAGGCAAGCATGCAGTCGCTCCCGGAACAGCAAGGTTGTCTTGTTTGTGCAGATTACTGAAAATTTAAAGCTATTGGAAATGATCATTCTGTAGGTGTGAACTTGGCTCCTCCCTCTTTAAACCTCTTAAACCAATGACCCTCTAATAGCAGAAGAAAGATGCATTTGTTTATTTCCAGATTATGGAAAATTTGTATGTGATTTAGGTATAAAACTAGTAGGGACAGATGAAGACTCCTCCCTGATGTCTATCTACATGCAGTGGCTGGAGGTGCCTGGAGCTGTGATCTGTGGTAGAAATAGAGGGTGTGGTCCCAGGCAGTATGCAGGAATTTTGGCCATCATTTGAGGAGCTGCACAGGTTCCAGAGAAGTCCAAGGCAGCAGAGTCTTGTCTGGGGAAATGAGCTTCAGTAGATGGAGGCAAGACAGCAAAGTTATTTCACTCTGCTAGTGATAAAAATTCAGTTATTTCAAGGATTCCTTGAAGACCCACTTTACCAACTTCCTATCACAACTATATTTGGGGTCATATGCTTTCTATGCTAATAGTCATATATGGCAGGTCAGGATTGGTATAGGCAGGACTACTGCATACTATTGTGAGGCTTATCTTGACACCAAGGCACCCAGCCTAGGAGGTGAGTAGGGTTTGAAATCCAGGCTACTGTCTGCTCACAAAGTCATGCACCCCTAGGCTGAGTATGTTGTTCCCTAGCTGCGTACATTAACTAAGTTACTCATTCTTAAAACTGTATCTGCCCGTGTAATTTGGCAGGCAGGTCAGAGAACTGTATGCTGATTATTCTCCATTTCCTCCTCCCCAGATCCAGTCACTGTTTTTCTCTGCCCTGCTCTGTGCTCCAGATGGTGACTTCACACAAGGCATCTGAGACTCCCTTATGTTCTGACCTCCAGGTGGGGTTGGCCAACTAGAACGACCAGTAGGAGATGAGAAAAGTGAGCAAAAAGAGAGGCCCTAGGATATGAAGAGTAACATAACTAATTCTTGTTTGGAGGAACCAGATTCTAATAACTAAGCCAGAACCATGAAAAGATAATTTTAACATAATCTGAAAAATACTGAAGCTATGAACTTTAAGCTTAGAGAAAGCTTCCTGGGAGGAAGAGGATTTTAGCTACATTTTTAAAGATGATTAGAGTTGGTTGGTTGAAAAAAGGGAGGGCCTTCTAGGCACAGAGAACAACATGGGCAAAAGCTCTACTGGCACAGTTACATACGATTGGTCATTGTGCACATGTATTTGACATACTGTCATTGTCAGTGACCTGAGGACAAGAGCTATATCTCCTTTCTAATCTTGCCTCCACATTCCCTTCCACATAGTGCTGAGGACATAGCAGGAACTCAACAATATCTTTTGGTTGATTGAGTGAATGCCTCTTCCTGAGAGACACAGAAAGAATAAGTGATACCATGCCTCTCTGATTTCAAGGCCAATGCCAAGTTGCTTCCCAGTCAGCAGAGTTGAAGCACAGGGCTAAAGATAGGAATATTTTCAAGTGGCAGAGCTCATCAGTGGTGTGACTGGAAATGGAGTGCAGATTGTCTGGAACTCTGTTAGGTAGCATACCATTTTGTAAGATCTA
Organism: Pongo abelii; assembly: GCF_028885655.2. Lineage (NCBI taxonomy): Eukaryota > Metazoa > Chordata > Mammalia > Primates > Hominidae > Pongo > Pongo abelii. The sequence continues at coordinate 66,265,591 of NC_071997.2, forward strand.
GTAGCCCTTGTGTCTAAAGTTTCCCCAGAGCTAATTTCAACATGTTCAGGAGGAAACTTCAACAGGACATATAAAGGATATGAAAACACTCCTCTAACTTCAACAGGAGCAAACCAGAAATATGTGAAAAAACACCTTGTGTTGATAACTTATTTATAAATCTTCTCTTTCCTCCCCTGAAGATATTCAAAGTCATCATAGCCTTTGTTCACTTGGGAGTATTAAATAACCTCAGTTCCACATAGCAAAAATTATCTTTTTTTTTTTTTTTGAGACAGTGTCTTCAGCTATAGTGGTTGCAACTCACTGTAACCTCAAACTCCTAAGCTCAGTGATCCTCCCATCTCAGCCTCCCTAGTAGCTGCAGGCATGTACCACCACAGATGGTTGGTTTTTAAATTTTTTATAGAGATGGGGTTCTCACTATGATGCCCAGGCTAGTAGTGACCTCATGACCTCAAGCAATCCTTCTACCTCGGCTTCCCAAAGTGCTGTGATAATAAGCATGAGCCACTGAACCCAGCTCAGAAATTATCTTTAAATTGTACTTGAACATTTCTTTGACTTTAAGTAAACTTTCATTTTATAATTGTACATTGTTCTTATTTCTGATGCTTTAATGGGTGAAAACTGTCCATAGGAGATGAGTCAGTAAGTTATCCCATCACCAAGCAAAACTAACATCTGTATCAGCTGTGAGAAGATATTCAATTTGCCTTTAAATGACATTTTCAGAATGGCTTATATCATATATCAAAACTCTCTTCTAAAATCTAAACTAGGACATTGTGAGAACCCTTATAAGTGATGTGCATCTAATTTGTAGTTCTGCAAATTGAAGCTATTTTCTAATGTTGTTTATTCTTTTACTAAAGTACTAAGTGTCTCATTCAAGTGGCAATAGGTGTTTAATCCTTTATAAAAGTTCTTGGATGTATTCCTTGTAAATGCTAATTATGAAGAAGAAAATGTTATAGGGTTTCTTAGGAAATCAATACTTTATTATGCAATAATTGCATCTGCAAGTTTAATGTTCTCCATGAGCCCCAGCAGAATGAGAGAGGTCACTGGGTGAGATGGTGCAAATGGTCCTCGCCTGACCTGGAAAATCTCCTAGAATTTGAGGGCTAGTAAAGTGCCGAGATGTCATTAAAATATTTTCACAAGTACAACATTTATTATGGAAACCAAATTGCAAGAACATCTGTCTGGATGACACTTGGCCTAAAGTTGGGTCTAAACCTGGTAACAGTTATAATTGAAACTGTGGCTTCATTTTTCTCCCAAGATCTTTGAATTTTCCTTTGCCTCACAGAGCAATTTATTTCTCAAAGCTACAGCAGTTAACTTTTGTTTTCCTAAACCTTCCTTGGCAAAAATCCCAGCTCTTCCAGCTTTCTACCAAGAAATTATGGAAGAAAAGGAGCCTTTAAGGAGATAGAAGGGAGCTCAAAATCACTCTTCCAAGAATTTCTGGGTCACTGTCTAATTGATACGCCTATTGGCAGGACTCGGATTTAAGCCTCTCCTGACTTCACAGGCAGTTCTCTTTCTGCACCCAGCCATGTGTGAAGACTCAAGGCATTGAATGTGGAACACCCCCCCCCAACAAAAAAAAATCCCAGCCCGCTCTACTTAAAGCACTCAGGCTGGAGAACTGTACCATAGCAAAATACCCCAAACAGTTGTTTTTCCATTATGATCCTGAGCCTGGCATTTATTATCATTTCATATTGCACACTTTTAAAGGCAATGGTCCATTTTACTTAGATCATTAATTTGCAAAAATCATGAGATATGAGCAGAGATGGTGTTTTTTATGGCCATGCTACACCTCTACAGGACCCCAAAGGAAATGAGGTGTGGGTCTCAGCACATTATAGAAAGAGGCCCTGGGACTGCAAACTCCATAGTCTTCCACAAATGGAAAAGCCATAGCACTCTCAAAGGAAAGATACAGCTGAATGAATGGAGAGATGCATAAATAATGGACAGTCTCAATAAATGAATGGATAAATAAGCAATAGGGTGAAAGTCTGACCAGCAGTGGCGTGTAGCAGAAAGACCCTTGGATGTGGATTCTGGAGATCTTGGGTCCACTGTGCCTTGTCACTTATCAGCTGAACTACTCCTGTCATTGAATGTCTCTGAATGTACTTCACCTCTGCTTCTGTAAAATAGTAATAATAATAATAATACTTTTTTCATAAGATTGTCAGGCAGTAGAGCTCGGGGAGCTACAGAGCTAAATTGCCTAGGTTTACATTTGAGCTTCTCTCTCTTGCTTGCTTTGTGATCTCAGGCATCTTATCCTCTCCACATTTGTGTTTCCTTATCATTAAAATGGAGGATTAGATAAGTTAATATATATAAAGTGCTTAGAAAACTACCTGTTACATAGTAGGTTAAAACATCACAATAGTGTCACTACTATTTTGTATATGTAAAAATGTTACATAGATACATTGTAATGTTATGATTAGCTATGATTATAAGTAGAAGTACTAAGGTTATATAAATTATTGCTCTTAGTTCAATAAGAAAGTCAAGACTGGACAATTTAAGCAGAAAGGAATATTAAAGGATATTAGGAAGAACATAGACTCTCTAGGATAATCAAAGACCCAGGTTTGTTCATCAGACAGGCAGAACCAAAGCATCCAGGAATCCAGGGCTGTTATAGTGAAATACCACTGCCCATCTCTGGGCACTGATCACCCTTGAGATTGGACTCCAAGAGCTTTGCCACTGCTGTCTCACAAAAAAAATCTTCTTATCAGAGGATCCAATTTTTCTTTGCACAGCTACTTCCTTTTATTTCTCCAAGTCACAAATGGGATGGCTCTAATTGGTGGAACCAAGGCTTTCTGTCTAGATCCTAGCTGTAAGGGAGTCTGGCATATGTAGTTTTTAGCTTTCCAACGTGTGTAGTAGGAAGAAACAGCTAAATAAATTGGAGTGGGTATTGATTGAGCCAACCAACGCTGTCAGTTTAAGGATTATTAAATAAAATATAGGTCTGGCAGCCCCTCTTTGATCTACTAAGGTAGAGATGAACAACCTTTGGTTTGTTTTTCAGAGTTTAATTCGAAGTTTCTAAAGATAACTAATAATTACCCTTGTAATGTTATTGTGTTTCACCGAAGATAGGCAAGATGAACCTATCTAATAGTTGGTTCTCTGATTTTGACTTGAAAAGAAGAGATGGCTCCTCTTCCACCATTGTACATTGCCCTGCGTAGAACAATGGGGACAATTCTTCCTGCATCTTCTCCATCCATAGAGTAGATGCTGACAAATGTGATCTGGCAGGACCTGGGCTGAGGTTTGCTCCTGGAAGAATGACCCTGGAAACTTGAAATGTACGTCCAAAGTACAATGATCTATGAAGTACTGGCTATTTGAACTCATGATTTGGCAAGACTGGGGACCATCAGTGACCATTAATGCAATTAATCATATTTTAAATAAACAAAATGGTAATTATTGTATCATATTTTAAATAAACCAAATGGTAATTATCTATCAGGCATGTTTTTAAAATTGTCTGAATATAGATGAATGTAGAGTCAAGAAATCTGGCTTCTAGTTCTTTTCTAGAACTAGAAGAACTAGAACCACTACTGCATAGGTGAATTTTATAGGTTGTTTCAGATCTCTAGATCTCAGTTTCCTTATTTAAACTCTGACCTTCTTTGAAGTTTTAAAGTTCTACTTTTCTATACTTTAAATACTTAAATATTTATCAATATAAATAATTATTATTTCTGTTTGACAATCATATGTCCTGTCCCAGGGAACACAGAAAACAAAGTGCAACACAGTCATTCCCTTCATATTTTACGAAAAAATGTACTATTGCTTGATACTTTATTATGCTGCAAAAAAAGGAAAAAGAAAAACATACCAATTATTATTAATGTAAAACATAGGTAAGCTTGATCAGATTCACTGTCAGTGAATTTATTTTCAGTTAGTAAATTAATTTCAGTCAGTGAATTTTATGTCGGTGCTCCAGAAATAATTTTGCTTGCTTTCTTGCAATCAAGCCAGTGAATGACTGGCTACTTAAATGTGAAAATTGCATCCTCTTTTTTTTCCTATTTAATGTTGAACAAGCTTAAAGGATATACCCAACTATATTTTAAGAAACCTATCAAAGCAAGCAAACCTTTCAAAAGTTCTTATTCTAGAGATAGTCACAGGACATGAAGCTTAACTTTACTCATGTGGCTTAATCTTCAGAGCATATTTAGTCGTGACAATAAAAAGTAAACCTAAGCCAACTTCCTCACTGTCTCTAATTCCACAAAAGTATCCATGCCAAAGCAATATTAACAAAAAATAGTTTACATTAATTTGTTGGAAAGAATAAAAAATGATCAATTATCAATTATCATTGATAATTATATATTTTTTCTGCTTTTAAAACCTAAGAAGATTATCTACTGAAAAAATGATTACTTCTAACCAAGTTTAGCTGGAGTAACTACTATAAAATAGTAATCAAAATCAATAGATTTATAAGATAAATAGATTTCCTAAATGTCAGCAATAATCAACTAGAAAAAAAATGAAAAAAATGAGCTCATCTGAATTAATGCAAAAGTATAGAATACCTAAAATGAGCTTAATAAGAAATATGTATACCATACATAAAGAAAACTGCAGAGCTTGACCAAAGGATATAGAAGATGGGAACTGGTGGGGCAAACTATGTTCTTGGGTAGAAAGTTTCAATATTGCAAAAATTAATTAATCAGCTTACTGGAATTCAAACTAAAAATTTCAACAGTACTTTTCTGAGGGGAGATGAGTAGGGGTAAAAAGCCAAGATGCATCTAAAGAAAAAACATACAACAGGTAAAATATTTCTCTCTTTAGTCTAGTATAGGATTGGAGCATAGACGGGATGAGTCCTGTCTCTAACACTTAGAGTTTGGGGATATAATGCAATAACTTTTTCTCGGTATGATTTGTTTGTCCCACTTGTAAAAAGCAATGATCATTATAGTCATTATCATTATCATCATCATCATCATCATTTTATTCCTTGGTATCCAATAAGACAATGTATATTAAAGTGTTTTGTAAAATTCTAAACAGAGACACAAATGTTAGCTATTGTTCTTTATCATTTTATCCAAAATTAGACAAGCAAAATAAAGAATAAGACCCTAAGGTCGTAGACTACATGGACATGTACAGATGTTTAAAAGAGAATTGGCCAGCATATAAGGAGGCAAATAAAGAAAGCTGGACTCACCCAAGGAACAGATGGGCCCTTAAGAAGAGAGGAAGAGGCCTATCAAGGTGCATTAATCACACAAGCTGTATACATACAGCTGTCAGCATGGAAGAAAGGACGATAAAAATAATGCATAAAACATATAAAATAATACTCTACTGAGTACTTACTATGTGCTAAACACAGTAGAATAATTGTTTCACCTAATGCTCACAACTGCTATGACAAGACTATCATCATTTCCATTTTTCTTTATTTCCATTTTAGGATTTAAAGGTGAAAAGGGAGGAGTCAGAACACTAATCAGGCTGGTCCTACTCCAAAACTCACAGTAAACTGCTTAGCAACCACAATAAACTGCCTCTCTTTTTTTTTTTGAGACAGGGTCTTGCTGTATCATTCAGGCTGGAATGCAGTGGTATGATCATGGCCCACTGCAAACTTGACCTCCTGAGCTCAAGCAAACCTCCTACCTCGGCCTCCCCAGTAGCTGGGAGGTACACACCACCATGCTTATCTAATTTTTTATTTTTTGTAGAGATAGCCTCTGGTTATTTTCCCAGGCTGTTCTCAAAAGTGCGAGCCACCAGAGTGGAGCAAAAACGTGTTTCTAAATAGATCTTTTATCTTTGCAAAGTACTTCTACATCTGTTTCCTCATTTGCACTAGTCAACAGTCTTGTATAGACAGACTAATTCTTAAGTTAATTTTCCATTTCTAGATGGGAAACTGAGTCATCAGGAGATTAATTCAGAAGTCTCTGTATCCAGTTACACACTGGAATCTCTAGTAGAGTTTGTAAAGCTACAGATTCCTACGCCCTCCTCTAAAATCTGTTGAATCAAAATATCTAGGAATGGGGCCCTGGAGTCTTCGTTATTCAAAAGCTCCCCCAGCTGATTCTCAAGTGACTACACTAGGAGCTCCCAGATTGGTGGCTCTCAAAGCATGGGCATCATCACTTATTAGAAAGGCAGATTCTCAGGCCCAGCCCCAAACCTACTGAATCAGAATCTCTGAGAGGAAGCCATGATTTAACAAGCCCCCAGGGACCCTCACGCTCACTGTGGTTGGAGAACCACTGCTCTAGATTAAAAGAGGTGACATAGCACAGTGATTAAGATGGCAGACTCTCAAGGCTACCAACTCAAGTTCAACTCTTACGTCTTCCACTTCCTAGCCGTGTGGTCTTAGACAATTGCTTAATGTTCCTGGCCTTGGTTTACAATACTGGTAAAGTGGAGATGATAGTAGTTTTCCCTTCATAGAGTTATTATAGGAATAAATGATTTATTAGTAAGGAACTAATTACAGTGCCTTATATAAAGTAAAAGCCTAAATAAAAATTAAGGTTCTTGCCTAGGATTAAAGCTGTGAGTGAAATGAGAAAGGGTGAAGAAAAGACCCAGGCACCAAAATCCTTGGGTTGAAGCAACCAGAGACCAAAATTCTTGGAGATAATCAATATGAAGTTTTCAATGTTGCAACGAGGCAAATAACCGTGCTCGCCTCTTTTTAATGATCATAGGAGAGAATGCAAAGCACAATTTGAACAACGAACCAACCCATCAAGCATCTGAAACATGCCCTTGATTTTGGGAGCCAGAAGAGCCCTGGACTGTTTTAGCTGTGTGGCCTCAGGGAAGCCACTTAACCCCTCTGGGCCTCAGTTCCTTCATTGAGATGATTCAGATAATAATAATGAACTGACTTCCATAAGATTATTGTGATATTCAAGTGGAGCAATTGGCTATCCTAATATTTCTAAAAAGTCAAAAGATATAGGCAGCCATTTAGAATTATTACCTTACTATCCTTTCCTAGTCCAGGCTTCTTTTGACATTGCATTAACTTTCCAGCCTGGAGCACTAAGATAGTCCAGCATGAGAGGATAAAGAACAGTGATGCTGCCTTCCAGAATTTTACACTGATGTCTGTTGCCTTCAAATCCCAGAGCTGCTGAAGCCAGCCATCAGCATGCTGTGGGCTAGGCCAGGATGTCTACCTGGTAGAGCTGTTTGTCCCAGAATGTGGATAAGTATATGGCACACTTAAGATACATTTTTAGAATCTTTAGAAGCCAGATAAGTTGTAATCACAGCCCCAAAGGGAAGCCTCACCTATAAATCTCTATTCCAGAACCTTTAAAAATATCGACCCAAGTTCTGAGAGTGTGTAATAGCTTAGACCTTCTTTCAACCCAGGGCTGGCTGTATGGCTTTTCTGGGATAAAGAAGGCAGGGCAAAGGAAGATTAGTCGCTGCCACAAATTCTTGCTCTCAGGGAAGATGCTGGGGAGCACTCTCACTGTTGATGGCCCCTGAATCTGTGGAGATTCCTCCCACACTGTTGGCCTCTCTCCTGTTAGAGGAAGCTGCAGATACTCCCTCCATGTGCCTCCTCCATGTCTTCAACCCAGCCCTTCTAGCTAGTGCTGGGCACCCAGCATTTCTGTTTCACCTGCACTCTACTGTAGATGGATCTTTCTGCTCAGATGGCTCCGTGCACCTGAGAGCTTGGTAACAGTCACGTATCACCAGCGATACAGCTGGCTTTGTCATGCGCTGAATCCAGAAGCTCAGAGGAGAGAAGCACCTGCTGGCATTTCGCTCCATCACTACTTGAGGGCCTTGCCTGCTTGGCCTATAGGCCTGTGCCAGGAATAACTCCCCTTCACTCATCTGCAGGGCCACAACCATGGTGGGTCTCCAGCCCTTGGCTATGCAAAGACCATTGCATGGCCTTCCAGGGAGAGCTGTTTCCACTACAGGTTGGCAAACACCACTGTGTATCATAACTCAGCTTATATCAGGTTTTGATGGCTTCTTCCAGGATTTTCTTCCATCCCCAGGGACCAAGCTCAAGCCCCTGTTTCTAGAGAAAATCAGTGCCTTCTGTCTGCTTCTCCAGTCTGGATGAAGTTTTAAAGTTGTTGCCATAAAGATTTTCCAAGAATCTAGTCTGACTGGGTTGGTTCACCAAATAGAAATTCTTTTCAATGCCTGAAACACTCATCAAATATTTGTGATCACGAAAACCCACAAGGGTTGATAGTGATGGTAGGCTCTGTCCAGCACCCATCCATCCCACCAGGCCCCCTACTAAAGCCACTTAATCCACACAGGCAGGCTCAGCTTCATGGAACCCAAAGGAACAATTCTGATTTTGGAAAAGTAGACTTTAAGCAATTTTAACTTCAGACTTTGATTACTTGCAATCACTTGCTGCTTCTGTGGCTCCCAACTTTTGTTCCTGTTTTGCCAAGGGAGGACATTTTTCTTGTTTCTGAGACCTAGCCCCTTCTTTTGCCGTAAACCAGGTAACAGCCTCCGTCTTGATCCTTACACCCAAGCCTCAGCCTAAAACCTGAGTTGTTCCCAGGCCCTCTAGGGCTGCCCTCCTGCCCCCTCTGTGGGCTTCTCTTCTTCCTCTCAGGAAAGGTCCTGCTCCTGACCTGGTCTGCAGCTGGGGCCTGAGTTGCTAACAGACTTCCTTGGATTGTGGGGCCTCCTCCACCTGACATCTTGCCATAACTGTTACCTTTGTTACCTTGTTCTTCTGATGCCATATTTTACCCACCAACCTGTACTTCCTAGCACCTGGTCCCTCCTAGTAGGAAAGCCAAAGTTCAGTCCTGGCATTTTCCAGGCTGGCTATCAGGTTGCTGTAAGTTGGGTCACACCCCACCATATCATGCACATGACAGCAGATTATAGGTGATATGGTTTGGCTGTGCCTTCACCCAACTCTTATCTTGAATTGTAGTTCCCATAAACTCGATGTGTCATGAGAGGGACCTTGTGGGGGGTAACTGAATCATGGGGGCAGTTACCCTTATGCTGTTCTCCTGACAGTGAGTGAGTTCTCCTGAGATGATGGTTATAATGGGCTTTTCCCCTTTGCTCAGCACTTCTCTCTCCTGCCACCATGTGAAGAAGAACGTGTTTCCTTCCCCTTCCACCATGATTTTAAGTTTCCTGAAGCCTCCCCAATCACGCAGAGCTGTGAGTCAATTAAATCTCTTTTTTTTTTTAATAAATAACAAGTTTTGGGTATTTCTTCATAGCAGCATGAGAACAGACTAATTACAATAAGCTTGAGTGGATATCTCCTGAGTAATCATACATAGAGCTGCATTTGAAGACATTTGTTGTTGCACAAAGTAGGCACTGAAGAGGTATTGGTGGAATAAATTAATGAATGGAGCTTGTCTGCCCATCTGAAGCTCCTAATCACATAAGGAAGAAAGTGCAGATACTACTTTGTGTCCCCAAAAAACTTTTTTAAGTTGCATTACACAGAATAAGATGGCCTGGAATGCATACAGGGATTGCACTGCTCAGGCCCTGTGATGGACAATTGTATGTCAACTCATCAGGATTAAAGTATGCCCAAACAGCTGGTAAAACATTATTTCTGGGTGTGTCTGTAGGGTCTTCCCAGAAGAGATTAGCATTTGAATTGGGTAGACTGAGTAAAGAAGGTCTGCCCTCACCAAGGTGGGCCTGAAGTGAACAAAAAGATAGAAGAAGGGTGAGCGTGCTCTCTTTCTCTCTCTTCTTGAGCTGGGACATACATCTGTTCCTGACTTCAGACATCAGAGCTCCTGGTTCTCAGGCCTTTGGTTTTGGAGTGGGAGTTAAATCATCAGCCACTCTGGTTCTTGGGCATTCAGGCTCAGACTGAATTATGCCACTGGCTTTCCTGGGTCTCCAGTCTTCAGACAGCAGACTGTGCAACTTTACAGCCTCCATAATTGCCTGAGCCAATTCCTATAACAAATATCCTTTTACATGTCTCTCTGCCTATCCTATTTGTTCTCTCTCTGGAGAACCCTGACTAACACAGGGTCCCCAGTCAGCCTCTGAACTGCAGGCATCCTTGAAGACAGCCCACCCAGCAGGCAAAGCCAAATTCCTTCTGGCAATGAACTCAAGGACCTCAAGGTGAGGGCAAAAATGAGTACACAGGGAGATGGGAGGAATAAAGACAAAAATCAACCCAAAGACCTGGTGTGTAGGTTTGGAAGGAGAGAAAGCGAGAGACAGTTTTTCTTAAGAAAACAAAAACAGAACTAGAAAAAAATAACCCAGCCAGTCCCTACCCCACTGGTGTCAGAAAGCTCCTCTTCCAGCTGTTCTCACTCTTTCTGCTGTTTCTACACCACTGAGCTGCAGAATGATGAGAATACGGCTGAAGCAAGAGAGAGCAAGCAGAGAGATTTCGGATATGTAGCGAGGAGCTTCCCAGACCAGGGGAAGGAAGCTCCAGAGGAATCTAATGCTGCCAGATGGCTTCAGGTTAACCCTGGTGGTGAGCAGGTTTATGAGAGAAGAGGATGCCGAGGGTTTCTCTGCTTTTAATCCCAGCTTGAGGAAAGGGTGCACAGCAGAGGGAAGGGAAGCTGGGTTCTTTCTACTCTCTGGCCACACACACACACAAAAAGCTATTTAGGCATTCTAAGTGAGCCATTGGTTAAGAAGCAAGGAACAGCCAAAGTGTAATAAGATGGGGCTCCTGTCCCCTTATTGTCTATGCCCAGGTCCTGAGAGATTCCCCCATAGCATAGAGTTTCCAGATAGAAAGCTAAAACTGGATCCCTTCCTTTCACCTTATACAAAAATTAATTCAAGATGGATTAAAGACTTAAATGTTAGACCTAAAACCATAAAAAACCCTAGAAGAAAACCTAGACAATACCATTCAGGACATAGGCATGGGCAAGGACTTCATGACTAAAACACCAACAGCAATGGCAACACAAACCAAAACAGACAAATGGGGTCTAATTAAACTAAAGAGCTTCTGCATGGCAAAAGAAATTACCATCAGAATGAACAGGCAACCTACAGAATGGGAGAAAATTTTTGCAATCTACCCACCTGACAAAGGGCTAATATCCAGAATCTACAAAGAACTCATATAAATTACAAGAAAAAAACAACCCCATCAAAAAGTGGGCAAAGGATATGAACAGACACTTCTCAAAAGAAGATATCTATGCAGCCAACAGACACATGAAAAAATGCTCATCATTACTCATCATCAGAAAAATGCAAATCAAAACCACAATGAGATACCATCTCGTGCCAGTTAGAATGGCAATCATTAAAAAGTCAGGAAACAACAGATGCTGGAGAGGATGTGGAGAAATAGGAACACTTTTACACTGTTGGTGGGAGTGTAAATTGGTTCAACCATTGTGGAAGACAGAGTGGCAATTCCTCAAGGATCTAGAACTAGAATTACCATTTGACCCAGCCATCCCATTACTCCATATATACCCAAAGGATTATAAATCATGCTACTATAAACACACATGCACATGTATGTTTATTGTGGCACTATTCACAATAGCAAAGACTTGGAACTAACCCAAATGTCCATCAATGATAGACTGGATTAAGAAAATGTGGCACATATACACCATGGAATACTATGCAGCCATAAAAAAGGATGAGTTCATGTCCTTTTCAGGGACATGGATGAACCTGGAAACCATCATTCTCAGCAAACTATCACAAGGACAGAAAACCAAACACTGCATGTTCTCACTCATAGGTGGGAATTGAACAGTGAGAACACTTGGACACAGGGCAGGTAACATCACACACTGGGGCCTGTCCTGGGGTAGGGAGCTGGGGGAGGGATAGCATTAAGAGAAATATCTAATGTAAATGATGAGTTGATGGGTGCAGCACACCAACATGGCACATGTATACCTATGTATCAAACCTGCACATTGTGCACATGTACCCTAGAACTTAAAGTACATATATATATATATATAAAGAAATGCAAAGTGGGAGCAAAAAGGAGGATATCTAGTCTAATCAGGAGTCTAGCTGAGCTTTTCTTATAAGAAGCAACCTGATAAGATCCGGTGACACAAAACAAGGGAGTGGCATATGCAGAGGTTTGAGGAATAAAACCATTCTGAAAAAAAAAAAAAAAAGAATACAGGACACTCAGTTAAATTTGAATGTCAGATCAACAAGGCATAATTTTAAAGTGTAAGTATGTCCCATGCAGTATTTGGGATTTATTGATCCTTTAAAAAATTATGTTGTTGATCTGAAATTCAAATTTCACTGGGCTTCCTATATTTTTATGTGCTAAACCTGGCATACTTACCCACAAGCCGACTGTTCATCCGGCCCCAAAGGCATTTGAGGATGTGACCAACACAGGAAAGAGGACCCTGGCCTGTGAAGGAGAGTGAAATCAGGAAAGTTTCTGCTTCTGAGGTCACATTTGCTGAATTCACTCCTCTCTCCATTCCTTTAGCCCACCCCTCACCATTCCTCACTCCCTCATTTATATTCCCCCATCCTTGACCGCTCCTCCCATAAGAAGCTGCACTACCTGAGCTCCTTTGGGATTAGATGCTGAATTGTAAGTTTCTCCAATGATGTCATATGTGTATATTTTGATCTTTTCTGTTTCCAAAGACAGGGACTCTTCCTTCTGCCTCTTCTTATTTCTACATCCCCCAAGCTTTCCTTCCACACACTCACCCCACATCACAAAGGTTAGGTACATTGTGAGAGTTGAACTATAAACTCAGGAGTGTACAAAAATAAAGGAGCCTTGGAAATCACCAAGGCTCATCTTTCTCCCTGCATTTGCTAATAGGGAGATGATTGACACCCCAAAAGCTGAAGGGACTTACCCAGAAGCAAAGCTTACACATGGAGAAGACAGCCCACAGTTCTGATTTTCTGGCTTCACTCCAGGAGTGTTTCTGTTATTATTAGTGCCTTGCACAATACCCAGCAAATACAGTTGTTCTCAGTAAATATTTAACTGAACTAATAAGTGAATAAATAAATAAACAAATGAAATCAGTGCCTTATGACTTGACTTGCTAATTGTATGATGGTTTCTCCTTCTGGATAAACTTCTTGGCCCCTGCAATGGTAAATGTAAGCGAGGAAATCCAGCCGTCTTTCCAGAAGAGATGTTCCTCTATCATACAGAATGTGTGGCAGGAATGCCATTTTCCTTCCACAGGGCAAAACTAGGTAAGTCTAGGCTGAGTTGGGAAGCAATAAAAAGCAACCTCACTGGGCAAAAAGCTACCTGAAATTGCTGCATGTACAACTACAAAAACTCAAAGAAAAAATAGTTTAAAACATTTTAGTTGGCTATGTGACCTTTAACGATGTCACATAACTGGTCCAACCTTTGGATTTCTCATTTGTAAAAAACATTAAAAAAAATAGTGACCAGGAAAATGAATATGATTTCACTGTTCCAGTTACCTTCTCCTAGCAGATACTCAGTAAGTGTCCATTTGCTTTTTTTCTTTTCTCAAGGAGTATCCCACCTTCTTAGCCAACAGTGCTTTAAAGAGGCATTCTTTCTGTGTTTTAGTAGGACATTGGTTCTCAAAGCATGGCCCCTGTCAGCAGCAGCAGCAAGATCACCTGGGAACTTGCTAGAAATGCAAATTCCTGGGCCCTACCTCTGACCTACTGAATGAGAAACTCTGGAGATTGGACTCAGTAATCTGGGTTTTAACAAGCCAGTCAAGTGCTTCTGATGCATGTTCAGGTTTGTGAACCACTGTGCTGGGCTAATGTTTCCAAAAGTCTAGTTCAGATACCATATGCATCAAAACCACTCCTGGTTCTTATTAAAATTGCAGACTTCTAGGCCCTACCCCAGACTTGCTCAGTCAAAATCTATTCTGAATCTCCTTTTCTAACGTGCAACCCAGGCTATTCTGATGCACTTTTAGGTTGAGAACTACTTGACAAGTTGGTGTCAAAACAGCAGGTGATGGCACTTGAGCATTTGTAGAGGTCAGGTCAAAATTCCTGTTTCCTTTTCTTTGTGACCCTGGACAGCTGGCAGGGGGGGATAGCTGCATAAGCCATGGCAGTTGGCTCTAGAGGAGTGGCCTCTAATGGCTGTGTGGTTGCCCTCTCACCTTGGAAGAAGCATGTTTGTTGGTTATCAATGGGAACAAGCCACACCACCCAATCTGCTCTCTCAACCCAACATGGCTCAGACCCAGTCATTTCCTAATGGCAAAATCCACCTTGGTCTGATAGATTAGTGGTGTTTTGTTTTGTTTTTTTTAAATACACAAACACGAAGTCAAAACAGTCCTAAAAACATTTATCTTGCTTATTGAATCCTCATCTTATCTGGTGAGAGATGGTTAAAGGAAGTCATGAAATATGTTTCCAGTGTTAATTCAGCACAACTGATTTCTTTCATGGAAACTTGAATGTTGGGTGACAAGAAACTGGGCAAAATTTTTTTATCAGATTCTCTCTACTTTGGGACCTAATTGTCTTTTTATCCTTCATTTTAAAAAAATATTTTTATTTTTTTATTTCAATAGGTTTTTGGGGAACAGGTGGTGTTTGGTTACATAAACAAGTTATTTAGTGGTGCTGAGATTTTGAAACACCCATCACCTGAGAAGTGTACACTGTATCCAGTGTATACTCTTTTATCCCTCACCCTCCTCCCACCCTTTTCCCCAAGGCCCCAAAGTCCACTGTATCATTAGTAGGCCTTTGTGCCCTCCTAGCTCAGCTCCCACTTATGAGTGAGGACACAACGATGTTTGGTTTTCCATTCCTTAGTTACTTCACTTAGAATAATGGTCTTCAATTCTATCCAGGTTGCTGCAAATGCCATTATTTTGTTCCTTTTTATGATCGAGTAGTATTCCATGGTGGGTGTGTGTGTGTGTGTGTGTGTGTCTGTATAAATATACATATATATATATATATATCACAATTTCTTTATCCACTCTTTGATTGATGGGTATTTGGGCTGGTTCCATATTTTTGCAATTGCAAATTGTGCTGCTATAAACATGCGTGTTCAAGTATCTTTTTCATATAATGACGTTTTTTCCTCTGGGTAGATACCCAGGAGTGGAATTGGTGAATCAAATGGTAGATCTATTTTTAGTTCTTTAAGGAATCTCCATGCTGTTTTTCATAGTGGTTGTACTAGTTTATATTCCCACCAACAGTACAAAAGTATTTCCTTTTCACCACATCCACACCAGCACCTATTATTATTATTCTTTTTATGGCCATTCTTGCAGGAGTGAGGTGACATCACATTGTGGTTTTGATTGGCATTTCCCTGATGATTAGTGATGTTGAGCATTTTTCCATATGTTTGTTGACCATTTATATATCTTCTTTTGAAAATTATCTCTTTTTTCTTTTTTTTTATTATGCTTTAAGTTTTAGGGTACATGTGCACAATGTGCAGGTTTGTTACATATGTATACATGTGCCATGTTGGTGTGCTGCACCCATTAACTCATCATTTACATTAGGTATATCTCCTAATGCTATCCCTCCCCCTCCCCCCATCCCACAACAGGCCCCGGTGTGTGATGTTCCCCTTCCTGTGTCCAAGTGTTCTCATTGTTCAATTCCCACCTATGAGTGAGAACATGCAGTGTTTGGTTTTTTGTCCTTGCGATAGTTTGCTGAGAATGATGGTTTCTAGCTTCATCCATGTCCCTACAAAGGACATGAACTCATCATTTTTTATGGCTGCACAGTATTCCATGGTGGATATGTGCCACATTTTCTTAATCCAGTCTATCATTGTTGGACATTTGGATTGGTTCCAAGTCTTTGCTATTGCGAATAGTGCCGCAATAAACATACGTGTGCATGTGTCTTTATAACAGCATGATTTATAATCCTTTGGGTATATGCCCAGTAACGGGATGGCTGGGTCAATGTCCTTGGCTCACTTTTTGATGGCATTCTTTGTTTTGTTCTTGATGATTTGTTTGAGTTCCTTGTAGATTCTGGATATTAGTTCTTTGTTGGATGTATAGATTGTGAAGATTTTCTCCCACTCTGTGGGTTGTCTGTTTACTCTGCTGATTGTTTCTTTTGCTGTGCAGAAACTTTTTAATTTAATTAAGTCCCACCTATTTATCTTCGTTTTTGTTCATTTGCTTTTGGGTTCTTGGTCATGAAGTCTTTGCCTAAGCCAATGTCTAGAAGGGGTTTTCCAATGTTATCTTCTAGAATGTATATGGTTTCAGGTCTTAGATTTAAGTCTTCAATCCATCTTGAGTTGATTTTGGTATAGGGTGAGAGATGAGGACCCAGTTTCATTCTTCTACATGTGGCTTGCCAATTATCCCAGCACCATGTGTTGACTAAGGTGTTCTTTCCCTCGTGTTTTTGTTTGCTTTGTCAAAGATCAGTTGACTGTAAGTATTTGGCTTTTTTTTTTTTTCTGGGTTCTCTATTCTGTTCCATTGGTCTATATGCCATTTTTATACCAGTACCAAGCTGTTTTGGTAGCTATGGCCTTGTAGTATAGTTTGAAGTTGGGTAATGTAATGCCTCCAGAGTTGTTCTTTTTGATGTCTTGCTTTGGTGATGTGGGCTCTTTTTTGGTTCCATATGAGTTTTAGGATTGTTTTTCTAGTTCTGTGAAGAATGATGGTGGTATTTTGATGGGAATTGCATTGAATTTGTAGATTGCCTTTGACAGGAGGGTCATTTTCATAATATTGATTCTACCCATCCATCAGCATAAAATGTGTTTCCATTTGTTTGTATTGTCTATGATTTCATTCAGCAGTGTTTTGAAGTTTTCCTTGTAGAGGTCTTTCACCTCCTTGGTTAAGTATATTCCTAAGTATTTTATTATTTTATTTTATTTTTTGCACATATTCTAAAAGAGATGGAGTTCTTGATTTGATTCTCAGCCTGGTTGCTGTTGGTATATAGCAAAGCTACTGATTTGTGTACATTAATTACGTATTCTGAAACTTTGCTGGATGCATTTACCAGTTCTAGGAGCTTTCTGGAGGAGTCTTCAGGGTTTTCTAAATATACAATCATGTCATCAGCAAACAGTGACAGTTTGACTTCCTCATCACCAATTTGGATGCCCCTTATTTCTTTCTCTTGTCTGACTGCTCTGGCTAGGACTTCGAGTACTATGTTGAATAGAGGTGGTGAAAGTGGATATCGTTGTCTTGTTCCAGTTCTCAGGGGGAATGCTTTCAACTTTTCCCTGCTCAGTATAGTGCTGGCAGTGGGTTTGTCATAGGTGGCTTTTATTACCTTAAGGTATGTTCCTTCTATGCCAATTTTGATGAGGTTTTAATCATAAAGTAATGCTGGATTTTGTCAAATGCTGGTTCTGCAACTATTGAGATGATCATGTGATTTTTGTTCTTAATTTTTTATATGGTGTGTCATTTTTTGACTTGTGGATGTTAAACCATCCCTGCATCCCTGGTATGAAACCCACTTGATCATGGTGTATTATCTTTTTGATACGCTGTTGGATTCTGTTAGCTAGTTGAGGATTTTGCATCTATGTGCATTAGGGATATTGGCCTGTAGCTTTGCTTTTTTGTCGTGTCCTTTCCTGGTTTTGGTATTTGGGTGATAGTGGCTTCATAGAGAGATTTAGTGAGGACTCCCTCTTTCTCTATCTTTTGGAATAGTGTCAATAGTATTGGTACCAATTCTTCTTTGAATGTCTTATAGAATTCAGCTGTGAATTGACTGGTCCTGGACTTTTTTGCTGTTGTTGGTAACTTTTAAATTACCATTTCAATCTCACTGCTTGTTAATAGGTCTCTTTAGAGTTCCTAATTCTTCCTGGTTTAATCTAGGAGGGTTGTATATTCCCAGGAATTTATCCATCTCCTCTAGGTTTTCTAGTTTATGTACATAATGGTGTTCATAGTAGCCTTGAATGATCTTTTGTATTTTTGTGGTATCAATTGTAATATCTACTGTTTCACTTCTAACTGAGCTTATTTGGATCTTTTCTTGGTTAATCTCACTAACAGTCTATCAATTTTATTTATCTTTTCAAACAACCAGCTTTTTATTTCATTTATCTTTTGTATTTTTTGTTTGTTTCAATTTCATTTAGTTCTGCTCTGATCTTGGTTATTTTTTTTTTTCTGCTGCTGTATTTGGATTTGGTTTGTTCTTGTTTCTCTAGTTCCTTGAGGTGTGACCTTAGATTGTCTATTTGTACTCTTTCAGACTTCTTGATGTAGGCATCTAATGCTATGAACTTCCTCTTAGCACTGCTTTTGCTATATCCCAGAGGTTTTGATAGGTTTTGTCACTATTATCATTCAGTTAAAAGAATTTTTAAATTTCCATATTGATTTCATTGTTGAACCAATGATCATTCAGGAGCAGGTTATTTAATTTCCATGTATTTGCATGGTTTTGAGGGTTCCTTTTGGAGTTAATTTCCAATTTATTCCACTGTGGTCTAAGAGAGTACTTGATATAATTTCAACTTTCTTAAATTTATTGGGACTTGTTTTGTGGCCTATCATATGGTCTATCTTGGAGAATATTTTATGTGCTGATAAATAGAATGTATATTCTGCAATTATTGGGTAGAATGTTCTGTAAATATCTGTTAAGTCCATTTGTTCTAGGGTATAGTTTTAGTCCATTGTTTCTTTGTTGACTTTCTGTCTTGACCTGTCTAGTACTGTCAGTGCAGTATTGGGGTCCCCCACTATTATTTTGTTGCTGTCTGCCTCATTTCTTTGGTCTAATAATAATTGTTTAATAAATTTGGGAGCTCCACTGTTAGGTGTGTATATATTTAGGATTGTGATATGTTCCTGTTGGACTAGTCCTTTTATCATTATATAATGTCCCTCTGTCTTTTTAAAATGCTGTTGCTTTAAAGTTTGTTGTGTCTGACATAAGAATAGCTACTCCTGCTTAGTTTGGGTGTCCATTTGCATGGAGCATCTTTTTCCACCCATTTACCTTAAATTTATATGAGTCCTTATGTGTCAGGTGAGTCTCTTAAAGACAGCAGTCACTTGGTTGGTGAGTTCTTATCCATTCTGTATCTTTTAAGCGGAGCATTTAGGCCATTTACATTCAACATTAGTATTGAGATGTGAGGTACTATTCTATTCATCGTGCTATCTGTTGCCTAAATACCTTTTTTTTTCATTGTATTATTGTTTTATAGGGCCTGCAAAATTTATGCTCTAAGGAGATTCTATCTTGGTGTGTTATGAGGATTTGTTTTAGGATTTAGAGCTCCTTTAAGCAGTTCTTGTAGCGATGGCTTGGTAGTGGCAGATTTTCTCAGCTTTTGTTTGTCTGAAAAAGACTGTATATGTTCTTCATTTATGAAGCTTAGTTTTGCTGGATACAAAATTCTTAGCTGATAATTGTTTTGTTTAAGGAGGCTAAATATGATACCCCAATCCCTTCTATCTTGTAGGGTTTCTGCTGAGAAATCTGCTGTTAATCTGATAGGTTTTCCTTTATAGGTTACCTGATGCTTTTGCCTCATAGCTCTTAAGATTCTTTCCTTCATCTTGATTTTAGATAACCTGATGACTATGTACGTAAGTGATGATCTTTTTGTGACAAATTTCCTAAGTGTTCTTTGAACTTCTTGTATTTGAATGTCTAGATCTCTAGCAAGGCCAGGGAAGTTTTCCTTGATTATTCCCTCAAATATATTTTCCAAACTTTTACATTTCTCTTCTTCCTCAGGAACATTAATTATTCTTAGGTTTTGTCATTTTACATAATCCCAAACTTCTTGGAGGCTTGGCTTTGTTTATTTAAAAACATCTTTGGGGGGTCTTTGTTGGATTGGGTTAATTCAAAAGCCTTGTCTTCAAACTCTGAAGTTCTTTCTTCTACTTGTTCAATTCTATTGCTGAGACTTTCCAGTTCATTTTGCATTTCTCTAAGTGTGTCCTCGGTTTCCAGAAGTTGTGACTGTTTTTTATTTATGCTATCTATTTCCCTAGACATTTTCCCATTCATATCATGTATCATTTTTTTTTTACTTCTTTAAGTTGGACTTCACCTTTCTCTGGTGCCTCCTTGATTGGCTTAATAATCACCTTCTGAATTTTTTTCTGGCAATTCAGAGATTTCATCTTGGTTTGGATCCATTGCTGGTGAGCTAGTGCAATCTTTTGGAGTTAAAGAACCTCGTTTTTTCATATTACCAGAATTGTTTTTCTGGTTCCTTCTCATTTGGGTAGACTATGTCAGAGGAAAGACCTGGGACTCAAGGGCTGCTGTTTGGATTCTTTTGTCCCAGGGGTGCTCCCTTGATGTGGTGCTTTCTCTTTTCCCCTAGGGATGGGGCTTCCTGAGAGCAAAACTGCTGTGATTGTCATTTCTCTTCTGGGTCTAGCCACCCAGTGGAGCTACTAGGCTCTGGGCTAGTACTGGGATGTGTCTGCAAAGAGCTCTGTGCTGTGGTCTGTCTTTAGGTCTCTCAGCTGTAGATACCAGCACCCACTCTGGTGGAAGTAGCTAGGGAGTGAAGTGGACTCTGTGAGGGTCCTTTGTTGTATTTTTGTCAAGTGCGCTGGTTTTCTGTTGGTTGGCCTCCAGCCAGGAGGTGGCACTTTTAAGAGCGCTTTAGCGGTGGTCATATAGGAAGGATATAAGCTTGTCCTAGGGTCGCCTTGGATAAGTATTCAGGTTTCTCAGGCAGTGGGCAGGGCCATAGAGCTCCCAAGAGATTATGACTTTGTTTTGACTACCAGGGTGGGTAGGGAAAGACCACCAGGTGGAGGCAGGGATAGGCATGTCTGAGCTCAGACTCTCCTCAGGCAGGGCTTGCTGTGGCTGCTGTGGGGGATGGGGGTGGTTCCTAGGCCAATGGAGTTATGTTCCCAGGGGATTATGGCTGCCTTTACTGCTCACACAGGTCACCAGGGAAGTGGCAGAAAGCAGGCAGCCACAGGCCTCACCCAGCTCCCTCAAAGCCCACAGCCCAAAAGAGGCTGGTCTCATTCCCACCATGCCTCCCCCACTCGCTCCCTGCCCCCCCGCCCCACTCTGCCAGAGCCCGCAGCCCAAAAGGCTGGTCTCAGTCCCCTGTACCCCCTGAGTTTATCTCCAAGCAGCTGGTGAGCAGGGCTGAGAACTTGCCCCAGGCTACAAGCCTCCCAGCTGGCTACAAGCCTCCCAACTGAGAAAGCAAACAGACTCACAGTTCCTCAGCTGTCCCACAGAGCCTGCAGTGACAAACCACTTCCTCCAAAGGTTCTGTGGATTCTCTTGGCTTTCTTGGTATGTTCCTGTGGTAGTTCTTGGAGAAAAAGTTCCAATTGTGGGTCTCCACACTCTGCTCTGTCCCTTCGAGAGGAAGCTGCAGGTTAGTTCTGCCTCCTATCCGCCATTTTTTTCACTTCCTTTTTTCCCCCTTTAAATTGTTCATCTTCTTGAGGGTAATGAGTAAGGTCGTGACAACTTAGATAAGGTTCCTAAACCCAACGACATAAATGCAATTTTCTAATTTATGACATAAATGCAAATCTAGCTTGAGCAAAAGTCTATTCCAGGCCAAACGTGAAGCAACTAAAAGCTTTTTAAGCCATTCTATAAAGGAACTTTACAATAAAAATATTTTTCCCAGGGTACCTTGAAGAACTAATATGGATACTTGAAGTAGATTTCTTATTCATTTCTCTTAAATGTATTTGAAATTTATAAGAACAACCATGTGTCCATTCCAATTAACTACAGATGTGACTAAAGTAAAGTTTATTAATGACCAAGAGACCCCTAACCATCAAACATGTGGTGATAATAATCAAAAAGGCAAGTTTTCTTAAGTCAAAACACCCAAACAAATAAAACAAACAAAAAGGAAAAAAACAAAAACTTACTGTAGAGGTTCAACTCATATAGACGATATCACAGAAAGAGTTATGAAACACTGACTCCTGCAAGAACAGAAGGGGTTCTTTATTGCTTTTTACATAATTTCCTTTTGTAGATGGCATTCTTAGTAGTAACAAGCAACCAGGCTTCAATGCCATCTTCCTGTTGGAGCCTACATTCAGCTCTCACCCTGTAAAATAAAATGATAAAAATGAGGGGTTTAGGCATGCCATAATGTACTCACACAGACTCAGAAGTCAATACCTACTTGACATTATCCTCCTGGAAAGTACAGCATCTGCAACTTACTTGAATTTGGTTTTTAGAAGTCTGTGGCAGGGTTGCATTTGTAGATGAAAACGCAGGGTGAAAACTGTATCACCCTTGGAAGCCTTGAAGCTCTTACAGTTCTCTGAAGTAAGTCTATCATGATTAGTAACTACTTTGAGAATACGGAATGTCAGCTGCACTGATATCAGTAATAGCAACCGCAGTAATAATAGTCACCTTGCTTAAGCATTCATTGACCAGCCTTGATGCTAAACGCAGAAGATTGATCATATCATTTTACCTTCAGGACAATTCTTAATGTAGGTATTACCACTTTATAGGAAGTGTAAAAGTCTCAAGAAAAATGGATAACCTGCTCAGGTTCACACAGGGATAGACCTGGGCTTGGAGTCCCAGTACTCTATTGACTGTTCTTTGATTAATTACAACTCCTCCACGTTTTTGGACTATCTGATGCTGTAACCTGATAAAGGATTTAGTAATGCAGTTTTCAAGTCAATACTCTGCTGAATCCAAAGTTAGGACTCGTTCATTTATTTATCCACTGGACCCGTTCATGTTGCCTGGACACCTTGGCTCACAGTGAGCTTGAAGTCACTCATGGGTTTCCATCACAATTTGATGTCCAAATCTGTACAAGTGTTGCTGCCAATTGCTGGTTTGGGGGTTTTCAATTACATGAGGCATAATTGAGTAACTACATCAAAGATTTCTTATTTAAATATAAAACTTCAGGATATAAATATTACTAAGCAGCCACTAGGTGCCCAATTTCTTATTGAGGAGGCCAAAGAATAAAAACTCTTCTCATTCAGAGAAGAAAAAGTGCAAATGCTCATGAAAATCAAAATAATCTTTAAGTTCTATTTCTTCAGTTATTCTTTCCTGCATTTAACCCAAATAACTGTGACAAGTTCCAAAAGCTTTCCTCCCTCTTTACCAACCTCCTACATGGTAAAGTTACTTAACACAGTCTTATTTTAGTGGAAGTAACAGGGTTATGTCTTGCAAGAACATAGAATGCATTTCATATTTTTTGAGTGGAAAACTAACTGCTAAACACAAACTGGTCTAGACTTTTATAACAGGGCCCCAAAGTAATGTGGGAAAAGGTGCATTTGTTCCTGGTTTTCTTGCATCCCACATGCTATCAATAGGTTTTTATCTGGTTTACTATGGAGGGTCCCCACGTGCTATCGATAGGTTTTTTTCTGGCTTACTATGGAGGGTCCCTACAACTTAGGTCCCGCCAACTCTGTTGAAGAGGGAAAGAAGGTGGATAACTTAAAAAGTTAGAAGAGCACAGGGAAATGATAAGAACAGTAATAATCTAACTCCAGAGACAGGCTTTCCTTTCTTTCTAGCAAATTAAGAAACTAGAGTAGAGAAATAATTTGTCTTGATGGACACTAAAGCCAGAGGAAAGAGAAAAGGACGCCTTTCTTCCCTCATGGTCAAAGTCTCTAGGCAAAACATAGCACAGCAACAGAAGACAGAGTAAGAGTTGGCTTTTTTTCCCCACCTAATTGGTTCATAGCAGCATCTTTGCTCTTTTTCTCGCCTACCCCCACCCCCCAACTGCAGCCATCTCTCAGATGGCTGGTGCTGAATGTTGCCTGGGTGACACAGCTGCTCAACAGAAACAGAAGAAAGAGCCTCCTCCCCTGAAGCTTGTGGCCTCCTGGTCCCCACAGCCATGCCCCCACCTGCTGCTATCGACCCTCTTCACTCCCTCTACATCCCTAGTGAGTCACAAAGAGCTTGACTAGGGAGAATTTTTACAGATCTTGTCTTTTCAATTTGGAAAAAGCTCCCAAGGTGATTATGCTGTGCAGCTGTCCTCCCATTCCCATGCAAAAGCCATTGACTTAGTTTCTCCCTGCTGCCCCAATCCCCATCTCCAGAAAGGATACAATTTGCCCAAGATCACACAACCAAGTATGGGGTAGGAGGAACCCAGGACCCCTGAATCTCAGTTCTGTGCTTTTTCTGCCAAAGCATTTCTCCCATTGTAAGACAGGGGCTTTTAGTAATGCCAAATAGACAAATATTGCACGTTCTCACTCATATGTGAAAGCTAAAAAGTGGATCTCATGGAGGTAGAGAGTAAAAGGGTGGGTACCAGAGGCTGGGAAGGGAAGGGTGGAGGAGGGATGAAGAGAAGTAAGTTAAGGGGTACAAAAATACATTTAGAGAAATGGAATGAGTTCTAGTATTTGATAGTACAGTAGGTAAATTAGAGCTAACAATAATTTATTTGTATTTCAAAATAGCTAGAAGATTTGTAATTCTCTCAAAGGAAAGATAAGTGTTTGAAAGGATGGGTATACCAATTACTGATTTGGTCATTAAACCTTGTATACAGCTATCAAAATATCACATGTATCCCACTAAATATGTACAACTATTATATTAGAGCCAGGCACAGTGGCTCATGCCTGTAATCCCGGCACTTTGGGAGGCCGAGGTGGGCAGATCATTTGAGGTCAGAAGTTCGAGACCAGCCTGGCCAACATGGAGAAACCCTGTCTCTACCAGAAATATAAAAAATTAGCCAGGTGTGGTGGTGCACACCTGTAATCCCAGTTACTTGGGAGGCTGAGGCAGGAGAATTGCTTGAACCCGGGAGGCGGAGGTTGCAGTGAGCCAAGATTGCACCACTGCGCTCCAGCCTGGGTGACAGAGCAAGACTCTGTCTCAAAAAGGAAGAAAAAAAGAGACTAGAGAGCTGCTGCCTGCAGGGTTCTAAGAGAGGAAAACAAAGAAACAAAAAAGATTAAATATTGATTTAGCTTTCCCCTACCTCTGGGGCAATTGCAACTGCTTATAAAGACCTTGGAATAAAGACAATTGCAGCTGCTTATAAAAACTTGCAGAACTTGAGGACTGAAACTATGGGAAGAATGTGGTCTAAGCATCCTCCTCCAGATGAAAAAATGCACAGAACAGAGGTCTCCCCTAGGTCCAGCCTTGAAATGTCTCACCTGGGCGACCAAAAAGTAGGGCCTCAGGATCCTGAACTTCACCCAGTCCTCCAAAAGTGTTGACCCACTTCCTGCGCCCTCCCTACTGCAGTTGTGTGTGGAAGCCTTTGCAGCTGGAAAGAAATGCATTAAAATATCAGGGAGTAGAGCTAGTGATAATTTTAATGTTGTAGAATACTTCTCATATTTTCCAAATTTTTTTTCATAAACTTATATTGGTTTTATAATTAGAAAAATACATAAGTACTCTTCCCAAAATGAAGGCAATGGCTCTTAGCATAGTTCTTTACAAATGGAAGTGTTCTCCAGCCCTCAGCATTTCCATGAGCTCTTCCTGCATTGGGCAATTGTTGAGTGATGGAGTGATGCCTTATCAAACCTAAAGTGAAGGAACTGAGCTGGGCTTGGTGGTTCACTCCTGTAGTCCCAGCTACTTGGGAGGCCAAGGCAGGATGATCATTTGAGCCCAGGAGTTTGAAACTGCCCTGAGCAAAATGGCAGAATTCCATCTCTGAAAAACAAGGTGGGTCTAAACAGACATGCAAAGTCTTCTCTGTTGGTAGCCCGGTTTCTTTCTGCAAGACATTTTTAGGATATCTATATATCTATCTATCTATCCATCCATCCATCCATCCACCCACCCATCTACTCACTTACCTATTTATCTATCTAACTACAGAATTGTCATTTTCTCTATATCTAAGTCTATTGACCCACTCTAAATTGTCAGGTTGACTTCTCAGAAAGATCAATTAATTTCTGGTGTTTCTTGAGGGGGGGTGGGGTAGGGTGGGTGTGTACATTTATTTTCAGAAGGCAAACCTGTGAGTATTCAAATTGCTTAGAATGTGAAACAGATGCCACATCTAAGGGCCAGTACAGCTAAGTGTAACTGACTTAACTGTACTGGTCCTTCCTTGCAACTTGGCCCTTGAAACAATTTTAATCCTCCCCGTTTCAAGACCAAAAGCTGAAACAAAGGACATAAACATGCAAGGCAGTGAAACCTTATCAGCTACTTTCAATCTGAGTTAATTGTTTCTTGAGGTTCTGCAAGTGATTTATGCCATCTATAAGCATGCTCAACTGCCACTGGGCCCCCCAGGGGCAGAGATGGATCTGATTTCATGGAGGGGGTGGCTTTTGTTGTAAGCCTGTTCCCTCCTGGAGCTCCACGTGATGCTCCTTTCCAGGGATTCCTGACCCAGCCTGCTGCATAATCACAGTGTGTAGCAGGGGAGGGCTGAGCAGTCCAGGCAGATGCCCATGAAAACTGCGAGGACTCCACACTTCCCACCCAGATCTGCACAAGAGCCTCCTAAGGGACCAGTGTCCTTTGTGTGTGAGGAGAACTTCTGCCCCTGAAATGGGAGGAAGTAATATGGATTAAGTGTGGTGTCATTTTCACCACGGTCTCTGTGTGCATTTAAGTAAAGAGACTATATTTTTGTATACCTTCCCCAGTTCAGAAGAAGGGATAATGATTTGGTAGCTTTTAGTTCAATATTGCTTTGCAGGGGGTGTAGAAAAGGGGTGGTGGGTCTGAGATTTATGAACATAAATTAGTCATCACATGAATAAGAATAAGAATAGAAAACAGTCATAAAGGCAGGAGGCTTGGGATATGAATTCTTTTGTTTTGTCCCTATGGACACAGCCTACATGTAACAGAATATGTTCCCTCTTGGAGTCTACCCTAATTTAAATATCTATATTATCTATTGATGAAGTCCCAGTTTTCCATAACTGATACACACAGTATGCCAGGAATTATTGTGGGTGCATAGGGACATTCCTTAGACATAGGTATTAGTCCCACTTGATAGATGAGAAAACAGAGGCTTCCACAAGCCAAAAAAATCCTTCACACAGCTAACTAGCTACAGAGCACCTGCTCTTTTAATTGACCCAGCTTGCCTAATTCTAACAGTCATGCTGGAAAACTAACTGCTCTTTTCCATCAGCTCTCTTGAAGGCATCGTGTCTATGCCCTAATGATCATGAGTCCCAGTCCCCTGAGTAGGGCACCCAGCATTTACCTCCAATAAAACTGTTTTCTCACTTGACTGTGATTCCTGCTTTTTATAAGACAAGGCATTCAGAGTTTCCAGAGCCCCCTACTCCAGTCGTTCTCATCTGATCAAGCACATTGGAGTGGTGAGTTGGAGCCTAACAAGGAACCAACAGAGAATGTGCAGAAGTGAATTGCCTCTAATTTTAATGCATGGTTAATGCAAGTGGAGCATGTGCTCAGACAGGGCTCTATTGCTTTTCTGGAAAATACCCTTCTGCACCAATTGTTTTTAAGTGTTATTTCTGATTAATTATGTGCTATCTTCTCTCTCTCCCCCCGATCCCCGCTCCACGTTTTTCTCTCTCTCTTTCTCTTTTTTCTCCTTCTCTCTCTCCATTTCCTTCTCCCTCTTCACAAAAAGCACCGTAGATAACCATGCATCTCTTTCTCACCGTATATTAATTTTTCAGCATGTCTACTATTGAAAAGGATTAGGAAAAAGGAACAAGTCAGTAGATAATGTGATCTAAAACTCTCCCAAAGCCTGAAAGACACATCGCCACCTGTGCTTCAGCTTTGGCACGTGCTTGGCAGCAAACTGCAAGACTGGGAGGTCATAATCAGGAAAACAAAAACACATTACATTTTAATAATCACATACCTTTTCAATAGCTTTGAGCTTTCACATGTCACCTCCAGTTACAGGGAACTAAAATCAACCTTCAAGCCCTCTCCCTTCCCGCTCAGCAGAAAGAACAGCAGACAACTGGTGACAATTGTCGAAAGGAAAGAACCAATAAATATAAGCTGCAAGCTCAAAGCAATTCAGCAAAATCAAACTCATCAACTTCCCAGCATGGATTTTGTTTTATTCTAAATCAGATACTCATTAATGGGGACCATCTTTGAATCATCATTTTATTTACACTAGAGAAATGCAAGACATATTGCCTGGCCACGGAATGAAGTGGCTCTCTTGCTGCTCAGTTATAGGTATTTCCTTCTGTAGCCTTCTGAATTTTCATGCTAATGGAAAACACCTAGGCCAGATGCTCACTAATAACAAGTTAAAATGACACTGGAAAGTAAACAATTTTTTTTTTTTTGAGACGAAGTCTTGCTCTGTCACCCAGGCTGGAGTGCAGTGGTGTGATCTCAGCTCACTGCAACCTCCATCTCCCGGGTTCAAGCAATTCTCCTGCCTCAGCCTCCTGAGTAGCTGGGATTACAGGCACCTGCCACCATGCCCGGCTAATTTTTTCTTTTTGTATTTTTAGTAGAGACAGTGTTTCACCATGTTGGCTAGGCTGGTCTTGAACTCCTGACCTCACGTGGGCCACCTGCCTCGGCCTCCCAAAATGCTGGGATTACAGGCATAAGCCATCATGCCCAGCAACAATTTTTTTTATTAAAAAATAATAATAAACACAAAGAACAAGTGGCATGACAGGCAAAAAATGAAAACTCTTACCTGCCTCAGATGTCAGAATCAAACCATACAGATTATGCGAATTAAAAGGAGAACCACTGACCAGCTCCCTTTAGAGTTTGTGGGAGAGTCATGCCCTGGTTTGAGACAATGCCTGCCTTCTTGTCATCCTACTAGGAAATAGGTCCACAGAGATGCTTGCCCTTCTTCACAGCTGTGTCTTCCCAGCTCCCATCATAGAGATCAACACATACTAGATGCTCAATAAATGTTGGTGGAGTGAAAAAACTTCTGCGTTCTGGGAGGTACCCTTTCTCTGTTAAAGGTTAAGAATATTTTAATTCACTAATAATTGACATAATTTTTAGTCTGTAGGCAAAAAATTAACATTCCCTCCCAACACCCCTCTGATCTGATGTGAGAACCATTCAAGTGAAATCTTCACCACCCATTTCCTCCACCACTCAGTGCTTTTCCTCTAGATTTATTTTAGCTGGACAGAAACCTCAACACTGTAGGTACTGGCTGCCTTCCAGTCATTTGCACTTGTGAAGAATCCTTCCCATCTTCAAGGGCCCTAAGGAGATGCTCCTTAGAGGGTGGTGGAAGGTTAGGCACTGTGCAATGGGTGGCAGATACATTATTTGCTCTTAGAAAGTTTTGTTTGTTTGGTTGGTTGTTTGTTTTTTGAGATGGAGTTTCACTCTTGTTGGCCAGGCTGAAGTGCAATGGCCCGATCTCGGCTCACCACAACCTCCGCCTCCCGGGTTCAAGCAGTTCTCCTGCCTCAGCCTGCCAAATAGCTGGGATTACAAGCATGGGCCACCACACCCAGCTAATTTTGTATTTTTAGTAGAGATGGGGTTTCTCCATGTTGGTCAGGCTGGTCTCAAACTCCCAACCTCAGGTGATCCGCCCACCTCGGCCTCCCAAAGCGCTGGGATTATAGGCATGAGCCACCACACCCAGCCAGAAAGTTTTTTTTTTTTTTTTTTTTTTTTTTAAGATAACAGAGCCAGTCAGAACTGATGCCTGCTCTTAGAGGGGGCTGTACTGGTGCTTTGTACCTTCCGTGAAGTTATAAAGAGGAAGGCAGACCAAGAAGCCTCTTGCAAATCAGTTAACAGAATACCCTACAACAGGCTACGCATCTAGTCTCCACTCTTTCAGGAGGCTGTGCAGTTTTCAGGGTTTCGAACAACCTCTCTTAATCCTATGTTGTATTTTCAAAGCGTTTTCCAGTTCATGAGCATTAAACGTAATTATCTCATGTTACCCCGAGATAATACTCTATGAGGTGGGTATTATTCTTATCCTTCCAGATAAGGAAGCTTATTTTAAATCATTGCCTTTCTCAATAATAAGTGACTTTCTTTGCACAGCACCATGGTGTTCTCAGAGAGAGATTTGACCTTCTGATTAATTGCTCACTCTTCTCATGACCTCCAGAACCTCCTTCCTTTGTCTCTCCTATCTTTGGCCAAGATGCTTTCTTGATAGGTGGATTCCTTTTGGTGTTTTATTATTTTTTTTCCTGTGATACTTTGACCTAATCAGAGAAAGTCCTCTGAATCTCTAAAAATAGACAAATGTCTGATTTAAAAAAAAAAAAAACCAGAAAAG
Organism: Pongo abelii; assembly: GCF_028885655.2. Classification (NCBI taxonomy): domain Eukaryota; kingdom Metazoa; phylum Chordata; class Mammalia; order Primates; family Hominidae; genus Pongo; species Pongo abelii. Next base: position 66,295,841 of record NC_071997.2, read on the forward strand.
GAAGAGAGATGTTTCAGAACTTGAGGATTTTGGAGAGCAACCCACATACAGATGGTGTGTAATATTCACTAAACACCAAATGCTGGTTTCCATGCCTGGCTCCTTGTTGCTATTTCCTGGTCACTTTGAACTGACTTATCAAATAGAATAGATTCCTTGATACATATGTTGGTATTTGAAGTCCTGGTGGGAGCAAGGCCTTCCATTTGTTTCAAGTTTTACTCTTTAAAAATGTTTATAAAAACCTATCTTAGAAAAAGAATCTCAGTCAAAACCCACTATGACTTTGGTGCTCACCCATTTCAAGGAATGATGCCAACCACTAGGATTCTTATTAAGAACAACCCCAACAGGCTCCATTCTCTGCGGGGAAATTGACTAAGATTCCTGGAGGTTCCAGCAGGCAGCTGCTGTTAATATAAGTTTCAGAAAGTAGAATGTTGAGACTTGAATATGAGGGCACCCAATAAATAATATTTTTCTTCCTCCTCCAAGTACTGAATCAAATGAAATAAGAAAAACCAGTTGATATTTGGAGGCTCAACTACCATCCTCATTGCTGAAAAGACGCAGGAGAAGGACATACTTTAGGGTAAGAACCAAGCACCTTTGATAACTTCCTGCATGTCCGTTTCTCTCTCCTATTTGGACCCGGGAACAGTTGACTCAAGGAAATTTTAGTCTGCAGAGCAGACACCTTTATCCACAACCCTGTCTTAAGTTGGTCCGGGTGGAAAGGGCAGTAGGAGAATAGACTAATTAAGCTCCATCCAGCCAAGAAACAAGAACCAATGCCTGCTGCCCACTAGTTCTGAATTCCCTCCTCCTCTGTGTGGGAAAATCACTTGACCTTTGTGGGCCTTGATGTCTTCAGCTTTTTAAAAAAAGGGAGTTAGGCTGGGAGACAGCTATGACCCAATCTAGGTCTGAAATTTTATGGTTAGCCCCCACGGTGACCCCGATGAGATCCAAGCCACATTGCACTTTCTCCCTTAAGGTGTCAGTTCCCTTTGCTGAGGTTCATGGTCAAAGATCACACCCCTGAGACTCACCAATCACCTCCTAAAGGATGGCGATCGTGCCGTGACTCAGTGCCCATCTGTCTCCACCACCAGAAAAATCACTCCAAGTGCACAGGTCAGCAGGAGCATCTCAGACCACAAAGAGCACTTTATCATCAACACTAGGCCCTGGGAATATATAGGCCTGTCTGTTTCCTAATGATTCCAAGGCAATACTCAAGAACATTATTATGAAGATTATGTTGCAGCTCGCCGGTGAAGAACAATGAAAACCAAGGTACTGGAGACTGTGGATTCTAAATTTGGCTTGGCACTAGCAAACCATGTGTCCTTCCTATCTCTAGGCCTCTTTCCTCGGGTACAAGGTGATAGCATTAGTAGTTTTCAAGCTTGTTTTCCCCTTTTAAAAAATACAAAATCTTAAATGGAATCCTAATGGATAATATGAGTAAAAATAAAATTGCTCTTCTTGTGGAGGGAGAGTCTCCGACCCATGCCACTTTTCTCCCTCCCTCTGGGTATCATCTCCAACCCCAACCATGCTGGACCCTGAGGTCTAATGGATCACTTGCCTGAGAAGAATTTCTCTGTGCCAGGCTAACTTTGGGGGCAACATTGCATTCTGATGTCATATCCGTTTGACAGCCCACCTAGTTTTCCTGAAGCTATATACCTGTTAGTTCTGAGAAACCACTAAAGAAAAACTGAATGGTGGGCCGGGCATGGTGGCTCACATCTGTAATCCCAGTACTTTGGGAGGCCAAGGCAGGTGGATCATTCAAGGTCAGGAGTTCAAGACCAGCCTGGCCAACATGGTGAAACTCTGTCTCTACTAAAAATACAAAAATTAGCCAGACAGTAGTGGCACACACCTGTAATCCCAGCTTCCTGGGAGGTTGAGGCAGGAGAATCACTTGAGCCTGGGAGGCAGAAGTTGCAGTGAGCCGAAATTATACCACTGCACTACAGCCTGGGTGACAGAGTGAGATCCTGTCTCAAAAAAAAGAAAGAAAGAAAGAAAGAAAAACTGAATCATGTTTACAAGTGATGTGAGCCAATTATTATCAGAGTTAGAAAATAAAGACAGCAAACAAAAAATACTTGAGCTCTCAGTGCAAGACTAAAGTTTGTCTCAACAGGGAGACCGAGAGAATAGGGTGGAGCATAAAGGGACAGCACTATTATTCAATAATTTAGCTAAAAAGATATTCTTCTCACTACTCCATGATGCACAGTCCAGACACACAGCGTGAGGCTTTTACCATGAAGAAGTGTGAGGAGGGCGAGGTTCCTCTCCTGAGAGAATGCCTCTCTCTCACATGAAACACGAAGAGTTTTGGCCTTCAGAAGAGCTGACCCCATCCTCCGGTCAGCCAGCCCCTCGTATATCTCCTCTGCATGTGTTAATTCTTTTGAAGGTGATGGGGGTTCTTTGCATGGAAGATATATGCAGCTCGATGGCGGGAAGTGAGATCCTAATTATCTGCAGCTGACAACCTTTCAGGGCCCATTATAAAAGAAACGTCTGCACCAGGCCCTCAGAGCCCTATATCCCAGCTCTAGGGAGTTTGAGCGAGCAACAAGGAGTGATTCTGAGAGCCTGATTTATCAGGGAAGATTAGAAGAGTTACATCTATAGTCTGGTGAAACAATGACAGAGGGGGAGCAGGCTAATGGTTGACAAAGGGGCAGAAGAAAGAGAAGAGATTTATGTAGCCTGGTCCGAGGATGAGCAATCAGAGGCATGGAATGAAATGAAGACGGGAAAGAAAGTCCTGAGTAAATATCAGGGAAACTTTCTACACTGATTTATTAGACAGATGAGCAAATCTTCCAAATGAGGCTTCATCCTCACCCAGAGAAAAAGCGAGCCTACATAAATGTGTCACAGCCATTCATCTCTGTCACTGTGGGACCAGTCATGATACCTAGCTTGGCTTTCTATCTTTCTCTTGACGAGTGTCCTTAAAAGTCAGAGTCGACCCTTTTCTGAGATCTCTGTGGGGGCTCTGAGAGGCTCTTAAAGGGAACGTAGCACATGTCTGCAATTCTAGGCTCAGCCACTTGCTTAACATCGCCAAAACTTATCATCTACTTTACAGTTTTTAGAGGAGACAGAATGCACTTGTCCATGGTACCCAGTCCAAAATCTCCCTGGGGATGGAGAGTGGCTTATGCTTGGGAGAAAAGCCAGAATACATCAAGATTCCATTGATGTTCTGTCAGCAGGGGCATATGGAAATGTTCTGGTGAATTATACTACCTACTGAGTGCCTCCATCTGATTCTGACCTGGATAGAGAAGTTCTTAATGTGCTCCTTCTGTTCCTGCCAGACTCTTCTTGTACCAAGCACTCCCATAGCAACCTGTTCTGCCTGGGCTCCACCTAACACTCTGCAGACTCCACCTGACCCACCTGGCCTCCTGTCTTGGGGCTTCCCTGTTGCTACAGAGAAGCAGGATGCCCAATAGCCCACCAAACACCCACCTTATGCAATCTGAAAGTGATATGGAGTTAGGTACAGTGGGGAAGAATTTGGCCCATGAGAGATGGGAGCTGGTAGATAAATTCCTTCCTTCTCCTCTCAGATAGACTGTCTGGCTACACAGTTTGTGTGGCTTCCTTGGGGCACAGTCCTGCAAGAACAAGCAATTAATCAGACTTCAGTGGCAGCCAGAGGGGTAAGACATCCTAATACTGGCTCTCCTTCCTTCCCTGTCCCCTCACCCCTGCTCCCTGAGACTGTACCTTCTAACAGAATAATAGCACAACAACTTTGACTAAAGTTATGCTTTCTGGGGGATCCCAGGCTAAAATGTGACCAAATGATTGTTGGAGAAGAGTTAGTACACTGTCTGAATAGCGGCATGAATATCTTTGGTTATTTGGCCTGGGCACCTGATCCAGACATTTCTCCTAGGAATTCCATAGAATTGTCTCCTTCCAACCTCAGCCCCCTAATGGGGACCCCATGACTGACTCCCATTACAGTCCTGACATTGTGAGGTATTTTGGTGTCTCCACTGGCTTTCTCTACTGGAGACCGAGCTGGAGGACCAAGCCAGGTTGGTGTTTCCTATGCTGTCCCTGATGGGAACTGAGATGCAATACACAGGTAAGTCAGGAATCTGGGGTGCTGATGGTCAGCCCCTGGGAGGTCACCCGGGAGGTCACTGACTAGTCTGTGGCCTTTCCATTCAGCTGTGAGGTCCCCCTACCACAACTATCTTTGATTCTATTCTTTGTGTCACAGGCATTACAAGCCTGGTCAAGCACTGGGAAATTCAGAATCTTCAGATGATCTTAATCTCCATATTACCAAAAACCCAGTCTTTGGCCCTCCAAAGAGAGGCTTTGCAAATCTATATTCTCTCTAAATGCTGAGGACTTTTTCCCTTTGTTTTGTTTTTAGTGTGTGTTTTAAGTTCAACTGTTTTTATGTCCCCTACCAAAAGAAAAAAAAATTCCTTCGTAACCCATTATGGGTTAGTGAATTCCCAAACCGTTCAAAAATACTTTAAAGTTCTTTTGGGACATAGCCAGATACTTAATATTGTATTACATTTTATAGTTGTCACTTAATCAAGCTATTTAATATTATAGTACATTTTAAAACTGTCACTTAATCACATTTTCTTGACCCTTTTATGGGAATTAAAGATCACTGTAGATAAAAAATGGCATGCTTTAGTTTAAATAGATTCAGTATGTCCAGTTTGACAGTTACTTCTGAGACATTAAAAGAATTTTCTGTGATTAATGTGACCCACACACGTTAAATGGTGTAATGTTCCATTTCTTCAGCCATTAGCGGAAACAGCATCAGACAGAAGGAGCCAAAATGTAGCCAACTGTATGTAAAGCCGGGTGGTAGGGTGGGGAGGGGGGAGTCTAAAGATAATATAGAGCCAGGCAGCCTGAGATAAGAGGGAGATTTCTACTGATTTAATATTTGCTTTCTCTGGGCATCTCGAGAGTGAAGTCGGAGGAACACAAAGGTCAGACGCTGGTAATGGAGTGGGTGCCGGTCCGGCAACACAGCCCTGGTCGGGGACCGCTCTTCACCAGGGGGCTGCGTCTCGGGCAGGCGAGCGCAGTTCTTCGGTGCTTATTATAAATGATTGATGAACGTTGCTTCTAAATTTAGAAAAGCTCTCTAAATGGACATTTACTCACAAGAAAAAAAAAAAAAAAAAAAAAAAAAAACTCTTCCTAAAGGTCTGTCCCTGGAACGCTTTTGTTTATGGCACCGCGATAGTTCTGGGCAATTAATCCGGACTTGCGTCACTGAAAGATTTTATATTCTTAAGTGTTCACTCATGTAGTTAAAGTAAATTATGTCCTTTTTCAAACATGTTTCAAAGAATTGTACTGGGTTTTAAAAATCCTGGGCCCTAAATCCTACTTGTTTGTTTAATTAATCTGAAAATAACTACCCCTGCTCTGTTTCTTAATCACAGATCAGATACACTGTATTTGTTAGCAGCTGTGAATGAAAGCATGTCCCAGTGTGTTTTTCTTGATTGTTTAATAAGAGTTGGATAATACCCTATTTAATCCATCAAGTAGGACATTACAATAACATTGATCTTTTGTTTGACAGCAAATTTGTTTGATAACAGAATAGAATAGAATATAACCAAATCAGTGTCAGAAATGCATTTCAGAGGATCCAATTAAAAACACCCATACACATGCCAGATACTGAGCGATAGGGCAAAGAAACCAGGCACAGCAAGACACAGAGGGGAGAAGGGTCCAGAGGGAAAATCTAGCTTTGCAAAATGCCCAGACCTTACTCAGATGACGCAAGACAAACGCTTCACTGCAAGGACTCCACATCCTAGGCATGTGGCCATTTTGGCTGATCAGGGTCAACCTACTCTAAGGTCAGAATGGGCACACCAGACCCTCAGGTAGAGGCCTATTGTGCTCCTCCTTTGTTGGTTCAAATGCTGTAATTCCTGGGGTCAAAGATGGCCAGATCCTGCATCACTTAGCACCCCTCCTTTGCCCTCCAGCTATCACAATGCAAGGGCTCCTTGGGGATGCTATTGTTCACAGCCCAGCATCCTTCCCCTGTCTCCAAACCTGTATGTAAGACATACTTTCTTTTCAGCACCCTTTATCTCCAGGAAGGAACTGGTTCAGAGGATCACGCAAGAGCTCATCTTTGTGGACTTCATTTAGGAGGACAAGTGTCAGCCCTAGTGTTTATTTGCACACATGTTTATTCGATGTTTTACAATTGTACCCTTCCCTTCAGAACTCAGCATGGAGGTGTAACAAAGCCTTTCTAGATGCCAAAAACAGATAATGCTGCAAAGAAGAGAAAAGGAGGTATAGCAACAAACAAATTCTCAAAGTACTCAGTTTTGAGAGTCATTATCTTGTCCCAAAAGTTTAGTCAGCTGTGTTTCACACAAAGCTGTTCATTACACACACACACACACACACACACCACATACATCCTGGGAAAATAATTGTTGAGATCAACTAGCTGTGTACAAAATACCCAATTGTTTAAGTAAATTAAAAATGTTTTTCTTCAGGATGATTTATGTGCAGACACCACCTGGATTCAATGTGCTGTCCCTCTCCTAGACAAGGTGCTAGTACAGACAGCAGTGGAGGGGATGCAGAGAATTCTCTTTATGTCACATTGGGGGAAGGACAGTTGTATTTGAATATACTCCTAGAGAAATAAATAGCCATTGGAAACACCTGCACTCTCTTTAGGAGATTTTTATTAATTTTCATAAAAGCATAAACCTCACCTTTTGAAGAAGACAGAATGAAAGATCATAAAAGTAGGGTCTGTCATTTACCAGTGAATATAAGGTGAGAAGGCAAAAAAATACGTATTATCAAATTTCCTAAATCAACCTGAAGCTGTGCTGATGGCTTTCTGCTAACCCAGAGTGCAAGAGAAATTTAATTGTTACTACATTTTAAAACATTTACACCTCACACCCGAATTTCTCTGTCACTCACACTTCATCTTCATCTCCTCAAAGAGGGGAAATATCCAGGATGATCTCGTGGATCTAGAAAGTTGAGGAGTCTTTGTTTTAATTCCTCCTTAGTTTTTCCTCACCAGACTCCCTCGTCTGACATTATTATAATTCCTTCCCTGCCTTTCCATTCGCTTCCTCCTTCCTTATTCTTTTGTTCTCTGACTAATCTTCCCTTTTGTATTAATGAAGTCCTTTGTAGTTTCTTTTCAAATCTTCAAGTGGATTCCTTTGTGACTTATTTTTTTTCTTTTCTTTTCTTTTTTTTTTTTTTACCTGATAGGGCCTTTTTAAAAAAAACCATGAAAATTATTAATACTTCCATCCTCTTTGGCACTGTACCTCAGGCCTTAAAACATTTTACATTTCTGATCTGAAATGGCTTTCTCTTGACCCAGAAGTATTGGCAAATTACAGACCCCAAGCCAATCTTTTATGGAGAAGGTCTGAGAGCAAGTGGTAGCCTTTCAAGTACTTATCCATGGAGTCATAATCTCTATGACAAATAGCCTCTTGCTTTGCAGTTACGGCTAGTTTACTATGCATATGGCTAAGAGAGCACCCCTTAAAGTGGTCAGGGACTTTTTCCTAAACCCCCTCCCAGGTGTCACATCACTCGTTTTTACTGGTCTTGTTAGAGGGACAGCATTAGTCCCACAGATCACCAGAGCTTCCTGACCAGCTGCCAGGCTGTAAAGCACGTGGAATTGGGGTGGTCGATCCAAAGACATCAACATGTCACTCTTGATGATCATTCATCTGCAACAGAAATAGCCCATGGTGCCTCAGAAATCGATGTAGAGACCACCGCTCTTCAACATTATTGCCACTAATTATTAAGATGAATGCGGTGATTAATGGGAGCGATGCTTTTGCGCTTTATGCAAATGGAGAACTCATGCATATACATGGCGGAGGGGGCTTACCAACCTGGTGCCCAGAACAACGTTGCCGCTCAGCCCCCTTATTCAGCTGTCACTGTGACCCAGGTGCAACAACTTAGAGTGATTTAAAAAGAAATGCTAAAAATGAATTGTTGATCAGCAGCCTCAGGCAGCCTTTTGGAAATTCCCTTCTATGAGGGCCGTGCCTTGATTAGGGAGAGCTCAATCAAGGAAATAACCAGGGTTGTTAAGGATGCTGTTAGCCTATGGTCCTGCATTGGCGACGTGTGGAGGAAAGAATGGGTGAGGAAAGAGAAAGTGCAACTTACGCTGTGATGAGATGGTAAACTGAGGCAAGCCAACCTCTCTGGGTTTTAGTTTTCTCCTTGGTAAAAATGAGGGCATTCAATTAAATACCATAAAGCTCCTTCAGCCTGGGAGCAGTGGCTGATGCCTGTAATCCCAGCACTTTGGGAGGCCGAGGCAGGCGGATCACTTGAGGTCAGGAGTTCAAGACCAGTCTGGCCACCATGACAAAACCCCATCTCTACTAAAGATACAAAAATTAGCCCAGCATGGTGGTGCACGCCTGTAGTCCCAGCTATTTAAGGGGCTGAGGCAGGAGAATCGCTTGAACCCAGGAGGCGAAAGTTGCAGTGAGGTGAGATCGCAGCACTGCACTCCATCCTGTGTGACAGAGGGAGACCCTGTCTCAAAAAAAAAAAAAAGCTCCTTCAAATCTTAGAATTATAGAATCCTACAAGACACAGGATAAGTGGGATATAGGCATGCAGGCTTTTGTCTTCTACTAATATGAACACTTTCTGACACAATAACCTCTAATATAACAGATCTTTCATTGCTTGTTATATTCTACAAGCATATACTTCAGTAATTCAGCCAACCTCCTCTCATCCTCCATCTTTTAACTCTGAAGGATTTCCAGGATTCAAGGTTGGGGTAGTAGTATACAAAGGATGGAGCAAAAGTTCTGTAGTCAGGCCTGAATATGAGTCCTGCATCTTCCCCTACCAGCTAAGTGACAAACCTTCAGTACTGTCACTTGCCAGATGGAGAGAATAACTGCATATGCCTGATAGAGTTATATTAAGGAATGAAGGGGATAAAGTGGGTGAAGTGCCTGGTACATAGAAAGCCCTAGATAAGTGAAATAGAAATACAATTTTTCCTCTGTCTACACTGGCTGGCCTAAGGAGTAGAGGTCAAGGCTTAAATCATCATTCTTAAACGACTATAAATATCTTCAGGTTCAGCTCTTGCTTTCCAAACAAGCAGGATACCATCCTTATTGTGATTATAATGACAAAATGATGACAACAGTCATTCATGCTCAGGTGCTAATTTTTTTTTATTTTATCAACATTTTGTGATGAATTTCAGATTTCTGGATGGACTAAATTATTCAACTTAATTTAGTAAAACATCAGTATAAATGCTACTGGAATCTGCTGCACAAGGGTTTGCATTTCAGATGATACCATCCCATCTATTGCTACATCCCTTTGCTGAAACCTGTTTGCCTCCCACAGCCTGGATCCCAGGGCATGCTGGTTGACTCACATGGAGCACTTATTAGAATGCTGAAACCCACTACTGGTTGAAGGTATAAAGAGTGTAGAATTGGCAAGCTCTGAAAGGGGAAAGGGAAATTATTTACTGTCAGGGTTGCTGTGATGGACAAAGTGAGAAGCAGGCCCAGATTTCACAGTCAGCTTCAGCCTGTGCAGACATCTGGCCTCTCAACAGACACTGAGGCTCACTTACTACTCTACGTACTCTAGGCCTATCCCGGGCTCCCATTGTCTCCATACATTGAAATGCATTTTCCATTATTTAAAGGTAGCTTTTAAGGAAGTATTTGTGGGTATGATGGATGCATCTCCAAGGACCTGCTTCTGTATTCTTCCTGTAGGCACACCCCCTTGCTGGTCACATCTGCATTTGTCATGAGAAATCCTGCTTTCACCAGCCTCTTCAGCTCATTTTGATTCCTGATACAGGCACTGCTTCTCAGAAGACCAAGTCTCCCAGGCCTCTGCTGGAGAATTTAGTTAAGTCCTCAACCCCTTGCTTGGCTTCATTCCTGGTAGCCTGACTTAGCCATATTGCTAAACCTGGCTGCTCCAAGTTATGTTTGACAAGTGCTTTCTCTCTAAGGGTCTCCAGGGCAAGTCAGGGAAAAATAATCAGGTTCAGGTTCTTTTTTTGCCCCTTCTTCATAAAAAATCTAGAGTGTAAAGCCCTAACTTTAAACATGTTGCATATTCAAAGGGTCCGTCAGAATTGTGGAAAATTGCTGCCTCTGGAGAAGATCATGAAGACCTCCAGTCTGTCACCTCAGACAGAACTGAGCATGGCGAGGCTCACAGGTGGGTATCTACACGGTCCCAGGCTGGTCAGTGGTGGAGCCAGGAGGACCACGAGTCAGCCAACCCTTTCCTCTTCCTTTTGCTCCATAGCTAGAGCCTCTCAGACTGAGAGAGAGCCAGTCTATGGCTACTTCTTCCCTTCTCTCTTTATTTCTTTTATTCTTTCCTTCTTTTCTTCCTTCTTTCTCCATTTCTTTCTTCCTTTATTTTCTTCTTTTTTTGATGGCAGGGGTGTAGGGAGCTTGGAATATATTACATAAAGGAAGAAATGCTGAAATAAGTTTAAATAAAATTTTATATATTTTATACATTTGTATTTAAATTGTGCTTTTTATAAGTAGAAATTTTTTTAAAAATAAGGCATAGTGCACTCTGAACAGGACCATATGTAGTCATGCCTTCTGCTATAGTTTTAACATTTATCATCTCCAAAACTCATGTTGAAATTTAACCCCCCATGTGGCAGTATTGAGAGATGGGACCTTTAAGGGGTGGTTCGGTCAGTTGCAAGGGCTCTACCATCATGAGTGAATTCATCCATTCATGGATTAATGGGTTATCATGGAGTGGGACTGGTAGCTTTATAAGAAGTGGGAGTGAGACCTGAGCTAGCATGCTCAACCCTCTTGCTCTGTGGTACCATGTGCCACCTGGGACTCTGCATAGATTCCCCACCAGCATGAAGGCCTTCATCAGATGTGACCCCTTGACCTTAGATTTCTCAACCTCCATGACTGTAAGAAATAAGTTCCTTTTATTTATAAATCACCCAGTTTCAGGGATTCCCTTATAAGCAACTAATACACCTTCTTTCAGTCCTTCGGTGTAGCTCTGTGACATGTATATGACCTCGTCTGGGGATAATCTCTGAACTTGAGCCCTATGGGGATGCAAGGCCAGTGACATGACCCTCTCAACTCAGCTTCTTGCTTCCCTCCCAGACCTCCTGGAATGGGCTTTATCTACACCACAGGGTTTTCCATTCTGAACAGAGGAAGAAGTTAACATGTCAGAGAAGGTGATCACAAAGGGACTGGAAAACAAGATAAGAGAATGAAGAGGAGGAAAGAAAAGGAAAAAGATAGCCGAGCGTGGTGGTGGGCACCTGTAATCCCAGCTACTAGGGAGGCTGAGGCAGGAGAATTGCTTGAATCTGGGAGGCGGAGGTTGCAGTGAGTCAAGATCATACCACTGCACACCAGCCTGGGCCGAGACTCTGTCTCAAAAAAAAAAAAAGAAAAAAGAAAAAAGAAAAAGAAATACCTGGTTGCCTTGCTTCTATTCTTATTCATTTAAAAAATTATTCACAGATAAAGCACCAACAGGGGATTACAGGGAAAAGGGAATCTGGATTGAAGAGGAGCTCTGTGGAAATGTGCACCCTTCAAAAATGTGTGAAATAGAATTCAAGCCATGCAGATGAGGCAGAGTGTGTTTCTGGCCCCACGTGGTCCCCCAGCCTCAAATGCAGCCTGGAGCTGATGAGTGCTGCTCAGGTCCTCTTCTCTTTCCACCCAGAGATGACCTTTCACTGTACACACACACATCTTTATAAATAGATAATATGGGCTTGTAATATTATTGCAGATAATTGTTGAATCAAAATTAAAGTGAACTGATAAATGCATTAAGCAGTTCAGCATATTTTCCTTTTTAACAAAAGTTAATTTTAAATGAAATGGGAGCTCTAGCTACACCATAAGAAATCACACGAAAACTCAAAAAGGGAGTAAAGTCCTCATTTTGAATAGAGTGGCTGCATTGCCTATGCAGCATTCCATATTTAGAGAGGTGTACAGTTGGTTGGATGGTAGAATGGTCAAGGAGATAGGGAGACAGGAGGGACCGTGGAAGGGTCTTCATTCCCAAGGAGGGTCCTGGATGCACAGGAGCAGTGGACGAGTGATCCAGCTTTGCTGTCACAGAAACTCCAGGTCAAGAGAAAGGGTTTTTTATGATCAGCAAGAAAGATGTGTAACAATGAACCCTCCAATGAGCAGAAGGTAATAACAGATGAATATGTACAAGTAATTGAACATGACTCTCCAGTCAAGACATCCTGAAGGGAGGGGAGAAACACAGTAAGAATTGGAAAAGTCTGCAATATTTGGAAACTTTGAAAAGGCCAACAATAGCAAAAACAACTTGGGAAAAATCTAAGAGGTACATTCCATCTGGGAGGAGATATTTTCTCACACGGAACATACTTACAATAACCTGGCAATATATTTCAATCTGAATATCTAAGCCCAGAGTTCAACACAGAATTTTGTAGTTTCAAATAGAGAATTTCCCTTCAATATGGTTTGTGACCCCATTCCTGACTGACATCTCTTAGAAAATAAGAAACATTTTACACTGCAGTTAGAAGAAAAAAATACATATATTTTTTACCCCAAAGAATAGGAGTTGATATTTAATGTCCCTTCTGACTCTAAACTCAACATCTTTGAAATTCTAGTGCTTGTCTCTATCCACCATCATAAGCAAAGGCTGAGACTGGAGGTATTTGTTAACAGCATAAATATTAAAACAGCATTGGTCTTCCGCATACCAACAGCATAAACAACATAACCTAAGAATTAAGCAAAGCACATCTTGCAAGTCTATACAAATGTGCAGGAGTATATAAACTACTTTCTCTATTTCTGGAAGCTAAGAAATCTCACTTGTAAAACAGTTTTTCTTTTTTTTTTTTTTTTTTCTTTTATAGACTGGATTAAGAAAATGTGGCACATATACACCATGGAATACTATGCAGCCATAAAAAATGATGAGTTCATGTCCTTTGTAGGGACATGGATGAAATTGGAAATCATCATTCTCAGTAAACTATCGCAAGAACAAAAAACCAAACAGTTTTTCTTTCCTGCCCTTTTGTTAGTACACCCCCTCCCAATAATTCCCAAACTTCAACTGTTGTTCCTCTTACTGCAAATGCAGTATTTTTGTTCATTGTTTTTTTTTCCCTGTTGCAAAATGCCAAATCTATCTCCATCTCTTTTTCTCATGACACAGTTTGCACTTGATGAAGTGAAAAGGTTATTTTTTAAAAAATTGAATGTCTAGTTAAATTATTAAAAAGATATTTCTATTTCCCCTTGATGTGGTTGCTAAATAATTCCCATGTTGGCCAAAATTTTGGAAAAGCTATAATTGAAATGTTAAAAATATTCTGGAGAAGATCTCCAGAAGGTCTCTAAGAAGGGCGTCTTAATTTTATATTCAGATAAGGTATAATAAGATACAATAGTAAGCCTACCATGTGCCTGCATTCCATGGAAAGACTGAATGAATTTGTGGACGTTAAGTATTGTGTCTGATTATCCAGATTGTGAATTAGCAGGCTCTCCTGGCTTCTTTCATTTCCTCTTGGCTGACCTTTCCCTGCCCACTAAAAACCTCAGGTTCAGCAGACATTTTTGAGCAACAACTATATATTGTAGGTACTTGCTAGGAACTGCCTAATTTGTCTTCTCCAAAAGTCTCCAGATTCTAAAAGTCAGCCTTTTCCCATTATATCACAGCAACCCCTGTCCCAGGTGGTCAAGAGGAAGGAAGAAAGAAGGTGACCCTCACATGAATTTATGTGCAGTTCTGGTAAAAGACTTGAAGAAGCCTAGGGCCAAACAGAAACTTATGGCCAAAATGAGGCTTCTGAATTAACTGTGCATCCCCAAGGACCTGCTTCTGTATTCTTCTTTTGTAATCTGTGTTCCTCTTCTTTCCTTCTTTTCTTCCTTCTCTCTTTCTTTCTTCCTTTTTTTTTTTTTTTTTATGGTGGCAGGTGTGTAGGGAGCTTGGAATATATTACATAAAGAAAGAAATGCTGAAATAAGTTTAAAGAAAATTTTATATATTGTATACATTTGTATTTAAATTGTGCTTTTTATAAGATACGTAGAAATTTTTTAAAAAATAAGGCATAGCGCACTCCGAACAGGACCATATACAGTCATGCCTTCTGCTATAGTTTGAACATTTATCCTCTCCAAAACTTATTTTTTAACCCCCCATAGGCCGGGCGCAGTGGCTCACGCCTGTAATCCCAGCACTTTGGGAGGCCGAGGCGGGCAGATCACGAGGTCAGGAGATCCAGACCATCTTGGCTAACACGGTGAAAGCCCATCTCTACTAAAAATACAAAAAATTAGCTGGGCGTGGTGGCGGGCGCCTGTAGTCCCAGCTACTCAGGAGGCTGAGGCAGAAGAATGGCGTGAACCCGGGAGGCGGAGCTTGCAGTGAGCCGAGATCGCGCCACTGCACTCCAGCCTGGGCGACAGAGTGAGACTCTGTCTCAAAAAAAAAAAAAGAAAAAAGAAAGAAATTTAACCCCCCATGTGGCAGTATTGAGAGATGGAACCTTAAGAGGTGTTCCCTGATAATGGGGAAAGAGAAAGGTTGTATTTCTTCACTTAATAGATGAGACATTCTCTGCAGAGACAGTTCTCCATGAGAAGTAATTTTTCAAAGATTTCTAAAAGCAAACAGGCTTCTAAGAAAGCTGTTTATAACAGCTACACTTGCTGAAATTCATGATTACATATGGATGAAATCAATCCTAATATACGGGAAAGGGAACAAGAGGCATTGTTCAAAAAGTTTAAGACTAGTTTACAAACAAGCTATAGCTTATTAGATTCTGTAGGTTAAGAATAAACATGGAAACTTCAGGACTAGATGCTTTCTAAGGTCTCTGGAAGCTCAGACCAGCCACAGTCCCATAAGATCAAGGCTGATATATGGCCAATACATATTGGTTGTTAAAATATTGAAGTCCTCCCATATCAGTTTTGAACAGCTGCTGCTTTGAGTCCACCGATGCCACCCCACCAACCTGACCTGGCACGACAGGAGGCTCCGTGTCCTGTGCTGTGGCTGGCATTTATGCCATGATGGTTAATTTTAATATTGTCCCTGTATAAGACATGAATCACACATCTATCCTGACTCGAAAGTCTTGGATGCTTAAATAGCCTTTGATCATCAACATCATTGCTGTCATATTACAAACCTGCAAAAATATTTAGCACTTTCAGTAAAAGGGTAATCATCTATTCATTCATAGTAAAAAACCAAACATGTAAGTTTCAAAGACACTTCCATCAGTGAGTTAATTGCTTCCCTGCAGCCAGAAAGACCCTTGTGAGCATTGAAAGGGAAACAGTTGGTTTCCCTTTCTTTTTTAAATATGTCCAGTTCTTACCCAGTTAACATGAAGAAACCACTGTCTCCAGAAGAAAGCTTTTTTTGCGGTATTAGTGAATCACTGAATAGCTTAAGTATGACTATCTAAGTTATAAGTTAGTCTTTAGTGGGTTTTAAATAGTTTTTCTGACCCCTTTGAAAAATAACTACATAAGTACTTCTTGTTGCTGGGTGAGAAATACTACTTTATAGACAGTTTTGGTTTTCTATTTGCAGATATGATTGATGTATTACTCCAAAATAAAGTATTTTTATGTTTATAAAGTGTAATATTTAGGTTCACTTAGAATATATTTGTTTAATAAGTTAAAATTCTTTTGGCACATTGTTAAATGCAAAAACTCCTTTCAAAACAAAAAAAGAACTACCTTATATTCAACATGTAATGTTCTTGGTCTCTGCTTTTATGTCTATACAATATACTGAGTTCAGTATGGTCTCTAAGAGTGCCCTGTATGGATAGACACGTGCACTGCTTCCAGGAGTGGGTACTGATTCCAGACTACGGATGCCTATTATTAGTTAGGCTTCTGAGCTTGCAATCATACTGAATGTATGAAAAGCAAAATAAAACCAAATCCTTATTTTTTTACAGTTTTGAAGTTTATACTTAGAACTGACCAACTCCCCAGCCACCTGGAGAGCTGTACCATGTGTAAATCTGCCTTTACCTTGGATTGATTGGTACAGTGTTTTTGCATCTGTGGGACCTACCTTTTCATTCAGTAGTTTGAACTGTATCTAAACCAAGTTTTTATAGAATAAATATTCAGCTGTGAAAACTGGTTAAATAAAACTGATATTTCTTAACATACACATACACACAAAAAAGAAATTTGGAGACTCCCTTGTAGCCATGCTGACAGAATGCTTTAAAAACTATCTAACGGCATTGACCTATACACTTAAAAAGAGATCATTCCACTGTATCCCTTCCCTAAGGTTTCCCTGGGGTGCTAAGGGAGGGATTAAATCATGGCTTTTGTTTGTTAAATAATTCAGGGGGTCTGGGTGTGGCTTGTACAAGTAGATATATTTTCTAAACTTACATCACAGTTGTATGCATGCATCTAAATGGACACACACACACCTATTTGCACATACACACAGGTTGAGTATTTTGCCTGTTAGAACACACAGGATGGCATTTTGGTGGTGACCTTACTATAGTAAGCTGACTATTGTGACTATGAACATGGCCTTGGTTTCCAGCCTGCAAGAGAGAATAGGAAAGTATTTCAGCAGGAGATAAAGAACAGAGATATTACCCAACCAATCAACAAATATTTACTTTTAGAGTGTCTATGTGTGCCAAGCACTTTTCTAGAACAGGGTCCTTGCCCTTAAACAGTTACATTCTAGAAAATAAAACATAAACAAATCAATAAACAAAATAACCTTAGGTTCTGGGAAGTACTACATAGAAATATTTAGTTGAGATAAGAGAAAGTATTAATAACTGAGAGTGACCAGGAGAGAATCTGGAGGTGGAACATTTGAGCTAAGACCTGAATGGTGATAAAGTGCGACCATGTGAAGAATTGAAGAAAAGAGCCTTTTCAAGAAAACAAATAAGAGGTGAAAAGGCTCTGAGACAGCTGTGAGCTTTTACATGTTTGAGCTATAGTCCAGTGTGGCTGGCATGAAGTGAAGAAGGTGAGGGTCCAGGGAGATGAGGTCATAAAGTTAGGTAGAGGATTTTGCTTCCAGTGGTGTGGCAGATCAGTTACTCTGAAAATCCTCCTGCTGCAGAACCCCTGGTGCAGAATCAATTACAACCTATTTTTTAATGCATAGCTGAAGTTGCCTAAAAATAGGGTAGATCCACATGAGTGAAGGGCCACCTGGTGAACTGATGGGTTCGCCTGGTAAGCTAATGGTGAAGCTGGGTCTGCCCTGAGGCAAACACTCTTAGAAGTCTAGCGCTTTGGGGGATTAGTGGTCACAGGGGGCACAGCAGAGACTACACTGAGAACACACAAGATTGGGGGAAGACACACAAGATGAGGCCCCCACATTCAGTGAAACAACAGGCTAGAAAAGGTAGCCACAATGAAAACTTGTATTCTGCAATTCCAATTCCAGCTGGAGAAAATACTAGTCTGGGGTTCAAAGTTATTCTATCCTGGAGAGTAAGGAAACTTCAAACTGAGGAATGAAACTAAAATGGCCCTCTATTGTGTACTCGGATCCCCATAAAAGGAAACACAAATTTTCCTAGAGGGATGTACCTTCTATGCAGGTCTATCTGGATCTTACTTCACTGAAATAGGAGATCTCGATTAAAAATTACTAAGTTTGCATACAGCCTAAAGTATAATAATAATAATAATAATAATAAAGAAAAAAGTATAATAATAATAATAATAATAAAGAAAAAAAAATTACTAAGTTTGTAAGAAAGTAAGCTACTGAAAGAGCCATCAGAAACAGCAGACATTTAGACTTCCATGAACTTCAGATGATGGAATTCTTAGATATAGAATATACACTAACTGTGTGTAAAATATTTAAACAAGGAAAAATAGAATAGAAAAACATAAGCAAAGAAAAGCATTTCAAATGATCAATTCAAAAAAAAAACAGAGTTTCTGGAAATGAAAAATATAATAGTTAATGGTTAATATTAAAAACTCAATGGATGATTTTCCATGAAAAAGTCACCTGGATAATTAAAAAATAAAGGCCAGTATCACACACACACACACACACACACACACACACACACACACACACAATAAAAGGAGAGAGGAAGGTTTTAGATTAAAAGAGTCTAAAAAGGGATGATAACCAAATGCAATTTGAGAATCTTGATTGGATTCTGGTTTTTAAAAAGCACTATAAAAACATTTTACTGACAATCGATGAAATAAGAATGACTACGAATTAAAGTATTAAGTTATTCTTAGTGTTCTCATTGGATGATGTAACCAGTAAGATGTTGTAACCAATTTTTTATATATCAATTTGTAGTCCCAGAAGAAGAGACTAAAGAGAAAAGGGGAGAATAATTTTCTGCAATGGCTTTATAGAGATATAACTTGCAGACTATAAAATTCACTCATTTAAAGTATGCAATCAACTGTTTTTAGTATATTCACAGATATATGCAACCATCATCACAGTCAATTTTAAAACACTTTCATCACCTCAAAAAGAAACTTCATATTCTTTAGCTATCATCTCCCTGTCCCTCTAATACCTCCCCACCAACCCTAAGCAACCATTAATCTACTTTCCGTCTTTATAGATTAGCATATTTTCAAAATTCTTTCATATTGTATCATGTATCAGTCGGTATTTATTCCTTTTCATGGCCAAATAATATCTTATGCTTTGGATATACTAGATGTCATTTATCTATTCATCAGTTGACAGACATTTCAGTTATTTTCATTTTTTAGCTATTATGAATAGTGCTCCAATAAACATTCATACATAAGTTTTTGTGTAGATGTATGATTATATTTCTCTTGGCAATATACTTAGGAGTGGTAATTATGTTTCTTTTGAGGAACTGCCCAACTGTTTTCCAAAGTGGCTGCACCATTTACATTCCCACCAGCATTGTGTAGGATTCCAATTTTTCGAAATCCTTGCCAATACTTATTATTACCAGACTTTTTTGATTATAGCCATCATAGTGGATGTGAGAGAATAAATTTTTGAAGAGAAAATTGTCTAAGATTAATGGCAGAAATGAATCTCCAAATATAAGAATAAACATGCTCTTCAAAGGAATACAAAACATTCGTCATTATAAGCCATTTTCTGGGCAATAAAACAAACTTGAATAAACTTAATTGTTCAATTGAAATTGTGTAATGTATGTTCTCTGACCACAGTCAAATTAAACTAGAGGCCAATAGAAGAAAGATATTTGTAAAACTCCTAGTGTTTGAGCATTAAACAATACACTTCTAAATAACTCATGCTGGCCGGGCACGGTGGCTCGTGCCTGCAATCCCAGCAGTTTGGGAGGCTAAGGCAGGCAGATCACCTGAGGTCAGGAGCTCAAGACAAGCCTGACTAACATGGTGAAACCCTGTCTCTACTAAAGTTACAAAAATTAGCCAGGTGTAGTGGCAGGCACCTGTAATCCCAGCTACTCGGGAGGCTGAGGCAGGAGAATCGCTTGAACCCAGGAGGCGGAGGTTGCAGTGAGCCGAGATCAAGCCATTGCACTCCAGCCTAGGTGACAGAGTGAGACCCCACCTCAAAAATAAATAAATAAATACATAAACAAATAAATAAATAAATAAAACTCATGCTTCAAAATGAAAGTCACAAGGGAAACTAGAAAATATTCAGAATTAAATTAAATGAAAACATAATATACAAACATTTCTGAGATGTGCTTTACCAGAAAAGATATAGGGATGGTAGTGAAACACATGAAAAGATGCTCAATATCATTAACCATCAGGGATTTGCAAGTTAAAACTCTAATGAGACATCCCTAGTCACCTGTTGGAATGGCTAAAAAAATAAAGTCCTGAAAATACTAAGTGTTGTCAAGTATGCTGAGGAATCTCTCAGTCTTTGGGGGGTGGGAATGCAAATATTACAGCCCCTTTGGAAAAAACAATTTGAGAGTTTATTATAACCTTAAATATGCACTTACTATATAATCCAGCAATCTTACTCCTAAGTATTTACTTACCCAGGAGAAATAAAATGTACGTACACATATAAATCTGTATGAAAATGTTTTATATCAGCTTTATTCATAATCACTAAAAATTAGAAACAACCTAAGTGTCCGTTAGCTGGTAAGTGAATAAACAAACTGTGATTGTCTTAGTCTGTTCAGATTGCTATAACAAAATACCATAAACTATGTAGCTTATAAACAACAAAAATTTATTTCTGAAAGTCCTGAAGGCTGGGAAGTCCTAGAAAAAGACAGATTCAGTGTCTAGGGAAAGCCCACTTTTCACTGTGTTCTCACATGGAGGAAGGGATAATGGGTCTCCCTCAGACTTCTTTTATAAGAGCATTAATGCCATTCATGAGGGCTCCACCCTCAAACCTCCACCTAATAACCTTCCAAAGGCCCCACCTCTTAATATCCTGAGCTTGGCATTTAGGACGTGAACATATGAATTTGGGGAGGGATCACAAAGATTCAAGACATAGCAGTAGCACATCTATACAATGGAATACTTACAGGCAAAGGCATGAATGAATAAATCTCAAATGTATTATGCTAAGTGAAAGAAGCCAAACTGAAAAGGTAACATTGTCTCTGATTCCATTTAAGTCATATTTTGGAATAGGCAAAATTATAGGTACAGGAAACTGATTAGTTGTAGCTCGTTGTAGTTTACATCATTATTGTGGTAGAGCTTACATGACTTTATATGACAATTCATAGAATTGTATACTTAAAAACAGTGAATTGTACCTTAATAAAACTTACTTTCAGAACCTGTTAAGGTGACCAGACATAGAGTAGATAGCTTCCAAACAAGAAAAAGGGGGAAAATGCAACAAACAAACAAGCAAAAACAACTCAATCTAAGAAAAAATATGCATAGAAAAATTTGGACCTATAAAAAGCAAAACATATGATGGTAGAAATTAATCCACATACATTTATAATGATAAGAAGTAGAATAAATGAACCAATTTTTAATAGATTTGGTCAGATTGAATTTTTTAAAAAAGAACAAAATCCAGTTATATGCCACTTCCAAGAGACTCACTTAAAATGGCGCAAAAATTTTACAAGTAGAACAAGAGAAGGTTTTCTTAAAAAACAGTCTCCAAATACAGAGGAAAAAGAACAAAAACTAAGAGGTAAAAACCAGATTAGGCCAGGTGCAGTGGCTCACACCTGTAATTCCAGCACTTTGGGAGGCCGAGGCGGATGGATCACCTGAGGTCAGGAGTTCGAGACCAGCCTTGCCAAAATGGGGAAACCCTATCTCTAGTAAAAATACAAAAATTAGCCAGGCATGATGCTAGGCACCTGTAATCCCAGTGAGAGGCTGAGGCAAGAGAATCACTTGAATCCAGAAGGCAGAGGTTGCAGTGAGCCGAGATCATGCCATTGCACTCCAGCCTGGGCAACAAGAGTGAAACTCTGTCTCAAAAAACAAAACAAAACAAAAAAACAGATTATGTAAAGTCTTATAAGTTATGACAAAAAACTTGGATTTAAGGCCATGGGAAGGCATTGAAGGATTTAAAGGAAAGGAGTAATGTGTGTCTGATTTACGTTTTAGAGAGATCCCTCTGGCTGCAAAAGGAGAAAAGGGAAGCAGGGTCAAAGGAAGAGGCAGGGAGAGCAATTAGGAAGCTATTGCAATGATTTAGGAAGAAGACGATGATGCCTTGAGCTAGATTTGTTAACAGTAGGGATGATGACAAACGTTCTGATTTGGGAGATGTATTGAGGTGAAGCTGATGAGATGTACTTATGGGAGGTGCGAGAGAATAATGGAATTAACCTAGATTTTAGGTCTGAGATTTTAGAGAGTGTGGTGGTTCTATTTACCAAGATGGAAAAGGCTTGAGTGGGAGTGTGATGAGGTGGAGTACTTTTAGAATTTAGAGAGGTCACAAAAGATTTGGGCTATATTAATTCTGAGATGCCCAGTAGGTATCTAAGTGGAGATGTTGAATAGGCCACTAGATATAGGAGTTTGAAGCTCAGGGATTTACATTTGAAAGTCATTTACATACGGCTGGGATTTGTACTTGAGGGAATTGAAGATTTCCAAGGAGACAGTGAAGAGAAAAGAACCAAGGACAAAGCTATCCAGCACTTTAATAGTAAGAGGTTTGGAATTTGGGAGGAATGTAAAGAGTAGGAAATCAATGAGGCAGAAGGAAAACCAGGTGAATGTGGAATATAGATAATCTAGAGAAGAGATGCTTTCAAGGGAGACAGTGTGGCTTACTGTGTCAAAAAGTATTAAAAGTAGACCAAAATAGGAACAGGTAACTGATTATTAGTTTTTTAAAAAGTAAGTTATTGGTGACCCTAATGTGAAAGGAGTGTTCTTTTTTTAAAAAAAATTAATCCTATGAAGGTTTTTATATGCTAATGGGTATAATCCAATACATAGAGAGAAATTGATGACTGAAGGTGAATCGTAGTACAGTCAACCCTTGAACAACACGGGTTTGAACTGCGTGGGTCCACTTATACATGAATTTTCTTCCACCTCTGCCACCCCAGAGACAACAAGACCAACCCCTTCTCTTCTTCCTCCTCCTCAGTCTACTCAACATGAAGACCATAAGGGTGAAAACCCTTATGATGATCCACTTCCACTTAATGAATAGTAACTATATTTTCTCTTCTTTATAATTTTCTTAATGACATTTTCTTTTCTCTAGCTTGCTTTATTGTAAGAACATAGTATATAATATATGAAACATACAAAGTAGGTATTAATTGACTGTTTATGCTATTGGTAAGGCTTCTGGTCAATGGTAGTGCTATAGTTGGATGTTTGTCCCCCAAACCTCATGTTGAAATTTGATCCCAATGTTGGAGGTGGGGACCTAGTGGAAGGTGTTTGGGTCATGGAGATGCATCCTTCATGAACAGATTAATGCCCTCCCTGGAAAGAGGGAGAGTGAGTTCTCACTCTATTAGTTCTCATGAGAACTGGCTGTTTAAGAAAACCTGACAACTCCCCTCTCCTTGCTTCCCCTCTCTCCATGCTGGCTCCCTTTTGCCTTCTGCCATGGATGGAAGAAGCTGGAAGCTCTCATCAGAAGCTGGCACCATGCTTCTTGTAAAGCCTTCAGAACCATGCGCCAAATAAACCTCTTTTCTTTATAAGTTACCTAGTCTCAAGTGTTCTTTTACAGCAACACAAAACAGACTAAGATAAGTAGGCTATTTGTAGTCAAGTTTTGGGGAAGTCAAAAGTTGCATGTGGATTTTTGACTGTGCTCCTAACCTCTGCATTGTTTAAAGGTCAACTGTAATTGCAGAATTGAAAACTCTGAGTAGATGACTGGTAAAATGTACAAGAGGAGAAGTTGGCCTTAGATGAGGTCAGGCACTTAAGATGGGAGCTTGTCAGTGTTTATGTGAACTGTCCAAAGTGGCTACAGGCAAACCTAGAGGTGGGCTGGGGGCATCTGGGACAGTACATCCCCAGCATCTCCTTACATGAGTCTTTGCTGCGGCTGAAACCCCTGCATCTCTGGCCCAGCCCTGCTACTCTCTATGTACCAGTTCCACTTTGAGGTCCATCAGCCCTGGGTCATAACCAGGATAGGAGTTGACTGTGGGCCTCAATGATGCCAATCTGACCAAACCAAGTGTTCTCCCCTTCTTTGGGGAATCTCCCCAATACTCCTCCTCCTCGAGCTGCTTTTATTCTTCCCATGGCCTAACTTGCAAACAAGTTAATTCCATGTCCTCCCCTCCCAGAACTATCCCTCCTTCCAAGGGTGTGTGTGTGTGTATGTGAAGAATGAGATCCTAAAACCAGTTTGTTTCTTCCTAATATATGAATATATGCCATGTATATATATGCCCAAGCCTAATGACTGGTAGGGCACCTGTATCACAGGCTTGGACTGACCATGGAATCCTTGGCCAAACATTTAGTGTTTGCCATTTCTATTCTGTAAGAACTAACACCTGACCCACCCAAAGAAACCAGTTGTGATTGTTGAGGTCAGCAAATCTAGTTTTGAACACTATCTCTTGAGAACTCCAGCTTATGACGTATTTTTCTCAGCCATTCTCTGGAGGATAGAGGTCAGATTGTCAAAGATGGTGTCACAAGGACACAGAGACAGGGCTCAGGGGTGCTTGCGACAGCTGAAACCTCATCTCCAGCTGACTCACAAGGCATCTCTTTTATAACAAGTGCTCTTTAGTGAAAAACAATACGACCTTTTTCATGGACTGTCAGGTGGGTGGAGGGTTACCTTTGCTTCATGAAGGAGTGAAAATGGTTCTGATTTTAAGCACCAGGAGCCTAGTAAGAATGAGGAGAGGAGGCTTGTGTTTTTGGACAGGGATCCCATTCTCTACCTTAAATGGCAGTGGAGAGTGGGGTGGGAATCTGGCAGAGTTGTGCATCTTATCAAGTTTATGTCTTTTGTCCATTAGGATGCTACATCAGATTTGTTTGCAAAATGCATTCCACTTCAATATAAGCCTGAATATCTCTTGACTCTATAATCTCTAAGGTTAATTTTTTTAAAAATCATTTATTATTTGTATTAATTTAAAAGTAAATTTTGGTTACTTTTCAATAATCATTATTTGTATTAATTTTATAAGTACCTTTTCCACAATTATGTTTCTTACACGCAGTAAGTTTAACTAGTTATATTCAAAATAATCATAGTGCTAACAGATGCCAGGCATCAATTTCCTTGGATTTTGAAAAAAACCTAAAGGTGTTTGAGGATTGATCGCTGACTGGAGTTATTTAAGTCAGTGCCTTGCAAGTGTTTGCAAGCAAGTTCTCCTCTATCTATCTGCAACAACGCCCTTCTCTGCTCCATGTGCCCTTTCTCTGTGTCCTTGAGGCCTCTTCTAAACCTTAGGGTTCTGGTAAACATGATTTGCAGAGCCCTAATTTAGTCATTTTATCACAGAGAGATTCTTTGCTATCAGCTGGTAGATCCCAGCCACCCAGAAAGACACTTTCTGCATGGCTTGCTTCTGGACACTTAAGAGAAAATGTAAATGGATCCCCAGAGCCCTAATTTTTGCTTCTATAAAATGGGGATGTTTCCTACATAGCAGGGATATTACAAGAATCAAATGAGATACTGTAATATAAAATTAGAGCTTGGTCCCTAATACAGAATACATGATGTTGTTGGGTTGTGCTCCTTATTGTATCCTCAAATCGAAGATTCCAGGAGTCTAAAGCCACATGATTGATTTAACAAAAGTAAATGCTCTAATTTATTAACAAATATTAGTATATTTATTGGCAATGACACATAACTTTAGTAGTGCAATTTAAGTTTGAGTCCAAGATTTTTTCACATTAGGAATGAAATAAATTTTGGGACCCACTCTTGGCCACATGCAGCCGTGCTTAGTATCACAATGAAATGGGGCTTTCCTAACCCGTGCTAGTGCCTTTGACCTCTGCATCCTCAGGCTTAGCAGGAATTGGAGGCAAACCAAGTGAAACCAGGATTTCATCTGCATTTGTCACTTGGGTAAACTCATAGTTTTGATATCTCACTGGACGTGAAACAACATCTCTGGAGTGTAGTTAGAAAGCTCTTCATTGAGAGACAGTCGCCACCTGGCTGAGACTCCTGTTCAACCCACAAACTGGTTAAATGACTTTTCCAAGCTTTGAGAAGTCTATGATGTCTCATAAGACATGTGAGGATGTCTCCTTCACATTGCCTGATATGTACACAATAATGTATTTCTCTGTGGTCTGTAACTCATGATCATTGTGAAGATACTGACACAGTGACTCTCAAAGTTTGTTGTGCATTAGAATAATCTGGGGAGAACAACTGCATCAGAATCTCTGGGTCTGAGACCTAGGCACTGATGTTTTTAAAGCTTTCCAGATGAATTCAATGTGGAAACAAATGTTTTATGAAAGTATTAGTGAGGAAATCTGACCTCTATGTGGTACCCCAGTACAGACAACTGAGGTGACAAATGGATAAACAAGTTGTACAGACCACACATTTCACACATCTTCAGGCAACAACTCAGATGTCACAAATTAATCTTTGCTTAGTAGCTATACAACTTGTTAATATGATTGCTACACACCAATTTCAGAAAAGTGAACATGCAAAGAAACATATAGCTTAGAATTTGAGAAATGTAGTATTAATATTGGTACACAGAGGGTAAATGTCCCTGACACCTTTTCAGCCATAATATTCTTATTTTAACTTAAAATTTGGATTCTGACTTTAAAAAGTTTGGCGGGCATAGTGACTCACCCCTGTAATTCCAGCATTTTGGGAGGCCAAGGCAGGAGGATCACTTGAGCCCAGGAGTTCCAGAATAGCCCAGGCAACATGGTGAAACCCTGGCTCTACAAAAAATTAAAACATTAGCTGGCTGTGGTGGCACTGTAGTTTCAGCTACTTGGGAGGCTGAGATGGGAGGATTGCTTCAGCCCAGGACGTTGCGGCTGCAGTGAGCTGTGATTGTGTCACTGTACTTCAGCCTCGGTGACAGAACGAGACCCTGCCTCAAAAACAAAACAAAACAAGCTATCGCTCAGTGAGGTGAAGAACTGACAGCCTTGCATTGCCTGAGAGCTTGTTAGAAATACAGAATCCTTTCACTAGGTGTGGTGGCGCATGCCTGTGGTCCCAGCTACTCAGGAGGCTGAGGCAGAAGGATCACTTAAACCCAGGAATTCAAGGCTGTAGTTAGCTATGATCATGCCACTGCACTTCAGCCTGGGTGACAGTGGCACCCTGTCTCAAAAAAAAAAAAAAAAAAAAGATCGTTGCCCCACACCAGACCTGCTGACTCAGAATCTGTATTTATTTTTAACATTACCAGGTGACTCATATGTACATTTAAGTTTGAAAGGCACTGATTCAAGGCACTACAAGGAGAAACAAAACCAAGTGTTAAAATTTGACAACTCAAGAGGTTTAGATATTTTACAAACTCACTAATCAGACCCTTTAAAAGAGAGTGTTTGGATTTCGCTACTTAAAAAGAAAAATCATTTTGTTGTGGTTTCGTCTTCTACCTCTTACCAGCTGTGTTTACAAGACACATCTTTCTTGGAAAGCTTGGAGAATGATCGCATCAAGCAGCACAGGGGAGGCTGATGTGCCAGTGTCTTACATTATATATGTCTCTCCTTCTGTAATTTTGGTTACTAAGAACATTTACATGATAATGGGATCTTTGTTGCTTAGAAGTCAGTCTGCTCCTTCAGTTGATTACCCACCTGAAGTCATTGTGCTTGGCTTGTGACATCATGATTGCCTCTCTGGCAAATGACTATGATTTCATAAACTGAGACTTAAGATTGCAGGTGAAGGGTTAGCAGCAAGAGCTGATGTGCTCTTAAACAGCAAAGCCCCTGTGTTCATATAAATGACCTAAGTAAACAGGCAAACATAAATACTAAGCATTACACACACGCACACGCACACAGGAAAAGGGGAGGCCAAGGAAGAGTTTGAGATCATCATGATTCAACAGGGTGTTTTTCAAAGTTGCAACTCGTCTTTAATGCTTCTAGGCTTATAAAACTTCTAAAACAATGATATGACATATCATTCCACCTTTGCACATGATTATTCCAACCCCTGCTTTTTGCTTTCTCTGGGTTTGGAGGATGACAACATTTAGCCGAAAGCACACAGCCATAGGGTCTTCAGAAAGAAGGAAGCTAACCTGCCAGAAGAATTGTTTTATTTTTTCAATATCCTGGAACGAATGGAGCATACCCACCTCTCCAATGACCAAAACACACATGCATGACTGTGCATCTGTGCCTTCATATAGTACAACTCCCTAAATATTGACATGTTTTGCACATTTCAACAGATATTCCTCAGACACTTACTACGTGAAAGACACTCTGCAGGGCTCTTCAGGGAGCACCCAGATGAGTCACAAAAATACCCACTGATATCTCACAGTACATTACATTTACATGATGCCTGCCACATTCAATAAAATCCTTGAGCTTCGAAAGAACACTGTGAGGGAGAAAGGGAATAATAATAGCAGTAGGTAAACAATATGGGAGGCATGCCT
The DNA here is from genome assembly GCF_028885655.2 of Pongo abelii. Taxonomy (NCBI): domain Eukaryota; kingdom Metazoa; phylum Chordata; class Mammalia; order Primates; family Hominidae; genus Pongo; species Pongo abelii. The sequence continues at coordinate 66,324,072 of NC_071997.2, forward strand.
TCCACATGTTGTTGCATTCGACCATTATGACTAGTTCTATAGGTTCTGGTTTTCATCTCCTAATTTTGCTGATTCTGTTTTGAGGACAAAATGACATGCCCAACGACTCACAAAGAGAAATTGCCAGAGCTGGGAACCAGACCCAATTCACAAGCTCTGCCCAGGAGCCCCAGAATTTATAATCCAGAGAGTGACTATAAGATCTAGAAACATATATAACTTGATCATGTATCTTAATGTAATATTAATAAGTCATTTATTATTTATTTACCTACCACCCTGTAGTGGGTATGTGTGTGTATGTGTGTGTGTGTGTGTGTGTATGTGTGTGTGTGTATGTGTGTGTTGGCATACAGCAGGAGGGTATCACAGAGAGTAAGGTAAGTGCCAAGAGAAAAGAAAAATAGTAAGATTTCCCACACTTTGGACCACTTTATGGAGAAATGGCATTTGAGCTGACCCTTTATAATAGCTGAGATTTTAATGAACAAAGGTAGAGCAAAACAATCCAGGTGAGAAGAGAACACAGACAGGAAACAGGGAGACTACTGAGCTCACATAGTGGGTTGAATGTACATCTGATTTCCTTCCTTTCAGAAACCCTAAACCATAGTAAAGGAGTATGTTTTGCAAAGGATGTAAAGGAAGAGGAGACAATGACAACTAAACTCTGAAAGCTAGAAAGCCAGTCAGCAATTGAGCAGACCTAAAACAGGCAGAGAGGAAAGCTGAGACCCAACCCCATTTATACTGCAAAATCTTCAAAATATTCAGCAAAGTGCTTCTGGAACTGAGGACAAAGAGAAGATTAATGTAAGGAAGATTGGGGAAAAGCTGTTTGATGAAATTTTTTTTGTTTTATTTTTTGAGTTAGATTATAATCTCTAATTTCCTTCCAATACTCCAAAGTGCTGTAAGGATCCCCTTCCCCAACTGGTGAGACACACAGACGATAGTTTTCTGGGGAAGGTGTAACAGAGGGTCTCTGGATTGTGAGCTGCCATGGCAGCTGAGGACATGGGTGCTGGGTCGAAAGAACCACATCAGTGCTGCTGCTGAGACCCAGCCTTCCTCCCCTACTGGATCCCAGAAGCTGGTAGCCAAATTCTTGTCCTCCATGCAGGAGATTAGAAAATCCTCTGTGGGGAATTGGATCAGCCCAAGAGGAAAGATCTACAAGATACTGACTTCAGGCCTTTCCCCAAAGAACAGGCCAAATTACTCTACAGTCAAACTCAAAGTGCACAAGCCACACCCACATGCTCAGAATTGTTATCATCTGTTTAGCTCCCCAATCTTAGGCATGGGCAGATAGACATGAATTACCAAATTGCTAAAGAAAGTTTGTAACACAAAAGGTGGACACACACACACAGGCACACACACACAGGCACACACAGACACACACACTAGCATGTTGAAGAAACTTCAAAAAAAATCAATAATATCTTCAGACAGATAAGACGGTATATTGTATCTAAGAAGGAAAACTAGAAAGTTATTAAAAAAAAGAACATTTATAAAATTTAACAAAGGTTCTTGGAAATTAAAAATATATGAGCAGAAACTTTTAAAATTCAAAGTAAAGGCTGGAATATAAAGTTGAAGAACTCTTTCAGAAAACAGAGCAAGAGTTGGAAAACAGACAAAAGGACAATTCTGGGAATTGAACATGTTAACAATGAGTTTCAGAAAGAGAGGAAAAATAAAATAGATGAGAGGAAATCATCAACAAAATAATCACAATATAAAATTCGTAACTCCAGGATATGAGTTGTGAGACTAAAAGGGTCACTAAGTACCAGGCACATAGAGGGAAAGCAGGTCCACATCAAGGCACATCACTAGAAAATTTCAGAACACCAGGGATAGAAAGTGGATCCCATAAGCTCCCAACAAGAAAGTTCAGGAGGACGATGAAGGAGGATTCTGGGATAACAGCTGAACACTAGATACAATGGCAAGCAGCTCAGATAGGAGCACTTTGACACAAGAAAAAAATTCAGGGCTTTCATCACCAACATCTCCTATACCACTGTATTGTCTTTTTAACCCAAGAATAGAGTGCCCAGGTGCACTTGGCCCAGATTCTGATCTGTACTTGGCTTGTCTTTACCATGTGCAGGTCAAGTTTCCGCCATCCACACCCTGCTGCTGGATCAGATGATGATGCCCATTTCACCCATAGAAGACTTGCTCCTGAGAGCTGGAGCTAAGATAGAGCATAAAACACCTCCCCTCCTGTGCTAGTCTGCTCAGGCTGCCAGAACAAAATGCCACCAACTGGGAGGTGTAAATAACAGAAAGTGATTTTCTCACGGTTCTGGAGGCAGGAAGTCCGACATCAAGGTGTAGTCATCAGGATTGGTTTCTTCTGAGGCCTCTCTCCTTGTTTTGCAGATAGCTGTCTTCTTGCTCTTTCCTCATGTGGTCTTTCCTCTGTGCACTCACATCCCTAGTGTCTCTCTTGTGTCCAAATTTTCTTTCCTTAAAAGGACACCACTCAGATTGGATTGGGTGAGCTCCATAAACATACTACATACTTGACATGTGTGATCTCACTATCTCTGCTTTGACAGTGAGCTAATGGAGCAAGCATTGTTATACCTCATTTTACAGATGGGGAAACTGAGGGAACTGTCCTCAGTTTCTTACCTAGGTTCACAAGCCATTTCATGGTGGATTCAGGAGCTACACCCCTTTTGTCTGACTCTGAAGCCCATTCTTTTTCTATGATGCCTTCTCACATGGAGTGATGAGGAAATGCAGAGATGATCTTTTACACCACATAGCAAACCCATCTGCAGCATCTCTGAGCCATGGCCACCACCCACTGCTTGCAACCCATCAGTGATGGCAGCTTTCTCTGCTGTGCTGCCCAGCTGTGATTGACCCTCCTGTAAATTCATTTACTGGTCTTTGCTCTGTGCTCAAGAACAAGTCAGAGCAGGTTCATCTATCTTCCTTGTGGTAGCCTTCAGATATTTGAAGGCAGTCATTTCCATTTTGCTTGGGCTTCTCTCCTGCATGTTCAATGCCCCTATTTGCTCACAAAGAACATCCTCAGGCTGTCTTCTTCCTTGTCAATAACCTTCTAAATATGTCACAGGCAGAATGGACCACAGTACTGCAGGTGTGGGCTGGCCACTGACTGAACTCGATGAATTGTTCATTAACTCCTCATGTATGTCTTATGTCCCTCACCAGATTCTGGAAGATTCTGGGAGATTCTGGATTCTAAATGACTCATTGCTCTTTTTATTTCACACTGAATTGTGAATAGAAGATGCTCAGTGTTCAGTGGTATTTCTTGATCATCTGACTCATTTGTTCAGGGATATTCTTTATGTTTTTGAGAGAGTTTCACTCTGTTGTCCAGGTTAAAGTGCAGTGGTCCCATTATAGCTCACTGTAGCCACCAACTCCTGGGCTCAAACGATCCTCTCACCTCAGCCTCCAAGTAGCTGGGATTACAGGCGCATGGCACCACACCTGGCTGATTTTTTTTCTAATTTTTGTAGATAGAGAGTCTTGCTATGTTTCCCAGGTTGGTCTCGAACTCCTGGATTCAAGCAAAAGCACCCTTTCAGCCTCCCAAAGTGCTGGGATTACAGGTGTGATCCACTGTGCCCAGCCCAGGAATATTCTGTTCTTATTGTTCCTTGGAGGCCTTCATATGCTCTACATTTTCCAAAGAACAGGCTTGAGGAGTTAGGATCGGCATGGTTGGGCTGCTCCCTATAAGCCATGTGCATCTAAGAACCTCTTGAGGGTAGTGACAAATGTAACAAGGTCTGTGAAAATGAAGGTCTATGATAAATCATAAATACAAAGGTCTATGAAATACTTGTCAATAATGCACATAAAACTATTTTATGTCAGTATTTATTGTACTTAAATGATAATCTATCAGGAATACACTCTGAAACACCAGTCAGAGTCAAATTCCTTGTGTATTAGTTATCTATTGCTGCATAACAAATTATTCCAAAATTTAATGGCTTACAAAAATAATAATTGTTTTTCTGGACATTGCTCGCAGTTTCTGAGGGTCAGGAATTCAGGTGTGGCCTGGCTGAGCAAGTCTGCTCAAAATCCCTTTAGAGGTTGCATCAGACATCAGCCTAGGCTTAACTGGGCCTAGCCTACCTTAACTGGGGCTGGTGGATTTGATCCCAAGGTAACTCACCTACATGGCTGGCAAGTGGTGATGTCTAATGCCAGAAGGCCTCAGTTCCTCTCCCCATGGGCTTCTCCACAGAATTACAAGGATATCTTCACAACTTGGTGACTGGCATCCTCCAGAGCACGCAATCTAAGAGACCCCAAGGCGTAAACTCCAATACATTTTCTTTTTATTGTTTGGACTGGGCCTTGAAAGTCACATACTGTTATACCTGCCGTATTCTATTGGTCACACCAACCAGCCCTGATTTAAACTGCAGGGTTTACAAAGGGGTCACAAGAATCCATGGAGATCATCTTAAAGGCTTTACTGGGTATTTTATAGGTAGCCCTCGGCTGCAATTCCAGTTGTGAGGCTGTGCACCATCTTCACACAGACAGTTGATTGCCCAAGTATAGGGATTCATTAGAAAAAGACAAGCCACTTACATTCATGAGGTATGACCATAATGAGAGCCATCCAGAAGTCTACAGTTCATTCATTAATTTGACTAGATACTTATGGAGCCTTTACTGTATGTGAAGCACTTTTCTAGGTGCTAGAAACGTATCAGTGAGCAAAACAAAATAATAAGCAAGTATATTGCTATGGTCTGAATGTATCCCCACAATTCGTATGTTGAAACTTAATCACAAATGTGAAAATATTCAGATGTGGGGCCTTTAGGAGGTGATTAAGTAATGAGGGCAGGGCCCTCATAAATGTACTTAATGACCTTATAAAGAGGTTGAAGAGGACACTCTTCCCTTTTCGTCCTTCTCCTGTTCATCATGTGAGGACAGAGCAACAAGCCACCATCTTGAAAGTAGGAGGGATGCCCTTTCCAAACACCAATTCTGCTGGCACCTTGATCTTGGACTCCCCAACCTCTGGCACTGTGTGAAATAAATTTCTGTTGTTTATAAATCACCCACTCTCAGGTATTTTATTATAGCAGTGCAAATGGACTGAGAAATATCCATTCCTCAGCTGTCCTATCTCTAGATTTGGTACAGAGGAGATTGACATTTTCTGATTTCTGAATTTCTGGAAAGCCACTCTGCTCATTTCAAAACCTGGTCTCCATATATGTGAAACTAAAACAAAAATAACAACAACAATTATTATTATTAAATAGTTAGCACTTGTTGGACATTTGCTGTGTGCCAGGTATGTGCTAAGCAGTTTACTTTTATTATATCATCTGATACTCTTAACAGCTCTATGAAGTAAGTACTATCATTATCAGCATTTTTTTCTTACAAATGATGAACAACCTGAGGCTCCAAGAGGTTACTAACTTGTCTAAAGTTATTACTTACAGTTAGCAAGTGGGAGATCGAGGATTCACATCTAAAACTGTCTTACATCAAAATCTGTGTTCTTAAAGTTGATGAATCATCCCCTAGCAGACACTGAAACTCAAATGCCTCTAGAGGCAAGGTAAGTGATGTAAGGGGAGAGAGCTAATGAGACAATAGGGAGTAGTGAAGACATTGGTGAGCTATCAACTCATGTCTGTCTCAAGGCATAAAAGTTCACATGTTTCCAAAACACTGTGTTAGCCAAATAAAATACATCCCAGGGCCAGATTCAGCTAGCAAGGCTCAGGTTTAAAGTTTAGGTGTCTTGTTTTATGTTACATTAATTTCTCAACCACAGGAATCGTTAACAATCTTGCGCAGCTTGGTTTTCATCCAAAATTCAGATTTAAAATATCGGTTTCTCATGATGAGTAAGACAGAGAAGATAGCAAATGACTAAGTTTTCATTCCTCATTTATTCACTCAAGAAATACTGATTGAGAGCCTTCTGTAGCCTAAGCTCTGAGGTTAAAGCAGTGAACATAACAGACATGGTTCCCGCCTTCTTGGAGCTTACTCAGGTCTAGTTAGTGAGTGTGGCATGGACACTTTTCAAGAGTGATACTCATTGTTTCTCAGACTTATTTCAATATTTTGCAAGACCCAAGTGTTCCAGAGGAAGTGTTTGGGAAGCACTTTGCCCTAAACCAGAAGATGCAAGATGGCAGCACATATGCTGCAGACATGCCTTGTTCAGCCAGCACAGTGATTGACAGAGCATTTGGAAATGTCTTTAGGAAGAGCCTGTACTCTGCTGTTGTCTAGTGTCACCAGGCCTGCTTCAAACATTAATATTGCCTCATGGCACCTGAATGTATTTGCATGTACAGCCCCTTTTCACAACACAGAAACTCTGATGCTCTGAAATGTTCACGGCACCCAGGAAAAACTAAGAAAGAACAAAAGTTGGTAATGTAAACCTTTCAGGTAGAAGTGAAGCCTAGGCAATCACTGGGAAGCAAGAAAGTACAAGTCAAGACAGGGAAACAGCAGCGACTCCAGGCATCTCTGTGGAGTAGGAGGAAGCTGAAATGTTGTCATGGGAAAATGACTTGGGAGACAAACCCACAGGGAATAAAATGAAATCTCTGATCCACATTGCCCTGGGGTACAGTCAAAATGGGACTCCTCAAGAATAGGATTGCCAGATAAAATACAGAATTTCCAGTGAAATTTGAATTTCAGATAACCAAGGAATACTTTTTTAGCGTAAGTATGTTCCAAGTATTGCATAGGATATACTTACACTAAGAAATCATTCCTTCTTTATCTAAAGTTCAAATTTAACTAGTGCTAAAGATTTTTATTTGCTAAATCTGGCAACCCTACTCAAGGGATGACTAACCAGTGATTGGTGGCAACCTGTGGGTTTTATTTTTTTCTCTTCTTGTTATTTATTTATTTTTGTTTGAGATGGAGTCCCACTCTGTCACCCAGGCTGGAGTGCAATGGCATGATCTCGGCTCACTGCAACCTCCACCTCCCAGGTTCAAATGATTCTCCTGCCTCAGCCTCCTGAGTAGCAGGGATTACAGGCACCCGCCACCACACCTGGCTAATCTTTGTATTTTTAATAGAGATGGGGTTTCGTCATGTAGGCCAGGCTAGTCTCGAACTCCTGACCTCAGGTGATCCACCCACCTCAGCCTCCCAAAGTGCTGAGATTACAGCCGTGAGCCACCGTGCCTGACCGAGTTTTATTTTTTCTAATGTAGAGGAAATAAACTAGAGGTCACCTCCCACTTTAGGAGCTCCATCAGTGGCCTGATTCTGGTAGTAAAGACCTCAGTCTATCGCAACCATCAGAAATGCAGGGAGGCTGAAGTCAAACCATTTGAGAGTAGAATCAGTGGCTTTAGGGCTGGAAGTGAGCCTTACAAGCCATCTAATCCCACACTCTGAAGGAATCTTACGGAAATGGCCAAAGTGGTGGCTTAGTTGTAACAAGATGGAAAAAAATCTCCACTCCAGGGCATGGACATAGTCCCCCGGATATGTATCTTGTTTCTGGACAAAGAAGACATATCCAGAGGCTGACCATACAGAACACCAGTCCCAACACTGGCCAAGTGTCAGAGGAAGAAAAAACACCTGTCAGATCACTTTCTTTCAACATCACCAAAGTTTGCTATACTTTCTTCTAGGTGCTTGGAAAAAAGAAAAAGCTTTTCATTCATTATTGTTGTTTTGTTTTGTTTTGTTTTTTCCTGTTTGTTTGTTTTGAGAGGGAGTCTCGCTCTGTCACCCAGGCTGGAGTCTAGTGGCATGATCTCAGCTCACTGCAACCTCCACCTCCCAGGCTCAAGCAATCCTACCACCTCAGCTTCCCGAGTAGCTGGGACTACGGCACGTGCCACCATGCCCAGCTAATTTTTGTATTTTTTGTAGAGACAGGGTTTATGCCATGTTGCCCAGGCTGGTCTTGAACACCTAAGCTCAAGCTATCTGCTGTCTTGGCCTCCCAAAGTGCTGGGATTACAGGCATAAACCACCACCCCTGGCCTTTTTATTCATTACTTTTAATATAAAATATATCAAATTCTATAAAGACGTATGTGTCTTTAAGGACACAATCTTTGTCATTTCTTAGACCAAGTTTTACTTCCTTGGAAAATCATGGAATTGGAATGAGGACCACTGTTGCACTTTAACATTAAGTTGGGATTCACTGAAGAAAATTCTCATTACGGTGAACCATCATTCTCAAAGACTCTCATACACAGATGGGAGTATCACTGTGCAAAGCTTTCTTTCCTGGACATATTGATATTTGAGCTGCAACAGTTTTCTAAAAAATCAGACTTTCACCTTAGGAAATTCTAACAGGAAAGAGAGAAGGTTGTGAAGAGTTTTCAGGGCCAATTTTTCCATTTCTTAGCCAGACAGAGGAAATGTATGAGACGTAGGGGCTGTGTACCTCTGATTTCCTTTATTGCCAGATTGCTTTTTTGCCCCAATGCTCATTTGCACTTTTAGGTGGATGTGCTTGGGGCACATGGGTGTGTGTGTGTGTGCATGTGTGTGTATGTACGTGTGTATGTGTACATATATAGATGTGTGATAAATGCATTTAGTTCTACTGCCTCCTCTGATATGGAGACTTCTTTCTTTGCATCCCAGTTCTTTGGCCTCAAGGAAAAACACAAATATAAATATTCTTATGCTAAGGTTTTGTGATGGTTAATTTTATGTGTTAACTTGGCTAGACCAAAGTAGCCAGATTAAGTCTAGATGTTGCTGGGAAGTTATTTTTTCCATGAGATTAACATTGAAATCAGTAGACTTTGAGTAAAGGAGATTACTCTCCATAATGTGGATGGGCCTCATCCAATCAGTTGAGGGCCTTAAAGAGAAAGAGGGAATTCTACTAGCAGGCTGCCTTCAGACTCCAGCTTCAGCCTCATCTCTTCCCTGGGTCTCCAGGCTGCCAGGCTACCCTGTAAATTTCAGAATTGCCAGCCTCCAAAATTGCATATATACATGAAATACACACACACACACACACACACACACACACATATATACACACAGACATATATTATATACACATACACACATCCTATTGGTTCTGTTTTTCTGAAAAACCCTAATACAGGCCTCTTCCCCAAAATTTAATCAAATAAGATAACCAAATCCTATGTGATATTATTTAATCCATTTATGGTATCCTCCAAGAGTCTTCTCTGAGTTTTACACGGTTTTCTGGGCTCTTTGTCTTGAATGAGAGGAGGCAGCAGAAGCCCACACGTACACTTAGCCCTCATCAGAGATCTCAAGGAGCAGAAAGACCCCTCCTTCCTTCTCTTTTGCTGCTTCATTCGGGAAAGGTGAATTCACCTACAAGCATGCCTTCTCCCCCACAGCCTGGAGCTTGAGTTTCAGTATCAGAGATGAGACAAGGAGTTTATCCGAAAAGCTAGCCAAGGGGCAACTGCTGCTACTCTCCCAGCATGTGTAAAATTTTTGCACAGCTGCAGGTTTCAAGGACCCTGAGTGTGAGGATGAAAAGCAGCAGGCTGGATGCCAAGCTTTCCAGAAATTTCTGAGATATGAATCAGAATTCAGCTGAGTTGAGGAACCTCTGTGAAGATCATGGGGACACGCTGTGGGATGAGTAGGAGTCTGTGGCCAGGCCTCTGTGGACGACGTCGCTGTCACTCAGACGACATTAAACAGTTAGGCTCAGCTTCAAGGGGACGCTGAATCACATGCCCCGGGTGTGTTAAAAATCCACCGGTGAGGTTAGCCCAAATGCTCACATTTTGCTTTCCTATGCATAAGTATCAAAGTAAGTGCAGGCCCCTCAACACCATAATCCATTATCAAAAACTGAAAGCAGCTGGTCAGATTTTTAAACTTTCTACACAGAGAAACGCATCTGGTCCCAGTTTGCTGCATAGAAATCAGTTTCATTCTTTTACTCAGCCCAGCTACAGAAACCATCGGGATAGCCTGGACCTCATTCACGCGCAAGAATTTGCAGCCTTTCCACACTACTGGTGCCATTCTACCTCCAGCTTGGGAGCCACCGCAAAGCAGGGAGTCTGAAATTCCACCAGTTCAGAATGACAAGACTGGGAATTAGCAAAGCAGCTCTGGTTCCTCAGAGAAATCTCTAGACAGGTCATATGTATGAAGGGAAAAAATCATTTGTAATGGATTGTCTCCGAACCAGTTTTTTAAGATTGTGCAAAGTTGAAGTATCGACTAACATTCTGTTCATTTTAAAGGAATGCCTTGGCCATAATTTATCTCTTTGATTCCACTGACCATCAGCAGTTGTGGCCATTTTCTGCCCGGCCGTGGAGAACAGTTAAATGATGATGTCCGTACCCCCCTTGACTTCCCTTCCAGCCTGTTTCAGCAGTCTCACCAGGCACTTCCTGTCTCCCCAGCCCCACTGTCTGGCACTTATTTCAGACAAGTCAATATGTTTAAATTATATCTGAACTCAACATAATTAATCATAAAGCTTTATGCTTTGTAATGTGCTTTCTTTTTAAACTTCTGGTTGGCATTCCACTGAATCACAATTAAAAAGAAGACGCTATCCACAATGCATTGTGAATATCACCTCAACCTTCAAGCTGGGAATCCTTTCTGGACACTGCACAAGGAACATGTCGAACACCTCTGTTCTTTTAGGGATCCAAATAAGAGGGTCAGGATGGCATTTCAGGAAATGTTAAGCAGATCAGAAGAAAAACACATATGCTCTGGCTAGGTCCCAGTGAATAGAAACAATCTAATTTGAAAACCTAAAAGTCAGGTGATGGGTTTTCTCTTTAATGCATTTTGCAAACAGAGCAAAGGCTTTGAAGCTCACCACATAATTATGCCATGGGACTGTATTGGATACATGTTACTGAAGATTGATAGGTGCTTCCTTTAAGTGGATTGCAGCCTTCTTCAGTTTTAATGGCCATCTTATATTATATGACCTTAGTATTCAGTTTCATTATTCCTATCTAGTCCAGAGCTAGTATTCATAGGATGTAATCATTCTTGACTCTCTGGAAAGTAGATTGGCTCTCAATCCTCAGTGAAAAATTTCCCATCTAGGAAGTGAGTGAGAATTACTATCTATTATGATTTGTTTCTACCCACAGAACACTCTGACACCAAATGTATAAGGGTTTTTTTTTTCCCCACACCAGCTACTTCCTTGACACCAGGTGGGTGTCCTATAATTCAATTGTACTCAATTTTGACACTACCTACCTGGAGTTAGTGTTAGATCCCACAAGTTAAGGGCTTAGTGCCACAAGAGTGCTCCCATTTCAGACATCAATTACAAGTCCCAGGCCTTTCATACTTAGGACCAACTGGTTATGTATCAGGGGTTCCCATGACCTCCTCTCAGATTTTGCTAAACTGGCTCATGACACTCAGAAAAATAGTTTACTTACATTTACTGGCCTATTATAAAGAATACAACTCAGAAACAGCCAATAGAAGAGATGCACAAGACAAGGTATGGGGGGATTCATGGAGATTCCATGCCTTCTCTGGGCATGCCACTCTCCTAATATAATCAGCCCTCCATGGGTCCCGCATCCACAGATTTAACCAACCTCAGATAAAAATATTTGGGAAAAAACAATTAAAAATAATAATACAACAATAAAAAATAATGCACATTTTTAAAATACAGCATAACAATTATTTATATAGCATTTTTACTGTATTAGGTATTATAAGTAATCTAGAGCTGATTTAAAGTACATGAGAGGATGTATATAGGTTATAGGCAAATACTGTGCCATTTTATATACAGGACTTGAGAATTCTACATTTTGGTGTCTGAAGAGGGTCCTGGCACCAACTCCTCTAGTGGATACCAAGATACTACTATACTTTGATGTGTATACCAGCCTGGAAGCTCTCCAACCCCTTTATTTAGAATATCTATGTAGGGTCTATCACTTAGCCATGATTGATTAAGTCACTGGTCATTGATGATTAACTCAATTTCTAGCCCCTCTCTCCTCTTGGGGGGTCAGGGGATGGGGTTCAAAATTCCAACCCTCTAATCACATGGTTGGTTCCTCTGGCAACCAGCCCCCATCCGGAAGCTATCTAGGGGCCCACCAAGATTCATCTCATTAGCATACACTCAGGTATGGTTGAAAGGAGCCTATTATGGGTAATCAAAGACACTCCTCTCACTTCTCTCACTCAGGAAATTCCAAGGGCTTTAGAAGTTTTTCTGTCAGGACATATGTTTATTGCGGCACTATTTACAATAGCAAAGACTTGGAACCAACCCAAATGCCCATCAATGATAGACTGGATAAAGAAAATGTGGCACATATACACCATGGAATACTATGCAGCCATACAAAAGGGTGAGTTCATGTCCTTTGCAAGGACATGGATGAAGCTGGAAACCATCATTCTCAGCAAACTAACACAAGAATTGGAAACCAAACACTGCGTGTTCTCACTCATAAGTGGGAGTTGAACAATGAGAACATATGGGCACAGGGAGGAGAACATCACACACTGGGGCCTGTCAGGGGGTGGGGGGCAAAGGGAGGAATAGCATTAGGAGAAATACCTAATGTAGATGGTGGGTTGATGGGTGCAGCAAACCACCAAGGCACATGTATACCTATGTAACAAACCTGCACGTTCAGCACATGTACCCCAGAACTTAAAGTATAATTAAAAAAAAAAAAAGTTTTTGTGTTAGGAACCAAAGAGAAGACCAAATATACGTACACACACACACACACATACAGACATACATTTATATATATGTTTTTAATTTGTTTTTTTGAGACAAGGTCTGGCTCTATCAACCAGGCTGGAGTACAGTGGTGTGATCTCAGCTCACTGCAACCTCTGCCTCCCCAGCTGAAGCTATGCTCCCACCTCAGCCTCCCAAGTAGCTGGGATTACAGGCATGCAGTACCACACCCACCTAACTTTTGTATTTTTTGTAGAAATGGGGTTTTGCCATGTTGCCCAAGCTGGTCTCAAACTCATGAGCTCAAGCGATCCATCCACCTCAGCCTCCCAAAGTGCTGGGATTACAGGCATGAGCCACAGTTCCCAGCATAATATATATTTATTAGAGCACAATGTCACACCATACCAGACACTCAAAAGAGATGGGGAAAAGGCAAATCTAAAGTTCAAAAAAATGGAGCTGGGGACTCATTTAGAGACACAGCCTTCCAAAAAAGATAACAACTTTACATGCATTTCAGAATTTATAAAAATTAATATATGCCATAACATTAGTCAGGACTCAGGGTAGCAAACAGATACTCTGTATTTTAAGAAAGAGGAAATATAATACAAGGAATCAAGTGATTTCAAAATCGCTGGAATGGCTGCAGGAGCAGGTTCTGGACAGGCCTTCTGGAATGACTCCCAGAACCATGTAATGCTGATACCCAGGGAGAATGATGAAAAAGCATTATAGAGGTTATTGCAGGACAGTAGCCATTTATGTAAATAACATCTTAAATTAGGATTAGTCCTACTAGCTGAAGTACCATCATCATGTAACGTAGGTCTTGATGTAACAACAAAACCAAAACCAAAAATAAAAACAACTGGCCGGGTGCAGTGGCTCATGCCTGTAATACCAGCATTTTTGGGAGGCAAAGGCAGGCAGATCACTTGAGGTCAGGAGTTCGAGATCTGCCTGGCCAACATAGCGAAATCCCATCTCCAACTCTACTAAAAATACAAAAATTAGCTGGGTGTGGTGGCATATGACTGTAATCCCAGCTGCTTGGGAGGCTGGGGCAGGAGATTCGCTTGAACCTGGGAGATGGAGGCTGCAGTGAGCTGAGATCATGCCCCTGCACTCCAGCCTGGATGACAGGGTGAGACTCAGTCTCAAAAATAATAATAATAATCATAATAAATAAAATAAAATAAAATAAAATAAATGTTTTAAACCTTCCTCACCCTGATACCCATGAACATTCTCCAAGGCCCATTTTTTTCTATGATTATTGCTATTCCATGGTGGGCATTCTAAGACATATGCACAAGTAATAATAAAATAGTTTATCTAATATTGTAAGGAAATTAACAGTATGTATTTATCTGGGCAGATCCCAAAGGAGACAAATTGAAAATAGCTGGCTGTCCACATTATAATCACAACACCATGATGAGAAAGCATTAGTTAATCTTAGTCAATATATTAATTGCCTTAATCAAAATTTGAGACTTGAGGGAGTCATTAAATGTATTCTAAGACAGGGGTGGGTAAACTATCACTACACCTATTTTGTAAATAAAGTTTTACTGGGGCATACCTACATCCGTTTACCTGTTGTTAATGGCTGCTTTTGGACTCCAGTGGCAAAGTTGAGGAGTTACAACAGAGCTAGTATAGCCTACAAAACTTAAAATATTTACTATCTACCCCCTTTAGAGGAAAGTCCACTGACCTCTGATTTAGAGTAGCAGGGACCACCTAAAAGATTCACAGATGCCAGTTCTCAATATTAGTACAGATTGACACACACTAATTGTCACCAAACCATTCAAACACTGAGTCACAGTGGAGAATCAGGTTTTCCACAAGAAAAGATTATTTGACAATACAGACTTGCTTTTTAGTTATCTGCTGGACAAAGCAGGAAGCACTGTTCTTAAAAATTCTGGCTACTAAAGGAAGGTAGCTTTTTTCAAAGATTCTACATTCAAAGAGGAAAGGTGCTTTCTAGAGCAGAGCTGTCCAATAGAACTTCCTGCAGTGATGGATAAGTTTTATATTCAAGCAGTACAATACACCTGAACTGAATTTTTAATTTAATTTAATTTTAATTAGTTTTAATTTAAATAACCACATATTTCTAGTGGCTACTATATTGGATAATGCAATTCTAAATCATAACCTTAAGTCTTATATTCTCCTCTTTGTTATGTCATTAATAAAACTTGTTTAAAGAAAAAAGATTTCAGTGTAACTGATAGGTATATGGACAGACTCACAAATCAATAAAGGTCTAAAAAATACGTTACAAAATTCATCTGGAAAAATTTTGTATAAATGAAAAATGCCCTTTTATTTACTGCACATAAAAATCTGTAAAGGCAGTGAAATGTGGTAGAGTGAAAGGGTGCCATTAGGCCTCAAGTGTTGAAAACATTTTCAGCCTTTGGGGGACTTTGGTTTCTAGGACTGAGTCTCTTTTTGCATGAACTAGAGCTCAAGTCTTTTAGTTCACAAAGAAATATTT
The DNA here is from genome assembly GCF_028885655.2 of Pongo abelii. Classification (NCBI taxonomy): domain Eukaryota; kingdom Metazoa; phylum Chordata; class Mammalia; order Primates; family Hominidae; genus Pongo; species Pongo abelii. The sequence continues at coordinate 66,339,314 of NC_071997.2, forward strand.
TAAATCATTGATCAGTTCCAAATATGCAGATTTACTGCTTACATTTTCCTTTCTGGCTCACATCATATTTATTTGTTAGATTTGTTTTTCTTTCTAACTCAAATGCTGTTCTTTCTCATTTGGACAGCCAATTACTTTTGAGGAAGTTACATCATATCTGCTTTTCACACTTAACCATCACCGGCAATAGAAAACACCTAGAGTACTACCTCAAATTATGTCTGAGTATGAACATTCATTTCTCTTCTTCCCTATTGCATCTCTCTGAGTGTGAAAGAAACAGATTGGAAACTCCCAACATACCCACTCCTGACCAACTCTAAGGAATATGAGGAGTGACAACCCAGCTGCCAACTTCCCCTGTTCCAGACTCACATGTCTGTCAGATTAACAGGACATGGGCCACATTTCTCCAGCTGGACATCTTGGCTCTGCAGCTGCTGCAAGGACCCCATGTGGCTAGGAATGTCAGCCTAACTCTGAGATCGAGTCAAGGAAAGGAGAAATGGCAGGATTCTGTGTACCTGAGCCACCCCATGTGACCACTCCTACCCCATACCTTTGTCAAATCTCAAAGGATACAATATACACCAGAGCCAAAACTATGTCACAAAATGCCAAAGTGCCATGTTTGGGAAGTAAGCAATAAAAAATTGCCCCTGTGACTCAGAATAAGTTCTGTGGCTATATCCAAGCTTAGGGGCAATTGTTCTTTTTGAAACTTAAAATCTAAGAAAACAAAAATGACTCGAGGTCTATTTGATTATGTCTAACACCCTTTCTTCTTCTATGTAGAGACACTAACAAGGTGGGCTATATTCAACACAGCAGTGCTCAGTGATTCAGTTTCTCAAACTTCAGTTGACAATCTTTGTAGCATTCTCCTTTCAAGATGTTAAGGACTTCTCAAGGAAACCTCATGCATTTAAGTCTCCAAACAAAGGAGAAATCTAGAAAGTTCTAGAAAAGAACAATGGAAAAGTCCTCAGCAGCAGCAACCTTGTTCACTAGGTGTTAGGACAAGGGAGATTTCTTCCTCCACCACCTCAATTAGAAATCTAAAGGAGACCTATTACGCCGGTCACTGATAGTCTTATTTCAAGACCATGCCATGGCTTTAAGGCCCTCAAAGGGATGTTTTCACTCTGCAGCAGGCTGGAACTCTTGCCTTAGGTGTAATGATAACTGCGGAAAGTCAAAACCACCAGTCCATTCAGGTTCCAATTGTAAACAAAACGTCTGTGTGATGGATACAATTTCTGACTGTGACTGTTTCTACATTCGCCACGGCAGTGCAAGTTTCCAGAACGACTGTGGTTGGAATTTTGGTCTAAACTGATCAGTCATGGTTCCCAAAGTCACTGTAAGCAGAGTAACCAATACTCCTGTGTTTCTGCCAATTGTGCTACTGTGTAGACAAACCATGGATGATAAGATTGGCTTAGTTGCAACTGGAATGGTCTCCAGTGGGCTAAACTGCCACATGCAAAAGGCCTTGTAATTTTTGTCAAGACAGAGGTGGCTGCTACATCCCAGAGCTACTGTGCTTGAGTATGTTGTTCCTGGACTTTCAGGGGGAAAGTCCCTCAATGAGGGCACAGATGAAAGAAGAAAGAGTGCTGGATGTCAGAGGCCCAAAACCTACAAGTCTCCTAACCTCTCTGTGCATCAGTTTTACTATTTGTAAAGTGGGCATATGAAAAGCTACTTTACAACTTGTTTTAGGAATCAAACAACATAACATACATGTCATCGTCAAATGGTGAACAATAAAAAGTACCAACTATAAAATGCCTTGATTTTACTACTGAATGGGAAATAACTGTATCATGCCAACCAAAAATTTCTGCCAAAACCAATTGTTTTCAACTTCTCTTCTATCTGGAGGTATAATTTCATACCTCCAACCCTTTCCTTGAGCCATAGAAGCAGTATCTATTCTGGCTGCCCCATCTTACAGTGTGTATATAAAGTCAGCCTTAATACTCTGATTGCAGGGATAAGGCTTGTCCCTGTGGCTCACTAGAAACTTATTTCCTGCTGTTGTTGCAGTAACTCCATTTTTCCCAAAGGGGTCATGATACAAAGGAAGTCACTATGTAGCTAAATCAGCCTGCAGCTAACAGACAAAATCCCCAGATGAACATTCAAATTCCAATCCATTATATATCATTCCTTCCCCAATCAGTGTCATACCCACTTGCCCTGTGTTATGGGTTGAATTGTACTCCCCCCACCAAATCCATATGTGGAAGTACTAACTCCCAATACTTCAGAACATGAACTTATTTGGAGATAGTATCTATGCAGAGGCGATTAATTTAAAAAGTGGTCATTAGGGTGGGCCCTAATTTAATAATGAATGACATCCTTATAAAAACTGAAAATTTGGAGACAGACACACAGGAGGAACACAGCATTAAGATGAAGGCAGAAAGCAAAAAGAACAAATCTGTAGGCATCACATTACCCGACTTCAAACTATAATACAAGGCCAGAGTTGAGTTACCAAAACAGCATAGTGCTGGTATAAAAATAGGCACACAGACTAATGGAACAGAATAGAGAACCCAGAAATAAACCCAAATACTTACAGCCAACTGATCTTCGACAAAGCAAACAAAACAAACAGTGGGGAAAGGACACCCTGTTCAACAAATGGTGCTGGGATAATTGGCAAGCCACATGTAGAAGAATGAAACTGGGTCCTCATCTCTCACCCTATATAAAAATCAGCTCAAGATGGATCAGAGACTTAAATCTAAGATCTGAAACCATAGAAATTCTAGAAGATAACATAGGAAAAACTCTTCCAGACATTGGCTTAGGCAAAGACTTCATGATCAAGAACCCCAAAGCAAATGCAATAAAAACAAAGATAAATAGATGGGACTTAAACTAAAAAGCTTCAACACAGCAGAAATAATAATAGTCGGCAGAGTTAACAGACAACCCACAGAGTGGGGGAAAATATTAACAATCTATAATCCAACAACAGACTAATATCCAGAATCTACAAGGAACTCAAACAAATCAGCAAGAAAAAAACAACCCCATCAGAAAGTGGACTAAGGACATGAAGAGACAATTCTCAAAAGAAGATACACAAATGGCCAACAAGCATATGGAAAAATGCTCAAAATCACTAATTATCAGGGAAATGCAAATCAAAACCAGAATGCGATACCATCTCTCTCCTACAAGAATGGCCATATTCAAAAAATAATAGACGTTGGCATGGATGCGGTGAAAAGGGCACACTTTTACACTGTTGGTGGGAGTGTACACTAGTACAGCCACTATGGAAAACAGTGTGGAGATTCCTTAAAGAACTAAAAGTAGATCTACCATTTGATCCAGCAATCCCACTCATGGGTGTCTACCCAGAGTGAAAAGAAGTCATTATACGAAAAAGATACTTGCACACACGTTTATAGCAGCACAATTTGCAATTGCAAAAATATGGAACCAGCCCAAATGCCTATCAATCAATGAGTGGACAAAGAAAATGTAGTATATATAAACCATGGAATACTACTCAGCCATAAAAAGGAACAAACTAATGACATTCACAGCAACCTGGTTGGAATTGGAAACTATTATTCTAAGTGAAGTAACTCAGGAATGGAAAAACCAAACATTGTTTCTCACTCTTATGTGGCAGCTAAGCTATGAGGATGCAAAGGCCTAAGAATGATACAACGGACTTTGGGGACTAGAGGGAAAGGGCAGGGGATTGTGAGGGATAAAAGACTATACACTGGATACAGTGTATACTGCTCAGGTGATGGCTGCACCAAAATCTCAGAAATCACCACTAAAGAACTTATTCATGTAACCAAACACCACCTGTTTCCCAAAACCTATTGGAATTTAAAAAATTTAAAATAATAAATAAAAACAATCCGATACCTTAAAAAAAAAAATGAAGATAGAGATTGAGTTGATGTTTCTATAAGCCGAGGAATACTAAAGATTGTCAGCAAACTACCAGAACTTTGGGAAGAGGCTTGGAATAGATTCTTTCTCGCCACGAGAAAGGTGAGGTTATCAATGTGATGATAAAATGGCTAAAGAAGGAGCCAACCCTGCTGACACCTTGGTCTTGGATTTCTAGCTCCCAGAACCATGAGTCAAATCTGGTGTTTAAGCCACTAAGTTTGTGATATTTGTTATGGCAGCCCTCACAAACCAATACACTCTGAGGGGTTATTCTCTAACTGAGAAATATGGGTTATTTTACAGAAGAGAGGAAAGGCAATGAAGGGAAGTGTAGTAAGCCATTCTCACATTGCTATGAAGAAACAATTGAGATGGTGTAATTTATAAAGAAAAGAGGTTGAATTGGCTCACGGTTCTGCAGGTTGTACAGGGAGCATGGTGACATCAGTTTCTGGGGAGGCCTCAGGAAACTTACAATCATGATGGAAAATGAAGGGGAAGCAGGCACATCTTACATGGCTGAAGCGAGAGGAAGAGAGAGAGAAGGGAGGTGCTACACACTTTTAAACAAACAGATCTCACAAGAACTCACTCACTAACATGAGAACAGCACCAATGGAGAAATCCACCCTCATCATCCAATCACCTCCCACAAGGCCCCTCCTCCAACATTGAGGATTACAATTTGACATGAGATTTGGGCAGGGACACAGATCCAAACCATATCAGGAAGGATCTAACATTGCTTGAAAACATACTTTATTTCAAGGGTTTTGCATTGTTATGTTACACCATTTGATCCTCATCAAAACCCTGCAAAGAAGGTATCATCTCCATTCTGCAGATGAAGAAACTGAAGCTCAGAGAATTTAATTAATTTCGTAATATGCAGCAGGCAGCAAATAGCAAAAGTAAGCTCTGTCCCTTTGTCCCCAGGCTTGGTTCTGAAGACCTACATGGTCCCCACTTCCTCACTGTGCCATCTGACCCTTGGAGTGGAGTCTCACGTCAGCTCTAGACATTCTGGAATTTCTTCTGTCTTGTATTGTCCTAATAAAAATTCAATTCCTTGCTCTAGTAATTGAATTTTTATTTTATTCAACTCCGTACATTCACACTACCTGGAAGCTAAACCAACTGCAAAAAGAGAAGGTGATGTTTTACATTTGACATTACCTTCTGGTTGTGTGATCATTTTCCAATCTGCTCAACCGTAACCAGAATTTTCTTTCTTGAAGAAAGCAAGATTGAGTTTTTCCTAATTTTCCTCAGAGTTTGAAATGCAGAAGGTGAAGTTGTCACTATGACAGCACAACAGCTAAACCATGAGAAGAGAGTTGATATCAGTTTCTGATTGGCTGGAGTGGCATTAGGAAATCTGGAGACCTTATACATTAAACCCAGTTTCCTGTCAGAACTCACTCACTCTCCACTTGGAATTCCATTGTTTTTTGCACTGACCATCCAGAGAAACACGCTTGATACTGTTTCTACTCTCACTTTTATATCTTAACTTTTTGGAGGCTGAGGGGTAGTGGAGGGGAGAAATGTATTAGCTTTGTTTCTCATGTACACAATAAGAGTTCCTACGGGACCTGTTGGAAGCCAATCCAGAGAAAACATAAAAGATGACAACTCCTCTCTGCCATTTGCAGTGTGTGCAACATCAGTTGCATAGCCAGCATCAGCTTTCTGGGGTTTTTTTGTTTTTTTAGGAAGGAAGTCGGGAAAAATAAGGTAGCTATGAAGATGTCTGTCCTCAACTCTTTGAAAGCTATATTAGCTTTCAAAGTGATGGTGCTACACTGGGGAGCAGCATGGAAAATGAAGTGGGATGTTAAAGTGGTTAAGAACTCATGCTTTGGGGTTAAAACCAGGTTCAGATTCCAGCTCTTCTTTATTATCTGCAGGAAAAATACTTAGTTCCACCAAGTTTAATTACTTGAGCTTTAAAAAATGCACGGGGGAGAGGGGAAGGGTTTTTAATTCAAACTCCACAAGACTGGCAAAAATGATTAATTTAAATGACACAAAAGTGTAAGGGGCATGGCACGCATTAGGTGCTCAAAGATAGTAGCTTTTAAAATGAGATTAGAGAGTGTGTTCCTGGGCTTCCTCCCTTGTCTGAGCCAGGGTGGACAAGTCATCCTCCCTGTACCACATATCCTGACTAAAAGCGGGGACTGGCACCTCTTTCACTCACTTAAACCACGCTGCATTTTGGGAGGAATCCCTAGGTGAATTTTGGCCTTTGTAATCTGTGCTATGTGGCAGTTATGCAGCAATGCACTATATATGCAAGTTGGAGCACTGCTGGCAAAGACTGCAGTATATGAGCTCGAGGTAGACCCTAGCCTTCACAACAACCAACCAGCAGCAGCAATCTGCCCTTCAGTCAGGTACCCAGTATGAAAAAGCAGTCAGAAATACATCTTCCCTCCACACCCTACACTTTCCCACCAAACTACAAGGAGTGAGAGCACCGCTACCCCTCCCAAGAGGGCAAACGGGGAAGTCCAGGAGGTCTGGGTTGTTGGCCTAGAGTTATGAAGCAAGATGTTGGAAGAGTTGAAAAATGGAGCTCAAGCCTCAGAAATGGGGAAGGAGGGACAGCGTCCTCCTCTTAGGGAGAGGCTGAAAACTCCAAACAGATGACTCCCAGGCACTCCTCCATCCCTGAGTAGACCTCCTGAGGCCCCAGTTACACAAGGACCCGTGGATTTCCCATGGCTGTCATTGCCTTTATGAGATTTGAGCCTGGAGGCCACCTCCCTGGCATTGCCAAGGGTGAGTCTGTCTCTGCAGCACAGAAGGAAGAGGATGTCCACCAGACATGTGAATAGATGTCATTCAGACACCCAACAAAACAAAGAAAATAATGATGACAACCCAAGCTGAATGGTATGATTTAATTTCTAAATTGAGATTATTTTGGAAACTTACCAAATCTCCAGTGTCCAAGCATTCATCTATTTGTTCAATAAATATTTTTTCTGTACCAAAGACACATCAGGCTGTGTGCTAAACACTGGAGACATAAAGGTAAATGATACACATATGTCCTAACCCCATAAAAGCTGCAATCTAGTCAGCAAAGATGGACAAGTGCAATGTTAGGACAGTAGAAGCTGACCTGCATTATTTATTTTGGTTTCCCCAGTAGAGGCTGCTCAGTGATGGGCACAGAGCAAGAACTCAGTAAATGATGTATAAGTGGCTGAAAATAACTCACATTTATTGAGTATATACTATGCACCAGGCATTGTTCTAAGCAAAATGTATGAACTCATTTTATACATGTAATATATATTTAATGAATTGATATACATAATTAGATAGATTTAATTCATTCATTTAGGAAATAAAAGTAGTAAATGAACAAGTGACAGACACTCAGCTCCCAAAGCTTCCATCCTAAGCACATCTTGAATCCATACAAGAAAGGATGAGAATAAACAATAATGCAGATGAGCTTTGGGATAGTCATCAAGAGACCTGTGTAAGCATGAGAAGGAAAAATAGCTTTTGCAATTGCCACAAGAATAAGCTGGGTTCAAATCCTAAATTCACCCTATAGCTGAGTGATCTCATTCAAGTAATTCAACCTCTCAGACCTCCAATTCCTAATCTATAAAACAAAGTTAGTGCACCTACCTGATGGGGCTGTTGTGAGGGTCACATCAGGTTCCATATACAAGAAAGTGCTCCAGAACTGGGAGGCACACTCAAAACAGTAATTGCTATTATTAAGGCCCTATTGAGAGGCAGCAGAACATGGAAGAGAAACAGAATGAGAGTCCCTAGTTCTAAATCTGGTGTCCATTAGCCAGTTGAAATATGTAAACAAAAGGATTAATTGAGATGATGTGGGTGCCTTAGGACAGAGCTACTGTTGTATAATGGGTAGGGGGGAAAGCAAGTCCTTCCTTGGGAATGAGTCACCAAAGGCTTTCTAAGGCTCTCTGGATAATCTCTGTGAGCCTGTTCAAAAGAACTGAGTGAACTGGGTGAACTACCAAGCCCCTCCTCTCCTGGGAGCCAAGCATCATCCCATGTGGGTGTGAGAAGCATGTGACTGACTCAAGATAAAAAAGACCCACCTATGCCTGGATTCCTGGGGCCAACTGTGGTTAACAGAGGTGTTAATGCTTGCTTAACAAGGAATTGAGAGGGCAGGGAGGTGCGGTCTTCTTCATTGTCAGAGAGGGGCTGTCTGCAGGTCCAGGGCAGGTGTGGGGCAGTCTTTTCAGAGGCAATCCTGTTAGAGAAGCCTTCTCGCACAGTAAATCCCCAACCCACATGGCTAGAGGAAAGGTAGTCCTCTTAACTGAGAGGAGAAGTAGCCAGGAAGTTCAGTTAGTATCTGGGTGGGAGCTAAACACACTAAATTGTTAAAGAAAGAAAACTACCCATTTGCACAACAACATCAGATTTTGGAGGGGGAAATTAACAGAATGTCCTTGCTGTGAGCACAGAGTCTCTTCCTTGAATAAATATTCACAAGGCATAGGCACAGTGGGTTAAAAGTTCATACAGGCAGCATTGTGTGAGCTTTACAATAAATTCTTACTTGCTTGTCCTTGACTCACTGAACATGAGACATGTTTTGTATATATTATTTTTGATGTTTTATAAAGTGAATGCAGACTCAATAAACCTTCAAATGCACTGCATGAGTTAATTAGGTGTGTTTGACCCTGCACTTTTGAATGCTTGCATACTAGAAAAGAACTATGCTACATCTGCGGTTGGGTTTAAAATTAATTCACTAAGGCCTTGGTTCAAAAAGAGTTAATTGATGTCAAGAGCCATCTCTTCAGACTCTAAGTTGCTTTTGAAAATGGACTTGTTACCACAAGAATTTCAATTTGGGGTTTCAAAAACTCTAAACCTGTGAGGTTACAAACTTGGCAGAACCTGCTCTGCCTTTGCTGTGAAAAGAGCACGTGCTATTTTGAAATATAAATCTACACAAGCAGACTGTGATTTTGATCCACAAGCAGAATTTATAACTCCTTAGGTTAACTGTTAGAGAAGTTATAACAAACTGGAAAATATGTGCAGCAAGTAATTGTCTGATTTACAGGGGAATATTGTAATGCGGCCCCACTAACCTAGTGTTTTAGGAAGCTTATTTTTAATTTTTTAAATGTTTTTGGTCTATAAGCCCTGTTGCTACTGTCCTGGTCAGGTGAGAAGAGCCCGTAGAACTGTACACCTGGGATCAATATAATGACTCACCTGATGTTAATTTTCAGCCTGTGCCTGCTAAAATTCAAACCAAACCACAACTGCAGAAGTTCCAAGACACCTCTGCCTGCCACACAGCCCTTCATCACTTATACTGATGTACTGTGTTACAAATTCTATCTAATCAACTGACAATTTAAGGAGTGGAGAATTCAACAAGAATAACAACTTGGTGACAATTTAGTCTTCTGCCCCTTCCTTCGTAAAAACAGCGTCTTCTATTTGTTCCCCACCCAACTCGAGGCATTTCACTAATTTGCTAGTCATTAAAAAGATATTTTTATACCCAGTCTGTAATATTATACTCTTCAGTGATTATGATAGCTCCCAACAGAATTCCAGACTCAAAAATGAAAGCCAGGAAGCTGAATTGCAATTATGAGACTTCAAATAATCCCACAAAAGTAGAACCACTGTTAAGTAATTTATGGTCTTTGATCTTGTCACAGATCTACTGAAATCTTCACATCACTCAAGCTAAATATTTTCCATCAGAAAAAGGATAGTTACTTTCCCCTCTACCACCCACAACCCCAAGCTGAAGATACAAAAATAAAGGTTCCAGATGTTTGTCTTGTTTTGAGGTCAGACCCCAAGATGGGCATTTCTGACAGCCTTGTCAGATATCTGCCAGAATCAAGTATTTTGGTCGACATTTGACTCAACTTGTCTGATTTAACCATCTCTAAAATAGAACTGAGAAGAGGTGAGAGAACACATAACTTTTGATTGAATTTCTCTGAATTTTTGGAAGAACTAGATCAGGGCTGTCCAATGTTTTGGCTTCCCTGGCCACATTGGAAGAAGAACAATTGTCTTGGGCCACACATAAAATACACTAAAAACAGCTGATGAGAAAAAAAAATACTAAAAAAAAAAAAACCCTCACATTTTAAGAAAGTTTACAAATTTGTGTTGGGTTGCATTCAAAGCCATCCCACATGTGGCCCATGGGCTGTGGGTTGGACAAGCTTGAACCAGACATATGGCTCTCAAACCTCACTATGCATTAGACTCACAGAGCATCCGGCCCCAACTCTAGAATTTTGGTTTCAGGAGATCTGGGGTGCACGCAACAATTTGCCTTTCTCATGAGTTCCCAGGTGATACTGATGCTACTGGTCTAGGGACTGCATTTAGAGAACCCATGAGCTAAATCTATGGCTTCTGTTTCCTTAGACAGAAGGAAAAAGAAATTATGACCTGAAGGACTTTGAATTCTTAGGCTCCATCAGGGCTGTCTTGGGATAAGTCTCAGGAGGAAATGGGGTGGGGCTAAGTCTCTCCAAGGCCAAATCTAGAGTTCATTTAAAGAGGCAATCCTGTTAGAGGAGACTGCTTGCATTCTAAGCCCCCAACCCACATGGCTAGGGGAAGGATAGTGCTCCTAACTGAAAGGGGAAGTAGCCTGGAAGCTCAGTTAGTACCTGGGTGGGAGCTAAAGACACCAAATTGTTAAAGCCAGCAAATTCGTAAGGAAAATACAATCTCATCTCACTAGAAGAGAGAAAATCAACAAACAATAAAAAACAGGAATAACAAATCAAGATGGCTCTGGCTCAAGCCCTTCCTGTGACCATGTCTTTTATCCTTAAACAACTCTTAGTTATGTACTTCAGTCACTTGACTTTTACAAATATGATATAAAAATGAAGTTTACAAATTTAGTTTGGATGTTCTTCATTTGCAGACATTGGCCAGATCTTGCTTGGTAATTCATATGACAACAATGGTTGCACGGAATTTGTTTGCTGAATTTGCTTTCTTTACAAACATTTTGGGGATGGGAATAGGGATGGGTGCCAAAGAGATTATCAGGACATTATTTAGCTTTAGAAACAAAGAGATCTCAAGCCAGATGGAATTTCACAGGCTTTCTGTTGATTTGTTTGCAAAGTCTGCACTAGGAACCCTAGCAAAGAGTTAAGTGATGATATCACTGTTCCCTGACAATCCTCCTGAGTAATTATCCCCATTTTTGCCTCGGGGATCTACAGAACACTGGCTAAAGCAGGTGGGTTGTTTTGCAATAATTTTCCAGATAACTATAGCTGAGTGTATCTGGACAGACTAAAAAAAAAATACCTATTAGAACAGAAAATGTTGAATTCTGTTTGAAGGACTTTGAAAGAATATTACAACTGTTAACTTATAAGCAATCTTTAAAGGCAGACTCTACCTAGGGTAGAGGGAAAAAAAGGATAACAATCATTTTTGGCTTGTTTTTATTATAAAGGAAATGTTATATTTTAACATTTCCAAATAAAAGTAAACTACCAGGAGACATCCAAAGCCTATGAAACCAAGCTGGTAATACTAATAATATCAGACATTTACTGAGCACATACTCTGACCTTCACCACTATCCCAAGAGGAAACACAGACCTGGAGAGATTGGGTAACAAGCCCAGGGTCACATGGCAAGTGGTAGATCTGCAACCTGTGTCTTCTGACTCCAAGTTTCTGGTAGGCCAAAGAGCAGTTCAGTATTTGTAAAATAAAACCGTTTGTTTTCCATAAAGAGTGTTGTTGATATTTGGGGGAAAAGTGAAAAGATGCATATAGAATATTCTTTTGTCTCGTAGTTGTGTACACAGGTGGAAGCTATCACATAAGAGCTCCAGTCACTATGGAGACAGCAAATATCAGTGGTCAGGTGCAGGGGAGCTACACCCACGTACCCAGACCTCAGAACCCAATTCGGCTCATTTCCATTTGCTGTCATTCAGGCAGTCATTGTCTCTAATGCTTCGTTGTGTCACACAGTTTGCTGAAGGAGCTGGGTGCTCTGCAAACCATGGGCTAAACATTTCGTCTTCCTTGTGATCCTACTAAATCTCTTTCCCAGATCTTGATAGCCCCAAATGAGAAACCACTCAATTATTAACATTCTAAACACTCTTGGTTTAGTAATTTTGATCATTTTTCAAAGGGCAGAAAATATATTTAGCATTTGGCAAGTATGATGTAGCTGAAGTTACCTGTGAGTTTCTCAACTCAGCATATGGCACCTCTCTTTACCAAGCCATAAATTTAAAAGTCATTCTTGTCTCCTCCTTTGTCCCTCTTTCTCTACATTTGACCCACCAGCCACTCCTAAAAACTATCTCCAGACTGTATCTTGATTCCATTCACTCTTGTCATCTCTGTTGCCACCTCCTTAATCCAGGAAGGCTGCTGCCCCTTCCCACCTAGACAAATCCAATCACCTCCTACACAGTCTTCGCCCAGCAGCCAGGGGCATTGTTTTCCACTCACCCTTCAAAAAGTACTTTTTCTTTTTAATTATACAGCAAGCAATAAATGCACTGTGGTCGTCTGAAAATGAGTCCCCAAAAGATAATCCACGTCTTAACTCCTGCTCCTGTAAATGTGATCTTATTTGGAAAAAGGGTCTTTGCAGATGTGATTAAGGATCCTGTATTGGAGGGATGACCCTGGATTACCTGGAGTGCCTGAAATGGCATCACAGGTGTCCTGGTGAGAGAAAGGCAGGGGGATATTACACACACATAAGAGGAAGCAGCAGTGTGACCACAGAGGTAGAGATTGGGGCAATACAGACCCAAGTCAAGGATGCTGGCAGCCATAAGAAGCTGGAGGAGGCGAGGAACAGATTTCCCTACCAGCACCTTGACTTCAGCCCCATGAAACTGATCTCAGACCTCTGGCCTCCAGAACTGAGAGAGAATAAATATGTACTGTTTCAAACCAACAAGTTGTAATTTGTTACTGCAGCCACAGGAAACTAATACATGCATTATGAAGATAAAATTGAAAAATCACAGATGAGATTCAAATACCTCTCAATCATCTTCTCCCCTCCCACCTCATTCCATTCCCCTCATCTGGGGTGTCCACTCTCCTAAGTTTTAAGGTATTTTCTTATCAGCACAGTCCTTTTGCTCTGCATTTATATCACATGGAAATACTAAAGAAGGATGCTATTTATTGTCATATTTTAGTGAACCCAAATTGCTCCTCCAAAACGTATAGTTTACCTCAGTCTGCTTTTGAACTTTACATAAATGAGATAATGCTGTGTATCTTCTTCTGTGACTTTTCTTTTTAATTTTTTTTTTTTTTTTTTTGGAGACAGAGTCTTACTCTGTTGCTCAGGCTGGAGTGCAGTGGCGTGATCTTGGCTCCCTGCCACCTCTGCCTCCTGTGTTCAAGTGATTCTCCGGGCTCAGCCTCTTCACTAGCTGGAATTACAGGCACACGCCACCATGCCTGGCTAATTTCTTTTTTTATTTTTTTTTTATTTTTAGTAGAGACAGGGTTTCACCATATTGGCCAGGCTGGTCTCAAACTCCTGACCTCAAGCGATCTACCTGCCTCGGCCTCCCAAAGTGCTGGGATTATAGGCATGAGCCACTGTGCCTGGCCTTGTTCTTCTGTGACTTGTATCTTTCACTCAAGGATATGTTTTTAAGATTTATCCATATTGCTATGAATAGAGATTTATGGCCCATTTGTTTTCTCTATCATATATTCCATTCTATGGATGCATGATAATTTGTTTATCCACTTAAAATCTGGATTGATTTTAAACAAGGATAAATTTCACCATCATGCTTCCTGCCTTCAGCCTCCACTGCTTCCTACTGCAGTTGCAGTAAGTTAGACCCTTCCCAATGGTCCACCCTGTCTTTCTCTCATCTCATTTCATCCCAGTCCCCCTGATTCTCTGGCTTTCTCTGGGTTCCTTGAACACATCAAACCCACTTCTACCTTAGGACACTCCCTGGTGTCCCTCCCTGGACCACTCTACCCGGAAATTTGCATTTTTGGCCCTTTCTATTTAAATCTTCTCAAATTTCATTCATATCACCTCTGCCACCTTCCCTGAGCCCCACCCCCCAACCCAAATTAGCACCATCTCCAGTCATTTGTTTCCATACCCCTTGTCTTACTTTCCTCTGTGCACCTCTCCCTATCTGTATTTGCTTCCTGGTCTGTTGTCTGTCTCTCTCCTTAAACTATAGATCTGTGAGATCACAAACCTGTTCTATCCACCACTCTATCCCCAACAGCTAGAATAGCACCTGGCATGGACTATATGGTTAGCATATATTTTGTTGAATGGATAAATGAATGAGTGAGTGAATGAAGCTGTGAAAAAATGAATATCCTGAGAGTAGATTAGAGTGAACCAAAATTCAATTGCCATTCATTCCTTGCACAGATTTTACCAAGTGCTTATTTTATGAAAGTCCCTGCGTTGGTACAGGCCCTAGGAAGACACAGTGTGCTCACTACAAATGATTTCTTGATCAACAGACCTGGTCAGTGAGGGAGATCCCATGGAATGTGGGGAGCTGCCATGGCATTTACTGAAATGGAGTTTTAACTTCTTCTCTAACAGCATGCTTTTCCCCTCTCCTATATTTTCAAGTAGGGTAGACTGTGTGCTCCAGAGGTGACTAAGCTACCTATTATAGGCAAACCAGGAGGTGCTGGCAACCACACCAACCAGGCCTCTCCTTAGGCCAGAGAGAGGCTATCCCCAAGCCTGTCTGTTGCTGTGTGCAGGATTCCACCAGTGGAGAGACTGTCCCCCAACTAACCCTGCCTCCAAGGAAACAAAACATCACGAGAGGCCAAAGACCAGTTTGGGGGCTGGAAAAGAAAATAACAAAAAATAATTTGCCTTATTACTCACTTCACAAGCTTTCAGAGCCTCTTATTACACTACACTCCACAAATGTGATTCCAAAATGCATCTAGTTTTATTGCGGACAGGTAACATTGGTAATTCCTTCTAGACAATCCACTTTTTAGACCTTAATTATTTCATCATCTGTACAGCCAGAAAATACACTCACTGAAACCTGTGCAGGAGAAAATTATGGCAAATGATTTTAGGGTATCTCTCATGCTCCCCCCTTTCTCAGCAGTGTTTTTCCTCTTGCTTAAAAAGTAATTCTTAACTATTAGGCTTTATTTCTTTTGACGTTAACTTCAAAACCCAAACACCAAATTAGTATAACAAAGAAAAGCAAAGTGGACAAGTAGTTACAAAATGTATTAACTATGGGGGCTCCAGGGGAGAGGATGACTCAGGAGACTAGGCACGAATAGCAACACCTCTCAAGCCTGAACCACAAGTGTGAGGTCAAATCTCCATGGATAGAAGCCACTTGGAGTAGTTGGGTACATTAGGTAGGGGAGAGAGGCTTGCAGTGGAGCATTTACCTTGTGGATGAAGTAAGTTGGGTTCTAGTCTTCTCAGCACAACTTACACCATGCAGAACAAAGAGAGATGACTGGCAGCAAGGTCACCTTTACTAACAAGTCACCCTGTGTCTAAGGGTCAAAAAGGTAAATATCCATGGGCACGAGACAGACACTTCAGTGAGTCAAGTTGGCTAGGTTAAGACCACGCTGGATTGGAGAGCTGTTGTCCCTCCAAAGGGGATGGGGCCACCAAGACCATTCATAGGCCCTGTATTTCTGGGTTGTCAGAATTTCCAAGAAGTCAGAAATGCAGACATTTTCTGAAGAATCTCTAGTTCTGAATGTTGCCAGCACATCTGATTTCCTTTCAAAATATTCTGGAGCCCACACCAAGCATGTCTACAGGCTGAATTGGCCTTGGGAGCCATCTGTTGGCAACCTCTCACCTGAGAGTGGTGGCCTCCAGGGCACTGTGAATTTGGTCACAGGTATCAGTAGCAACCTCTTTCTTAACAAATATTTTGAAACATCTTCCTTCCCATCATAAGCTAAAATTTAAACATAACATAACCTACCTATATACCTAATTCAAAAATTTAAATATAATATTCTAGCTATAATGTAAAGGAGAAGTAAAGATCGGTACTTTATACTAAAAATATATGTATTTCAATACGTAAATGCTGGGACACAAACCACCCGGGAAAACACAGTGAGGTTGTCAGATGCTTGCCCCATAGAGCAAACTGCTGAGGATGTGACAGCAACAAATGCAGTGATACAGATATATTGGTTAGCAACTCAAATATAATCATGAACAAATGTTTCATTTACAAACATCGATGTCCAGTAGGATGTTTATAAGACATGCAGGATGCAGGACAGTTCCCTGTAGCCTAGGACTGTCCCACAGGACTGTCTTCACATTGCAGGCTGCTCCTGGCTGCTGATCACTGTGACAACCAGAAAGTGTTCCTGCAAAATTCCAAAGGTCCCTTAGAGGGTGGTGCCACCTCTGTTAAGAATCACGGACATAGACTGACCAAACAAAGTGACCAATACACTTGAGTTGGTATCAGATGATACTCTGTTATCATTAGGTTGGTATCAGATGATACTCTAAGTCATCATTCTTCAGTCTGAAATGATTGCTAATTCTGATTATTCTTTGCTAGAGTTTGTTAAGGAAATGCGGGCAAAAAGGCAAGTCCTACAGAGATGCAAAGCCTCATTCACGACCCTGAACAAAGTTTTCCATCATTTTGCTGACTCAAATTCTACTTCGAGGAAAGCCACAAAGATAGTACTGTGTCCATTTTTTTTCAAGCTGTTTTTGTTTCAGCACTTTCTGTTTTTACTGTACAAGAAAATATAAAGTGATATTGCTACTATATCACATGTGATAAATCAATTTTCTCATCTTGGCTCATGGTCTCTTCAGGGAAAGGCCCAAGTATTATATTATACTTTTCATGCCATTACCGGTACCTAACATGGGACTAAGGACAGTGAGGGTTCTTAATTAACACGTGACAGTCACATACTGGTGGAAATTTTCTGTCCATATCTATCCTTCCATCTACACACACACACACACACACACACACACACACAGAGAGAGAGAGAAACCTGAAGCTTAGGGCTTCTATTTCCTGTCTCCCCACCCCCACCCCCAAGATTAGATTGCACATTCCCTGGGGTTTATATGGGCACTGCTGGCCTGAGTGCCTTCTCCTATGAGCTGATCACCCTCACTATCACACCAGCCCTGAGTCTACGGCTGAACCCTTCTCTACCCTTTGTATCGACCCTGGTAGGGAATTCAGCACTGTTCTTGATTTCTGCAAAGCTTAAACAAAAAAACAAAACCAAAAAGCATGCACACAGAGAATTTGTATCTATTGCAGAATTTACTGAAGATCTGTAGCTATAATGGATGTTTACAGCTCAGAGTTGCAAATAACACAGTTGAACGTGAGATCCCCATTGCTTGAAGGTTTTTTGGCCACCCTGTCATGATGCTTTACTCTCTTCTCCCCTTCCAGTCTCCCCCCATCTCTAGTGACCCTCAGAATCCTTTCATTTTGTTTTGCAGAATAACTCCACTGTCTGTAGCCCCTGCCCCATGCCAGACCCTGTCAGACCCCAAATCTCTGCACATACTGTAAAATCTGCTCCAGGTCTCCCTCTTCCTGCCTCCCCATCAGGCTCAGCTAGGGGAATTAAGCCACCCCCCCCCCAAAAGACAGAAGAAGCATTGGCTTTAAATAATCATTTTCCCCGCTATTTTAGAGGGCATTTGTCACTAAGGCACAATGTCTTGATCTCAGAAGATGAGAGAGTTTTCAGGTTTTTACTGTATTGTGAGATACTTATGTGGTATGGTAGGTTCTCAAAACATAACAAATCATCATCCAACTATTTGCTCTAGATAATAATTCCATGCTTGATTTATGAACAGAATTTGTCAACCCGACCCTGTTGCCCCGGGAAGGAGGTGGCTGTCTGTGAGCCAGGTGTTGATACTCTGCTCCTCAGGCTTACCTTCATTAAAGGGTGAGGAGGAACTAAATGAGCCCAGTAAACTTGGAGATGCATCATGTGGTACAGTGGACAAAAAGGCTGAGAGGCACTAAGTACATTCTGATAAATACCAGCAAAACTAAAATCATGTTTTTCAGGACATAGTAAATTAAAGGTGTTTTTATAGCTCTATATTTATATTTTCAACATTCCTGTTATTTCGTATAATGGACTTAAGTCTACCAAACTAAGAATACAAGCTAGGATAAAATACAGCAAACACAAATATTAACATTTTCAGTAAAGTCACCAACTGAAATATTTTTTCACCAAAATTTAGGCACAGTGCCATAAATTGATTGAGTCAATATTAACCTTATATATTTTTCTCATATTATTGAACCAGAAATGTATGAAACAACAAAATATGCTTTGAGCTAAGCCTAAAACAAGCTAATAGTTTATTTAGTTCAACTCATGGATTTCCATGTTAAGAACAAACAAAAACAAGCAACATTGAAATATTTTTCTTCTCTAGAGGAAAGTAAAGTAAATATTCATGTTTTTTCTTCACTTAAATTCTGTTATTCAGTGATTAAAGTGCCAAAAGAGAGAATAATTTCCCCTGGTCCACAAAAGGTTGATTAATCATAACTCAAGTTTTATTTTCTCCCTACCCTTCTAAAAAAGGAAGAAAAGTGACAACTTTTTAAGCAACTCAAATGTAAGACCTATAGATATGCAAAATTAAAAATTTGAGGCAAAACCCCAAAGTAACAGACACAATTTAAAGATCTAGACAGAATATAGCAAGAAATCTCTTCCAGCCTTGTGTTCCTTCTTAGTAGTACAACAGATACTTTCTATTTTCTTGGCTGTGTTTAAGCCATTCAAGCACTACTGCTATAATGTTTTTGTCACTTCATAACCTTTATTTCACAGTTTCAACTTTTAAAAGAACTTTATTCATCACCCCCACTCAAAAATTTGTAGGCACATTTTAAGTATGCTGCCACCAAGTGGCAGTCCTGCTACAGTCGCCTGATCTAAATAATAAACACTTTGGTTTTGCCTGTCATTCAAAAGTAGATCTCTACTAACTCCTTTCTCTTTAGACACTTATTAGGCCTCTTTACTAACTCATTTTCCTACCATGGACACATCAAAAATAGCTACACTTGCAGTCACCTAATAATACATTTCCTTGTCCTCTACTATAAATTTCTTCAGAATGAAAATTCAAAGTAGAAAGAGAATTGTCTTCCATATGTGAGACACGAATAGCCACGTTTAAATGAATCATCACAAAGATTATATTTTATATCAACTTTTAAAGAAATGAACATCTAAAGTACAACTAAGTACCTTCTCCACAAATTCTTAGCTTTTTTAAATTGCCTTGTCTGAATTGCTAAGCTTGGCACCAAAATCCCTTCTCAGCAATTTGTTGAAAACTTCTGAGTTTCTTTGAATTCAAATAGCCCTGTGGGCCTTGCTAACACCCATATATTCTCTTTCTGTACCACTAACAGATATTCTATGCACCTTATCCAGGCTAATGGAATGAATTCAGTGCTCAAAGCCTCTTCTTTTTTTTTTTCATGTGGCAATAGAGAGTATGCAAGTTTGCTTTTTTCATTTCTCTACAACTACAAGTAGCTAAGTTTTCACTTTATTCATTTTTGTCCCAAGTTTCCTAATCCCCATTCAGCCATATCCAATAAGGGCATCTGGCAGAACTTGCTAAAACTAATTTCTATAGAGGACTTAATTAGTTACATAAAGCTCTCATCTACCTTAGCAAAATACAGTTAGATCTCTCAGCCTTGTGAACTGTCTTAGTGATTTTTTTTTTAAAACAAAAACCTCAAAAACTGTTTTCTGGAGGCATTTATATCCCTTAACCAGAGCAGATATCTTCTACAAAAAAAATTATATCATCTTTTTGAGCAGAGACTTAAATTGTGTCATGATAGAGGAGTTTTCCATATTGCTTTGGGATATATTTTACAATCCATTCAAACTCAAAACAACTATATGCTCAGCCGCTAGAAGAAAATGAAAATGGGACGACTTAAATAATATTAATAAATTACAGAGGTAATCTTCATCTAATATAAAATGTCTAAACCTTTTTATTCCTCTTCTACATTCTCTCCTTTCTCCACCACTTCGCCCTTCCTCCTCTACCTCCCTTTCCCCAGTCTCTCATCAACTTCTTCTTTCTGTTTATTCTTTTCTCAAAGCCCAGTCTTGCCTGCAATTCTTTGGACTGGGCTCAATATCCAGCCACATTTAAGTCATACTCCCAGTTGACAGCAGCTCACATATTCAGCACCTCTAAAACCCCTGCCTCTTTCCCACAATTCCCGCCAGTCCCATTGACAGTCCTGCCCCCATAAGAAAAAAACCCAACTGAGACACAAATTTGTCTTTTTATTGCAGAGAAATAAAGGTTTGATTCACCTACCAATAAAATCCTTACATTTTGTTCCCTCTCCTTCATTGCCATTTCCACAGATCTAGAAGCCAAGAAGGCTGTTTCTGATACAAACTCAACCTCTCTGGAGTTTTTTTGCCTGTGAAGTTAGACAATTAGACTAATTGAACTGGAAGAAACCTTCCAGCTTAAAATTAATAGACACATCCTTAACAAAATGAATTCCAACAATGTCTGATTAAGAATAATAATACATAATAGAATATCATTTTTGGACTGCCTCTATGTACCAGGCACTACATAGTCTATATCACACAATAGCCATTAGCTTCTATTGTGTGATCACCACATCAAAGCACTTTTTATTCATTATCTCACTTGGCCCTTCAACAGTATTGTGAGGCATGTACTATCATTATCCCCTTTTTTGCAAATGAGGGAACCAAGGCACAGAGAGATTTTAAAACTTGCTCAAGGTCACACAGCCAGTAAGTAATAGAGACAATATGAGCCCAGTCGGTCTGACTCCAGTATGCAAAGTCTTAATCACTGCACTCTACTCAGAACAAAACTGTGAAGGTGGTATTACTACCACCATCTTGTAAGTGAATAAACATTCACACCCTGAATTACCTCCCAGGAACTATCATCAAGTCATTAACTGAGACCATGCATAAGTTCTCACTGTGGTTGGAGAGTGTCGTGTTCATGTATGAATTTATAGCTAAATGGAAATGTTAGCTAAAAAAATGGAGTTGCCTTAACCAAATATTGTATCAACAGAATGTTTCACACAAATTAAGATGTTATAATGGAAATGGTATAAAAAAGTGTCAGTTATGACATTCAATGTAAAATGGTCATTAGAATATTATTATATTTCTTACTTCTAGAAATTCTTTTTACCAATCTGCTTACTTTTTAGTAATATTTTATTCCATCTTATAAAAGATATTATTCTGTATTCTGCGGTGGATCTTTCCAAAATCTGAAGGTTTTTTAAAGGTCTTGTTGTGCTATCTGTTGTTTCTGCTGGCTCTTGCTAATGTCTTCTTTGTAAACTTTACTTAATGATTTTTGACTGTAAACAGCTAATTACTCTCAGAATTTTACCTGTGAAAAAATTTTGAGCCCTAGAATTAAGAAGAAATTTTCAAACAATGATTTATATTTGTTCTCTCAGTGAATGGAAACATTACCACTACTGGAAATTTTTTTTTTTAATTTCATCAGCTTGAGAGTTTTTAGGCCCCTGAGGTGATATCAATTTGATCTGTAAAGCTTCATGAGAGATGGCTTATGGTTATCGATTTTCAAGGAAATTTTTTCCCTTATTAGTTCAGTGCCAAGGTTTGTGACAGTTTTTTTGAGGTCCCCTGAGTGAGCTGAGAAGTTGTTTTATTTTTAATGTATCCTGGCACTAAGAGTATAGCCTCACGGAGCCCCAGCTTTCCAGAGGGTCTTCCATTAGATTCCTACTTCTAGTTGGTCTTGAGCTTTGTCTTCCAAATCTTAAGCCCCATGAGGCCTCAAAAACTACACTCAGCTTTATCCAGAAAAGTGACCTCATGTCAGTAACTGGACTTTACTACCTCTCTGGGCTCTTATTTTCACCCAATTTTTGGTCTGAGTGTTCCTTACTTTCTTGCAAGCTCATGGAAAAATTATAGAAATATTTCTTAAAATTTTATTCTGCATATTTTGTTGTTTTCAGTGGAGGATCAGTTCAGGCATCTTGTCTACCATTTTACCATCTGGAAAAGTTATTTTATGTGATTGAAACACAATTTGCGTATATGCATACGATGGATTCAAATTAGTGATATGATTAAGTTCATAGCTTGTTATTAAGATTGAACGAGATTAGCTATATGAAAAGCACTCTTAACATTGGGTGCTACAAAAACATTAGCCATGCATTTACTCATTCTTCTACTCATTCACAAATGTTTATTAAATGCCTACCATGTGCTCAACACCATCCTAGGTGCAAAGTATACAGCAACGATAGAGAAAAGGAGAGAGGTAAGGATGGGGTGAAGAAAAAGACAGATAGAAAGTAATAGTATATTTTAATCCTTTAAAGTTTCTGAGGCCCTACCTGCACAGGGGAAACTAGAGCTATGCATTCTGATTAAACCCCATTGATTTCCCTTGGCCAAACAGGACTTGGGTAGACAGCCTGAGAGTATCTTTAAGGTACAGGATGTTTTATGAATTAGCAAGTCTAAATCCACAGTCAAAGGAACCTCCATGGTAGGGCTGAGGGTACAGGTGCAGGGTAGGAGATTGTTGCTTTTCATCATAATTCTGAACTCTGTGATTTCTTGCTATGTGTAGATATTGATTTATGACCATTGGCTAATAAAATCTAATGAGTATAATGCACATTTATAAGCAGGAAAGGCCTGGAGCCTGTGGTGGTCACTATCTCCTGAAGATTTCCTAGAACCGGGCATAAACCCTGAAATCTCCCTATAGATATTTGTGAATGAGTCAGTGGGTGAGCAACTTGAGGAATGAATGAAATCAAGTCATGTTCAGAACGGCAACATAGGTAATGGTGAAGCCTGAAAATCACACAGTCCACAGGTTGCCTACATGGGAATTACAGAAACACTGTTCCTGTAATAGCAAATATACCTGTGCCAGAGTAGAGACTTGGTGAACTGAGCTTGGGCTGAATTTCAGTTCCCACTAGCCCTCTAAGCTGAACCTCTTTAGGCAGTGAAAAACCTGCTCAACTGTACAAGGCAGCTCTGAGTTAAGAGTGAAGGTTTGAAACCAGATGCATGGGTTCAAATCCTATCTTCTCTTCTTACTAATACTGTGACCTTGGACAAGTAATTAAACATCCAATTTCCTTGTGAGCAAAGTGGAAATAAAATACTTCTCCAATAGACTTGTTATGAAGTTCCAATGAGTGAATGCATATAATATAGCACTGAGAACATTGTTTTTAGATAGTACTTGGTCAATCAATGTTTGCTATCTTTCATATTCCTACCTCATTAACTTCGGGTATATTTGCAAAATATATTTCAGTTTGTGCAATGACTTAACTGTAGTATATGCATGGGTTTTGTCTTCCAGTGGATAGAGCATCGAATGTGGAGTCTGAAAACCCCTTTCCCAGTGACACTTCTTTCACACGTAAACTCAAAGCTAAGTGACTTGGAGCAGCTCACTCTGCTTCCTTAAGTATCAAGTTTCTTCAGCTCTTAAACTGAAATCATAATGCTTCATAGTCTTGCTCTGCAGTTTAAATGAGATAGTGCATAAAAAAAGTGTTTTCATTTTAAAGCCCTATACAATCTGAAGATATTGGAGGTAATTGAAGAGCATAAAGCATAAATCCGTTCCTACTCTTCTCCAGTAGCCATAAACATGGAAGGCATTCAGTACATATGTCTGAATAAATAAATAAATAAATTTGTCAGTGAATGAGAGTTTAACAATGTTTTTTCAAAAGGGGATCACCTGCATCAATATTATCTGGAGAACGTGTTAAAAAATACCCTTGCAGGAGGGCTAGACCAGAGGTTCTCAATCTTCACTGCACACTGCATGCACTAAGGAGCTTTTAAAAATGGCATGTATCCCACCCCCAGAGACTGGAATGAAATTTGTCTGGGGTGTGGTTCATGCTTTAGGATTTTTAAAGCTCCCTTGGCTGATTCAAATGTGCAGTCAAGGTTGAGAATCGCTGCTCTAGTTTATTGAGCCTGATTGGTAAGGCAGACACTAATATTTGGCAACTCAGAAGTCATTTCGCATTCCTTCTTCCTTACCACTTCCCTCCATGAAGCCCGGAAAGAGAAAGAACTCATTTCCTCAACCTTCACTGAAGGCAAGGTGACTGTCTGCCCAGGTCTGGACTGAGGGTTGGGACCCTCAGTGTGGGAGGTGGAGGCTTCTTCCTGCTTTTACTCTTCTGATCATAGTGCCAATGTGTCTCCTCTCCCTTTACCCACTCCTGCCTTGACCACCACTGTATAGCTGGACCTGCCACAGACTTTAAGAGAAAGGCCAACCAAGTGGACCTCAGAGATATCATCCTTGACACTGTAGAGCCTCTGAATCAACTTCAGCAGTCACTCACTTCTGACCTTCTTGTTGTGTGAGAAAATCAAACTTCTAATTTGTTTAAGCCACTGAAATCCAGCTTTCTGCTGCATGCAACTGAACACAATCCTAACTGACAGAAGAAGATCCTGTCTATTTTCTTTTGCCGCAATCTTCAGAAATGACGCCAATATATCATGTAAACATGACTACAAGTTTATTTACAAAGTGAGGAGTTTGCCTGAGAAGGAATTTGAAGAGTAGCTTAGTTGAAGGTGTGGACTCCTGTAATTAAAAACACTCAGAAATTGTCTTAACTGTAGAAATACCCATGACGGAAGACGGACTTTCATCAAATGATTTCCTGGAAATTTCTCTCTCTTAATTGTTCCTTTACAGAACTGCACAACATTTGGATTAAGGACAAGTACTAGAGAAAAAGTATACTCTCCATTCCCAAGCCACCATCCCTTCCCAAACTTGGGTGGCTACTCAAGGAGCAAAAAATAGGTATCCCTGGTGGCTCTTTCTGGACTGCTTGAAAGAGCTAGCTAGTCCAGTGGCTCCCCGTGTTCCCAACAGTTTCGTCATGCCACTAAGTCTCCAGGTGCTATTCACACAGGTGTGTCACTCCTCTAAGCAGCTGATATTAACTCCAAGATGTCCCTAGCAGGGCACCTTCAACCATTCTCAGACTCCTGGTGAGGGTCTCTCTACTCCCAAAATCCCTATAAAAAGGGAAAGAAACAGATCAAAGTTCCTCTCCTGGAGCATGACCCATAGAGTGTCCAACTGTGCTCAGTTCCCTGTAGGGCTCTACACAGGATTGGAAAGGAAAGCAACAGTGCTTATCCCATTGTTGACCCTCTGCCTATGAGTTCCATCCTGTGTCTTAGGACACCTGCAGTTCTTCTGTGGGCTCTTCACTCCACACTAAAGCAGATATCTTCGCACACTGATTTAAGGTATCCAAGCCTCTTTCTCCTGCTTCCCATCCCTTCAGTTGGAGTCTCTATCAGACTAGTCACTCAAACTCCACCGCGTAATAATAAATTATCTTGACCTTCCCTTGCTCAAAGTTTAAAGGCACTCTTGTATCTACAAAATTCAAAATTTATGAATTGGCATGGAAGACTTCTCATATTGTAAGCCCTCATAATCCTCCCATGATGATCCCTACCAGGCTTGAGAGAAGTCTTCATACCATATTGCTTTATGTCCTGCTTCTCAGATACAATTTGAAAATCTTAATAAGATTCCTGCAGTCAAGATAAAGGGCAGTACTTGGCAAAATTGCTTACCGGAATTACCTGGGCAGTTGTTTAAAATATAATTTCCCAGAATCTGCTTTGAGAAAACTTGATCCTATTGCTCTGGGATAGAGCAAGGGGATTTGCCTTTCGAAAATATAAAATGTCAATTTTAGTGACTCAACAAATTTGAGAAATAATAATGAATAATAAAGAGGAAGAAATGTATTTCTTCTATCTTGATTCTGTCTGAAGCCTACCCCTACCTGTCCTTCAAAGTTCAACTCAAACCTCTTGTCTCCAAGGCCTTCAGATAATTGGATCCATGGGCTTACACTGACCTTCACAGGGCACCAGGCAGTCTGTCCTATGATCCATGTTGCTATTTAACCTTTCACATGACTGTGCACCTTATCTCATTCACCCATGGGCCTTAAATAGACGTGTGCATCAGCATTACTTGAGAAGTGCTTTCAGAGTAAAGATGTCAGGGAGTCTTTGCTCCTGTTGATTTTATCCAAGGCAGCAATACTCTGAAAAAAGCTCTTCAGGTGCTGTGTTTTGGATGTGGTTTGTTTGTCCTCACCAAATCTCATGTCAAAATTTGATCCCCAGAGTGGTGATGTTGAGATGGTGGGATCTAGTGGGGGGCCTTTGGGTCATGGGCATGGATCCCTCTTAAATGGGTTGGGGGGGCTTTCTCACAATAGTGAGTAAGTTCTCATTCTTGTGAGACTGGATTGGTTCTCAGCAAAATACATTAGTTCCCACAAGAGTGGGTTGTTATAAAGCCAGAACACTCCACGGCTTTTAATTTCTCTTTCTGAGTACCTGTTTCCCCTTTGACTTTCTCCACCTTATTTTCACATAGCACAGAAGCCCTCACCAGAAGCTGAACAGATGCCAGTGTCATGCTTCTTGTATAGCCTGCAGAACCATGAACTAAATAAACCTCTTTTCTTTATGAATTACCCAGCTGCAGGTATTCTTTTACAGCAACACAAACTAAGACATCTGGTGATTCTAATGAGTGTCCACTGCCTTTTTAATCCCATCTCACACCATATTTGTTTGGGAATTCCTGTACTCATCATACTATGAGGTCCTCGAGGATAAGAACAGTATCTGACACTTGTTTCTAGTATGCACATAGCTTTACATCACCTTGAGTTTTGTGAAATGAGTGTTCTATCAAGATGTGTGGATTGTTTGATTAATTGATTTATTGACTGCAAAGGGTAAGAAATGGCCTCTGCAGTATTCAATAATTAATATTCATTCTGCTTCTATTCCTAGTCCCTATACTTATATAGTATGCCTGTTAGCTACAAATTCTTAAATGTCTCACGAATCCACATGTGAGAATGTAACCACTGATACTCAAAATCAATAAGAGGTGCCATACACATTAGCATAATGAATGACCTCTTGCTTTTCCTAGAGCAGAAAATCAAGGGCATCCTCACCCATCCTAATGTCATATACACTGGAAAACCTGGGGCCAATCCAGGGGCACTGCCAGTATGAACATCCAACCTCCATGGAGGTTTTCAGCTACCTCAAAGGCTGCTCTGATGTTCTTTAAAAACCTTTCCAACAAGGCTGAATTGAAATTGCTTTGACTCTTACATTGAAACAGGTGCCATCCAGCAGGAAACAAAACCAGCAAACAATAACATGTCACTGAGGTCAATCCTAGCAATTAGGTAAAATAATATGGCAGCCCAGATGGTATACTCTATAATCCTGAAATTGTATAAAGGCTTTTGCATGCTGAAAAATCCCTTTACTCTTGAATTGCCAAGGAATCTGTTGTAGCAGTTCCTTAAAATGTAGTGTGTTGCTAATTAATGGCAACCAAGCATTCACAGTGCATAGTGATTGATTTGTCATATTGGTTTTAGTTACTCATTAGGACTTTGAGGACAAAAAAGTAAGACAGATAAGTTTTGATTAACTGGGAGACACTGGCAAGGGCAATAGGGCTAATTATGCCAGGGAAGGTTCTGGTTGGCTAGGACATGAAAATGCTGAAAACCAGAAAGGGCTAAAAGAGGGGAAGGGAAAGTGCCAAAAAGAAGTGATTTAAGAGCTGAAGAGGACATACACTGACTCTAGGTATCATCATTCTAAAAAGCACTGGGAACATGGATGTACCATGTTTGGGATTATGAAAGTAATGTTTAGGAAGTTGTATAAATATAATTTCCAGGATCTAAAAGAGACCATCCAATGTAAAGCTCCAGAAAGGCACACACACAGACTATCCACTACACACAGACAATCCACTACAGATGGGGGTCACCCAGTGGACACATCTGCTTCACTCCAAACATCAGCCAGCATTCACTCGTCTGGACCACTGAGACACTCTTAGTGTAATGGGTTCTCTCATAATTAAACTGTTCATTAGTGGACCCATACCAACAGTTCCACTTCTCGTGGGCTGAACTCTCATCACTGGGGCTGTTTATGCAGGGACAAACTATTTCTTCAGTGTGGAATTTTAAAAACAAGAAATTCTTGAAAGCCCAATGAAATTAAGAAAATGGGAAAAAGAGAAAGAGAAGAGACAAAACCAGAAACTGGGCAAAAGGAAAGGAAAGACAGTAGGAAGGGAGACAGAAGAGAGGAAGGAAGGGAGGAGAGAAGGAAGGAAGGGAGGAGGGAAGGAAGGAAGGAAGGAAGGAAGGAGAAGGGGAAGGGGAAGGGAGGGAGGGAAGGAAGGAAGGAGAGTAGGAAGGAAGGAAGGAAAGAAGGGGAACCGAGGGAGGGAAGGAAGGAAGGAAGGAAAGGGAAGGGGAAGGGAAGGGAAGGAAAGCAGAAAGGAAGGGAAGGAAGGGAAGGAGAGAAGGAAGGAAAGGAGGAGGGAAGGAAGGAAGGGAGAGGCAGGAAGGAAGGAAAGGAGGAGAGGAAGGAAGAGAGGAGGGAAGAAAGGAGAGGAGGAAGGGGAGAAACAAAAGGAAAAAAGAATTCCAACACTTTGGTCATAGTGTTCATATGATCTTGGAAGTCTCCATGGGGGAGGTGTGGCCTGAGTTGAGCAGAAATTGATAGCAAGAGCCAAGAAGCAGAACGACACTGAGGGACACAGTCCTTCTCATGGCCACTCTAAGGCCCTAGCCTTGAATGGTTTCCTCAAATCCAAATCATGTCTCTCCCAGTGTTTATTAGTTTCTTGAGCTGCTGCCAGAGCACTACTTCTGTCTGCAAGGTCTTTACAGTGGATGTGGTTCAGTCTGCCTGGGGTGCTGGAAATTAACACAATTCTAACGGTAGTCCATGTTTTAACATAAACCAGAATTATCTGTGAATTCTGACTTCCCTGTCAAAGCAAGATCCTGTGTAAAATACTAAATATATGTGGATATGTCAGATCCCTTCCAAAGAAAGCCAGAGTAAGTGAAGAATTCTGCAAATGTAGAAACATGGAACCCCTAAGGGTCCTTTCTGTGGGGAAAATCTCCTGGGGGATGAGGAAGAACTGAGTCTTTAAAATTACCTTTATTTACACAAGGAGTTCTAACTGGACTAATCTTTAATTGTGTGAATTTCTACAACTCTTGTCCTTAAAACTGTTCCTTCACATTCTACTACAGTCATGATCGAGCATATATATTCTAAAGTATGAGGCCTAGAAATTAACAGAAAAATTGAGAAAACGAATTGTGATGCTCATTTTATCTAGAAGCCATCATCCACATGGACACACAACGACGCAGTCCCATGAACAGGCTTTAGGGTCATTAGAGGGCGTCAAAGTCCAGGCTCTGTAGTCCACCAGCTGTGTGACAAAGGGAGAGTTCTATAAGATCGCTAAACCTCAGTCCCTCTTCTGTGTGGTGAGAACTACCTTCTAGGGCTGTTCTAGGGATTCAATCATCTAAATGATACTTACTATGATTGCGTGATAGTTAGGTGTAGTGTTTCAACTTGACTGGGCTAAGGGATGCCTAGATAGCTGGTAAAATATTATTTCTAAATATATCTGTGAGGGTGATTGGAAGAAATTAACATTTTAATCAGCAGACAGAGTAAAGAAGATTCCTTTCACCAATATGGGTGGGCATCATCCAATCCAGTGAGGACCTGACTAAACAGGACCTGACTAGTCAGGAGGAAGGGTGAACTTGCTTTCCCTGCTTGAGCTGGGATACCCATCTCCTCCTGCCCTCAGACATCGGCATTCCTGGTTCTCAGGTTTTTGGGACTCAGCTAAGACTGAATGACACTACCAGCTTTCCTGGTTTTCCAGCTTGCAGACAGCAGATTGTGAGGTTTCTTAGCCTCCATAACTGCACGAGCCAATTCTTATAATAAATCTCTTCTAATATGTATCTCTCTATATCCCATTGATTCTGTTTCCCTGAAGAACACTGACTAATACAGATGGTGACCATGGGGTCTTGCCAGGTGCTGGAAGCCCCTGTGATACACTGAGCCATGAGTCAGACAGCCTAGTTTATGCCCAGCCATGTGGCCTTCATTTTGTCTAGTTCCCCATCTGTGAAATAAGTCTTTGACTAGCTGATGCTGTGCTAGCTAACTAGAAACACATTGATTCTTCTGAAAAATAGTTTGTTTTTTTCTTTTTAAGACGTTGGGGAAAATATTGGTAGCTATAGAGAGGTCATGTGAGAGAAGTGACACCTCTTGGAAGCTCAAATAAAGATGATCTTCATGGCCTTCCTCAAGGCACAGTTAGACATGAGTTGATACTCCTAAACTTTGCTCCCAGAAAGAAGCATTTCCAAAATGTTACCCCATGTCCACCTTCTTCTGCTGGGGCCTTGATAAATTTTTCTCTCCTGCATCGCTGCCTCCCCCAGGTTAGCAGCTGCTAAAAATTTTATACACCTCACTGGACCCTTCCATTCCCTCATCCCCATCTCCCAACCCCATCTCAATGAGCCAGGAGCTTCTGCAGAACTGGTTTAGTGAAATTATTGGGTGGGGAAGTTCATTCCGTCAACACCAACTAGTTCACAGAAACTACTCAAGTCTAGCATTAGGTGGGAGGCAAAGGCTCATAATAAAAGAACGTGATTTGGACAGAATTTCAAGACAGACACAGGCATCATATTTCTCAATGATGAGAAAGGGATGAAGTCAAAATCCCACTAGGTGGGGCAATGTGAGGAGGGAGGAACAGAGCTACTTAGTTCCAAGGCTAAGAGCTCTCAAAAAGCTGATATAATTGTGTCCTCCCTGAAAGTAAACTCTTTAAACTTGAAGTGTAGACGTTTACCAAGCAAAGATCAGAGCCTGAAGTTAAGGTCTCTCTACAGAAAATTCACAAGGGGGAAATAAGTCAGAGTGACAATTTTTAGAGAGTTCAAAAAAACTGTAATGAAAATGTCTCTTGATATGTATTCTTGCTGTGTTGTAATCTTCCCAACCATATTCAAAATGACAAATCAAGAACTTTTAACTTGTAACAGAGTTGCAAGTTAATCAGTCCAAAACCCTGCCTCCTTGTAGGCAAAGTTTCCTCCCTTGTTTCCCCCATGAAAAGTTTAGACCCTGAAACATTAAGCTAAAGATGTATGGTTACACCTATTGTTAGCAGTAAATAGCAGAGGGGAGTGAAGTGTATTAGGGCTGATGTCCCATAAGGGCACTTAAGTCCTGGTGAGGTCTTGGAATAATTTTTATAATCATCTGAAACAATTAGTGTCAGTTTAGATCTTCCAGGGACTAGCCTAGATCAGTGCCTCTCAAACTTAAGCACGCTTCAGGATCAACTAAAGAATCTGTGAAAACACAGATGGCTGGGCCTCAACCCCAGAGTTTCTGACTCAGTAGATCTGGAGTGGGGCCTGAGAATGCATTCCTAACAAGTCCTGTGGTGATGCTGACACTACAGGTCTGGGATTGGCCTAGATAATTTGGCAGGGGGTCTGATTCCCTAGAACATTTCTTGGAGCCTGATTTTTATGACTAGTAGGCAGCCTCTGTCCAATTTACTCCACTCAACTTCCCACACAGGTCAAGAAAAGTGGTTTCAATCTTTCACACAGAATGATGTCCATGGCATGATGGGGTAAGCAATTCAAACACATGAGCAAAAGCTAGAAAATGATGCATGTGTGTATCTACTTTCAGAACTCCAAAAACTCTACAAATAGGCTTTGCCTCAACTCTGGGTTGAACTCAAGATATGAGGCCTAGAGTAAGTACTATTTATATCTTGGAAATAATACATGGGTTCTGTAAATGCCTGCCTTTTTCCTTCCTTCCTTCCCTCCTTCCTTCCTGCCTTTCTTCTTTCCTTTCCTCTTTCCTTCCTTTCTTCCTTGCTTCTTTCCTTCCTTCCTTTTCTCTTTCCTTTCTTCTTTCCTTCTTTTCTTCCTTCCTTTCCTTCTTCCTTCCTTCATCCTTCTTTCTCTCACCCTTGTTTCCTTTCTTCTTCCCTTCTAAAAATTACTGAGTCAAAAATAAATTTTAAAAAGTTAAGTTAAGCTGACAAAGCACAAGTTGGAACTCATCTCAAAGCTCTTTACCCTGAAGGCCACCATTCTAGTTTTCCTGAGCTTTTTCCTAATAGGAAGAAATGACAGTCCATCTTGGAGACCTTCACGGCATCCTTTACAAGTGGGAAATTCCCATGGCTCAGTCTCCATCCTACTTCAAGTAGGACTTTAGGGTCTGGCTAGCACAAAGACAAGGACAGCCATGAAAGTTGGAGGTGGGGGAAGTCATCCATCTCACTGTCAATGGCAAACATCACTCTGATGTTTCAAGCCCTATATACACACATCATTTTGCGTGATTTATGGCCCTAATTAGATCCCAGTGGCAGTATTCCATCAGCTAACAATGCATATCCTAATCACCTTTTCTTCATACAAATGATTTCCTTAACTTTGCATGCATAACTTAACAGCTTTTATTTTAAAAACTCATGTTAACAGCTTTCCTGTGGTAACCAGTAGGGGTGCTATGATAAGAATGTAATTTGCTGTAAAAATGACTCATTTGTCAAATAAGCATTAAAATAATTGTTCCCCTTTTGACTGTTACCCTGCTGTTTCCAGTCATTTTCCAAAACTAAATTATTTACTCATTTGAAAGTTCAGTTGTGCATATTTTAATTGATATTCCCTCATAGGACTCATATTGTTAATGACAATAATTAACCCGAAAAGGCTGCTAAATAATTATGCTGGAAAGATATGAAGTATTTGCACAGAAAGTAAAATCAGCATTTGAAAAACTATCAAAATGTAAAACTTTCATATTTTATGGCAAAGCACAGTAATAGTTCATAATCAAATTAAAGAGAGAAAGGGAAAATGTAGATTATATGATTTGATGCAGAGTACTTTATGTTTTCAATATAGAAAAGTAGTATAGCTAACAAGATTACTCTGTCATCTCAGTAAGCTCCCAATATTACTATTGTAGCTGGCAATATAAATTGTTCTTCATCACTTAGCATGGCTTAGAATTGGAGCAAACTAGCTCTTAATAATAATACCTAACACATATTTGCTGCATCTCTGCTAGATAAATCTCCCCTGTGATGGACTCAACAAGCTCCACCCACACCTGACAGAGACACAAACAGTAGACAGACTGTAACCCTTACCCAAGAAATGCAGCTGTCTCTCAATGTGTTGAGAAGTTCTCAACATAAGTGGCAACTCCTTACTCTCTGGGACCCAATAAGAGTAGAATTCAGAAGAACCATTTGTTTCTGTAAGCTTGCCAAATTAAACAAAGAAGGGAGAACAGAGGGTTTAGACTTAATGTGGGGTCTTCTCTTGCCAGTCTACAAGGCTTCTAGTCTCTAGAATCCATCAACGCTAGTATGCCAATGGAGATAGTTGGAGACCATTTACCCAAGTGGACAGTTAGGACTGCTACACTCACAGAGGTCTTGACATGGGGTTCAAGACCTGGTTATGCATGTTACATAAATGCTTTTGAACTAAAACAGGAAGCAACTTTATAAAGCACAGAAATGATATAACTTCACTTAAGGTCTCCATTAACTATATTGCTATATTGATGCATGCCTCTAATATGGCAAGAGCAGGTAATTGAACATCAAGAAATGCCTCTGTCATTGCATCAGCTCCCTTTATTTTTACCTTACTGGTAGCATAATAATGTTGTAATGAAAGTGATAATTGGCACTTTTTTATTTACATTGTTCTATTTATTTTTCTCACAGGTGCAAAGACTAATGCTAATAGGAAGCAGAAGAGTAACTTATGAATACATGGGCTTGCCCTACTTCCACAAATACCTCCTGCAAGCACTGAATACACGGGATAAATGGATGAGTAAGTATGGTCCTAATTATGCTTGTCATTAAAAAAATGCAACTTGCTTAAAGAATAAGATTTGATTTTAATGTATATCTAGATTGTTCATTAATTATCTATATTATTTCTTTGTCATCTATTATAGAAACATTAATTTAGTGGCTATTCTATGCTTAATACCAGCAATATAGTGGCCAAGACAGATGCTCTACACTCAAGTTGCTTACGTTCTAGCAGTTAAACCAGTAATTTTTTTCTGGTCAGGATGATACAGAGTGAGAAACTTTGATGCAATCCCTCTCTCCAAATCTTCAGAAATCATCCAAAGACATAACTGAGCTCAGTAGTAAGATAAACATTCTTGGGCCAGAAATGCAAAGTGGTGGGCTTGGCTATAGCAACTGGCCAACAGGGTTCCAGGTCTGGAAGCAAGCATCACAGCCAGGAACCCAGCTCCATACTAAATGAGAGGTTGAAGTTAGGGACTAGTGTGAGGCTGCCCTGTAGACAAAATGAAACTGAAAGTGGGGGAGGGATACTACCACCACATTGTGCCTAGCATTAGGGATATGGGCCCATGGGGCTAGGCAGAGATATAATCAGCTTCACAAACAAGAAAGGAGCTAAGCCATCCATCCACTGGCTTAGTGCCTGGCTTTGCCACACTCTTAATATTATCTTAAGGAGAAGACTAAAATGCTGTTATTACAAGATCTGATCCTAAACTTAGGGCAGAGGGAGGAAAGGGTAAGGCGGAGGCCACAAACCCACTAGACAAGGAGAGGTGATCACTAAGGGAGAGAAGTGTGTGTGTGTGTCTGTGTGTCTGTGGTAGGGAGGGGAGAGGGAGGAGCCCACTCAAAATGAGCCTGTATAACAAAATTCCAAAATACATTAGATAATCTAGTGCTAAGAAAAGTAGCTAAAAATTAGCAATAGGAGTATGAATTCATGCCAGATAAAATTAATTTTATAGAACAGCATAACAAAGACTTTAAAATAAGTGTATTTAAAGTACTCAATTAAAAACGAAGTAACAGTATTTAAGAGAAAAAAGGCTGGCATGGTGGCTAATGACTATAATCCTAGCACTCTGGGAGGCCAAGGCAGGTAGACTGCTTGAGCCCAGGAGTTTGAGACCAGCCTAGGCAACATCTCTACAAAAAATACAAAACTTAGCCGGGCATGGTGGTGTATGCCTGTAGTCCCAGCTGCTTGAGAGGCTGAGGTGGGAGGATCACCTGAGTCTGGGAGGTTTAGGCTATGGTAAGCTATAATCATGCTACTGCATTCCAGGCTGGGTGACAGAGCAAGACTCTGTCTCAAAAATGAGCGCACACACAAAAATCAGAGACAAGAAACTGTGAAACAAGAACAGGCAGAAATAATATAAGATCATGTAAGTCTACAAAAGAACCAATTAGAAATCTTGGAAATGAAAAATAAAGTCACAGAAATTATAAAAGAAACTTGTAAGGCAAGTTAAAATCTAGACTGGACAAGATCAAGAGTAGAATTCTGGAACTGGAAGATATTATTGAGGAATTCATCCAGAACAAACCCCAGAGAAATCCAGGGAACAATAGGAGAGAATAGCTAAGAGATACAGGTTATAGATTGAGATGCTCTAATGCTGGAATTAGTGAACTATGGCTCACAGGCCAAACTCAGCCCTCTGCCTGTTTTTGTACAGCCTGTGAGCTAAGTGGTTTTTACAGTTTTTAATGGTTGGAAAAAATCAAAAGAATAATATGTTATGACACATGAAAATTCAATTTTGATATTCATAAATAAAACTTTAGTCTCATAATGAATACCATAAATAAAATAACCACATTGGTCTGCTTTAAACAACCACATTGGTCTGTTTACATATTGTTTATCACTACTTTGTTTTTTTGGGGGAGGTTTAGGAGCAGAGAGGGAGAGTTTAATAGGCAAGAAAGAAGGGAGAAGAAAGAAAGAAGAAGCTCCCCTGTACAGAGACGGGGGCGGGGGCAGGGGCAGGGTTGGGGGTGCGGTTCAAAACCGAGAGAGTATATCTATCACTACTTTTAAACTACAATGGTAGGGTTGAATAGTTGCTACAAGAACTAAATGGGCGACACAGCCTATTTATCCAGCCCTTTACAGAAATGTTTTTAGATCTCTGCCCTAATAGCCCAGTTTCAGAAAGAAGGAAGGAAATGGCATAGAAGCTAAATATGAAGAGACAATCATTGAGAATTTTCCAGAATTAAAGACTTGGTGAGAGAGATTTAATACTCTGCCACTCCTTAACTGTTCCTTATTTTAAGAATATTGATGGGACATTTGTTGGACCATCACTGAGTTTTATAATCTAAGGTTCCTGGCCAATTGTACTGTATAACTGAACTGACCCATTAATTAGACAACTCATCAATCCAGTCAACCATCTGTTATTGGTCCACTGAAATGGTAGTTTAATTCTGCTCAATGGCATCCAGAAACTCAAACCTTATAAATCTGAAAAAGTCTCCAGGCTTCTATTCATCCATCTCATTAAATTTCTGCCCTCTCCTGAGACATTGCCCCATGAGTTACCTTGCTCAGTCAATTCCTTCTGCCAGGCATGTCCTTTCCATGGTTCTTTATGCTGCTATCTTCCAAGTTTCAATCTTTCTAGATATAGCTAACACATTATCTTATTCATTCAGTCTTAGTCTTGCAAATATTTATTGAGTGTCAGACATGAAGTAAGTGTTCTTCTATATGCTTGGGAGACTAAGGAAAGTAAGCCCCTGCCTTCAAGGATCTTACTGTATTTGAAAGACAAGCAGGCAATGAAAATACACAATAAGTGCTGAAATCAGAAGAAGAGGAGCAGATGAAGTGCACATAATACTTGGTGGCTTGATGCAGTCAAGAAAGATTTCTTGAGAAAGTGAGATCTTAGTTGAAACATCAAAGATGAGTAGGAGTTATCTGCACATGGGTGGTGAGGAAGAGAAGAGAAAATACTAGGCAGAAGGCATATCATATACAATGGCCAGGAGGTAAGAGCATATGAAGAATTTCAAAAGCTGTGCAGTTAGAAAGCAGAGGCTGTGGTATAGGTAGTGAGTTAGTCATAAATGAAGCTGGAAGGGCAAACAGGAGCTAGATCACTAAGAACCATTTTAGATCTGGAGTATTGGGCAGGGATCAAAGTGGTCATATTTGAACTTTAGAAAGATTTCCCTCAGCAGAGAGGAGGCTGGCTTGGTAGGGGCAAGATAGGCATGGATACAGGCAGATAAGTCGATTTGGTGGCAGGAAGATAGAGAGATACTATCTTGCACCTTCTATTTTCTCTGGGAAGTCAGATACAATGCCATCTACTAAGAGGAAGGAGAAGATGGTTGGCTAGGTGGAGGATCTTTGTCATAACTGTCATGAAAAATAGGATAAAGAGATACACAGCTGATTAGGAAAATACAAAGAACTGCCAAGCACATTGAGATTGTAGATCTTTAATTTTTAGCAGCCCATTTACTCAGCAGTCTGGCATGGAGATGACAGATAGTGAGAATTCACAGTTGAGAGTTTTACTTAGCCTACGTGATCAAAGAATATTGAACCCAAGGAGTTGAAGAGGCTTGCAACAGAGTGGTTTTAAGTGGACCATCAGACCAGGATGATTACGGAAGAAAGTGAAGATAAGAGAAACTAGAGAGCTGGAGGACTGGAAAATGCTAAGCCACCTGAATAACAAGGACTCTGAGAGCCCCAGAAGGAGAGGAAGACATGGTTAGATTGTAACATGGCAGTCAGTGGTTTCATCAGCAAAACAGTAGTGGGTGACACCAAGATCAGAGAAAGCCATGGGATAGATAGATAAAACCAAGAAGAGGCTAAAATTAGGAGCTGAAGTGATAAAGGGACTGAGTGGCCAGGGTATTAGTGGGTCATCACATGGATGATGTTTTCACTGTGGATGATGGAAGATCTTGGCTTGGGGATAGAGAAGAAGACTGAAGAAGCCTTCAGTGAAACAGAAAGAATCATGCAGAAGGTGAAATATTAGAACAAGGAGAGGCAGAGGGCAGTTTAATTGAATGGCATAATTGTCAGAGAAGAAAAGGCAATTTTGTATATAAAATGATAATGGAAGTGTCATCGCCAAAGTACCTCCCAGACCAGAGTCCTGTCATGTGAGGGTGGTGGAAACTAGCTGCAGAAAGCCATGTGTTCAGGGGAAACCTGGGTTTTTTCGCTGGATTAGAAAGCGGATGCCAGTTGAGGGAAGAGATTGAGAATATAAAAGAAAGAACGTATCCCTAAAGGGGGATTCTAGAAGGCAAAGTGGAAAGGTTTTGGAGAGTGGGAATTCTGGAGAGGATGAGTCAATTCAGTTTCTATCACTTATTCATTCAACAAATAGTTGTGAATTCTAGCCCTTGGCATATATGTAGTTGGTGCTAAGGGCTTATAAATGGAGAAGATATGGACTCTCTCCCTAAGGCACTTTTCATCCATTCATCATAGGCCATATTGGAGTTCTTTCAGAGTAATCTCCCCATGACATCATGGTGGAAGCAAAGACTATTGGGAGATTTCCAAGAAGAGATCACTGTTCACTGTCAGGTTCCCAAGCAAAGACATGAGATGGTGAAGGTGTTGACTTCACATGAGTATCCTACAATGATTCTATTGCCATCCAAGAAACAAGGTAGCACAACCCACTGCTGATACTGTACAAATGTAAGAGGAGGGGGAAACCCCATACCAGGTGTCCCCACTTCCACCTCCACCAAATGCTTTGAGGTGCCAGCATGGAACAGTGAACAAAGAGAACAAACATGTACTTCACTATCACAGGGATAACTGTGCTCTGTTTATGTGATTATCTCCTCCACCAGATTAAGAGCACCTCAGAAATAGGTGTCCTGCCTTATTTCTCTGTACCTAACACTGCACTTAGCACAGTATCTGGTACATAGTAGATAGTCAATAAAAATGTGTTGAGCTGAAATGAACTGAACCACACAACTGACATTTGCATGATATTTAACAGTTGATCAAGTAGCTTCACATTAAATATACCAGGGTTATACAAACTTTGCAAAGTAATCATTTGCATAGCTCTACTTTGTTGAATGCTCTCTACCTGTTAGAATCAGCATAATTATTTTCTTCACTTTACATATGCAAAAAGTGAGGTTCAAAAATTAAGCAACTTGCTCTGGGTTATACAATTAGCCACTCGTGGAGATAGAACTAGAATCCAGAGAATCCTGGACAGTTTCTGTTACAAAATGCTGTAGCCCAGAGGAAGTTAATTCCTTGGTGGTCAGTGAGTGTGAAAAAGGAGAGAAGTAATGACATTATGTAGTTTAATAGTATTGATACAATTATACTATATACAATAGTGTTGATACTATTATACTATAATAGTATAATGATATTACATAGTATAATAGTATTGATAGTACAGTAATAATATACTATTAATAATTATAATAATTTACTGCCCCTCTATTCTCTGCAGGTTTTACCTATACAATCTCTAATATAAAAACCTGTAGAATACCTATTATTATTCCATTTTACACATGAAGAAACTGAGAATCAGAGAGCCTAATTAATTTACCCAAGTTCCCAGAGCAAGAAACAGGTACACTGCAGCTCCAAACCCAAGTCTGAATTCTTTCTCCCATTCTATTCTGCCTCACAAATCATCCCAAATCAGTCCCTGAATGTTCTCTTGCCTAAATCTTCAACCCTAAGTATTCTAAAATGTATAGCTAGAAAGAATTTCGGCAAGTTTTTGGGGTTTTTTTGTTTTTTTTTTTTAATACCAGTGCTGAGAGTCAACCAGCCACACTTAACTGACTACTATTCATTATTACTTGGGGGATAAAAAAGGAGGTGAACAGAAAAAAGAAAAGATCATTAATTCTTTCTTTCTTTCATTCATCAAATATTTATTGAGTGCTCACCATATGCTGGTCACTGTTCTGGGCATTGAGGATGAAGAATGAAATAAAACAGAAAAAAATCTCATTCCTCATGGAACGCCTATTCCAGCCAGTCACTGTCCTCAGTGGTCCTTACTCTTGTTACAGGTACCCTCCCCCTACCACCCCCCATCCTCGACACACACACACACACTCATAGAGCCTTTCCCGCCTCTGCAAATGGCAATCATGTTCTCTGGCCCCCAGGTTCTGAAGAGAGACAGGCTGCCCTGTAAACAGAGCATCCACAAATGATGTCCAGGGACTGGATTTTTATAGGGCCTAGAAAATTGTACCCCTATGGCTATTTGAGAGAACCTGCAGCCATCATTTCCCTTAGTCAGGGGGATGTAGAGATAAGGGAAGAAAGTAGATGGCAGGCAGGCTTCAAAATACCATGGCTGAACCACACGTGCTCAAAAAATGAGCTGCTCTACCAGACCTCAGCTTAAAGCTACCAAGTTGAATCTAAGGGTTATGTTGAGACGTTGCCTTGCAACCTCAGCCCTCAGAAACGGCTGTGTTTCCTTTGAATGCTGTCTACCCCTCCTCCCACGTGGGCAGAGCTCTTCATTGCCAAGCCTATTTTTACGACTCATCTCCAAAACAAGTACAAAATAGTGTTGGTCTCAGATGAGTCCTCCCTCTCACTGGCCACTGGAACACCATCTGCAAGTTGAGTGGGAACAGTAAACACTGCAGGTTAAGTAACTTATTACTAATATTTTCCTTGAGCTCTGAAACTTTTTAAACAAACAACAACAACAACTGTATCATAATAACCTTCCAGAGGTTAACAGCCGGCAGGTGGTCCAGCTCAGTTGTAATGCAAACCAGACAGCTGTTTGATTATAAACTGTTGATTCTTAATGGTGATCTGGGGAAAACTTCTTGCTGAAAAAGGGTCTTCTCTTAAAAATCCCTAATGAAACAACACATAAATGTCAGAATGACAAAAATAAGGAAGTGTGTCATAGACTAAGCATTTTAATGTCCTTTCTGGCTTCCTCCAGAGTGTATGTACTCTAGACCTAGCCACATTTAATGGCACAGATTCTTAAAGAGGCGGTGCGCAGCACGAATTTTTACGACCCAAATAAAACTTGGAGAGTCACTTTCCCTGCCATAGTCAGTGTCCTCAGCAGATGTGTGGGAGGCTCATGTTTCAAACCAGCCACCCGAGCCAGCATTTTACCTGGACCCAGAGGCTATGCAAAGAATGAACATGTGAGGAGGATGTTAGGAAACGGAGTAGTGTAGCATTATCCTGTCGGTCTCCAAGCCATTAAAACCTAGTGGGGATTCCCCTGGGAAGCCTTGGCAAAATTAGAGAAAATTCCAAGGACTGATAAAATGGTTTGAGAATGGAGGATAAAAAGTTTCTAGTCAAAACCTTATATTAACACCACAGGGCCCCACAGACTGATGGCCATGACTGTTTTCTTCCCCTGATGACGACATGAGACAAAAGAAAATCACTCTTTAAATCCATATTTAATTACTGGTCTATTATATTACAATCAGAAACATTTCAGAAAGTTTGCAAAGGAAAAAAAGTCAATCTCATGTACCTCATAGATATGTGCCTAAAAATATAAAAATTTTTTTAAAAAGAAAAGAGTCAGACCTTTTTATACTAAAATCTGTGGCAAGGGGTGAAACGCAAAAACCTTAGGGCACTAAAGAAAAACAACTGAAATGACAACCATCTTTTTAAAAAAAAACAGAAATAAGTAACAAAAATGAACAGCGTAAAAGGGAGAAGTTCACATCTCCTAGCTTAGTTGCAATAAATTAGTAGAAACTTGAGATCACAGGGTGTGAAAAAAAGATGTTACTTGGTTTTGCTTCATGTTTGATGGGGTTTTCTGACCTGACCAAGGGCAAGAGCAAGGGGTAGCAATGAGCTAGACACCTTGGGATAGGATGGGTAGGAACAGAAGGAAGCACCCAGCATGCTTAGCAGGCCCTAAATACCTTCTAATACCGTCAAAGGAAAAACAGAACTAGAAGGAGTTAAAGCGCTAAAATGAGATTTTATTCAGAAAAATTATTGTAATGAGTGAAAAGAGACCTCAGTAAGGAACTAGGCTCAATTCTGAACACCACAAAGAAAAGTGGGAATTTGTAGCCAAGGAGTGGGTTGGGGGAGGCAGGGGGATATGGATGGAAAATTCCTAAGAGCAAACATGAAGGGAAGGGGGACTCTGGCTAAACAAACCTAACAGGACTCTTGCTGAAGGCAGGCAGGGTGACCAGACATCACCTGGGAGGCGGTGGAGGGTGAGGAACCTGGTCAGATATGGAGGGGGTCAGAAATCCGGGATGGGGTATTCTGGCTAAGCTTAATAGGATTCTTGCTAAAATTGGACAATACAGGGATGAATATAGAAGCCTAAAAGTGAAGATCTGTTGAAAAAAAGATTCAGAAGAGCCTGATTAAAATTTGTTCAAGGAGAGAAACTTTATCACTAGCTTGTAGAAA
Source organism: Pongo abelii (assembly GCF_028885655.2). Lineage (NCBI taxonomy): Eukaryota > Metazoa > Chordata > Mammalia > Primates > Hominidae > Pongo > Pongo abelii. Next base: position 66,381,682 of record NC_071997.2, read on the forward strand.
GAGGGATATAAGGGTGGTAGTGATACATTCTGATAAAACAGTCTAAACCCTTTTGAGGGCTTTTTAATTTTACCATACCAGAACCAAACTAGGGTTGCTTCTTAATTCCTGAAGCCTCTGAAGGTGAGACAAAATATAATTTAATAAGTATTTATTGATGCTTGGCATACAATATATATACTCTGCTAGGCAATATGGAGCTACAAAAACCAAGTCAATTCTATCCTGTCATGTTCACTATTATACTCCAGGACTCTTAGAATGATGACTAGCACATAGTAGGTGTTCAATAAGCATTTTTATGCTAAACCAAAAATCAAGGACAGTTCTTGACCTCAAAGAGCTTTCAACCCCCAAGAAGGAAAAACACATGAATAATGAACTAGAAGAGATAACATAAAGGCAAGAAGATTCTTTCTCTGTACTTTTCTGTACTTTATTGTCATGTTTGTTATATTTGTATCTGCTATGTAGTTAAGGAGCTTCCAGGAATGCTACATGGGGGAGGGACACTTTGAGCTTGACCTGAAAGTTTGAGAAGGATTTCAACAATGAAGGTTAATTCCAGAGACACAGTAAGTTAAGAAACATAAGTGCAGATAGTAAAAACTGATACTGAATTTACCTAGTCGCAACATGTTTCTTCATAGATTGCTCCCATTCCTTTTAAAACTCTAAATATTAGTAATTGATACCTCCACATATTTTTCATGTTAAAGAATTTTTGTTTTAAAAGTACAATCATGTAGTTTTCTCTCTGAAATACAGTCACCCCTCAGAATCCCTAGGGGATTGGTCCCAGGGCCCTCTTGGATACCAAAATCCATTGGTGCTCAAGTGCCTGATATAAAATGATATAGAATTTGCATGTAACCTATGCACATCCTTCCATATAATTTAAATCATCTGCAAAATATTTATGATGCCTAGTATTATATGGCTGTGTCCCCACCCAAATCTCATATTGAATTGTAGCTCCCACAATCCCCACATGTCACAAGACGGACCTAGTGGGAGGTACTTGAATCATGGGGGTGGGCTTTTCCTGTGCTGTTCTCATGACAGGGAATAAGTCTTTTGAGATCTGATGGTTTTAAAAAAGAGCATTTCCCCTGCACATGTCCTCTTGCCTGCCACCATGTAAGATGTGCCATTGCTCCTCCTTCACCTTTTGCCATGATTGTGAAGGCTCCCCAGCCATGTGAAACTGAGTCCATTAAACCTCTTTTTCTTTGTAAATTACCCATTCCTTGGTATGTCTTTATTAGCAGCCTGAGAACAGATTAATACATAATACAATGTAAATGCTATGTAAATAATTAATATACTGGGTTGTTTAGGGAATAATGACCAAGAAAAGAATTCTGTACATGTTCAATATGGATGCAACCATCCTCCTTTTTCCAAATATTTTCTATTTGCAGTTGGTTGAATCTACAGATGCAGAACCCAAGGATATGGAGGGCTGACTGTAGTTGCTTACCCTAGAATTAAGCTAATTCAGATATGATTATTAGCTAGCTGTTATTACTCATAATGTAACCATAACCTCACTTCTTGAGGTTATATCTAGCAATTCCCATCCAACATGTGCAATATAAATGTACAGTTCAGACCTTTAAGCCTGCTTGGTATACAAAGGTGATATTTGCATTTTTGACATTACCTCTCAGTACCTTCCTCAAGAAGTCTGGTGAGTACCAGGGCTTCATTTGTACTACTCTGCTCCTTTTGTCTCATTTTGCTTTTGCCCTTTCTGTTTGACTCTCACTGCCTTCTAGCTCCTCCTATCACTTGGCTTAACTCTCATTCCATCAGAGCCTTCCTTATGTTGAGAATCACAACTCTTGATGTTGGTAAGACTTCAAGAAAAGTTCTTCTGCTGACTCATGTAAGCCTCTTGTATGAGTTTGCTGGGGCTGCTATAACAAAGTACCATAGACTTGGTAGCTTCAGCAACAGAAATGTATTTTGTCAAAATTCTAGAAGGCTAGAATTCCAAGATCAAGCTGTCCAAGATCAAGAAGTCCAAGATCAAGTTGTCAATAGGGTTGGTGTCTTCTGAGACCCCTCTCGTTGACCTGTAACTGGTTTCCCTCTCTCTATGTCTTCACCTGGGCTTCTCTGTGTGCATCTGTGTTCTAATCTCTTCTTCTTATAAGGATACCAGTCACATTGCATTATCTCTTTAAAGCCCTATAGGGGTTAGGACTTCAGCATATAAATGAGGGAAGGGGGACATAATTCACCTCATAACAGTATCCACATCACTAAAATTCCCTGATCATCCATTTCCATCTCTCTAGAAAGAGGCAGATTCTTTAGAGAATGACCTAGGTATTTTTCAGTTCTACGAGACCAAGGGTTGAGACACTTGCCTACCTAAGGTCTATTCCCTGGCTACTTCCTATGGGAATCACTAGTTTGTCTCAGGTCTGATGTCATCATTAAGTAAAGCATGAAAGTTCCCACTTGATGCCAGCAAGGGAGCTGAGATTTAAAATAGCTAAGGGATTTGACAGAAATCTTTTCAGTTAGTTGAAAAAGAAAGGGCTTTACAATGCAGTGTCTTATATAAAAACAGATAAAAATAAGCTAACATGTCATCCATCAGTTGTTTTAAAAAATGAATTTTAACATTAGTTTTCTAGACATAATTAATACCCAAAATTAACCCTAAGCATCATAATTTAAGCAGAAGTGCTGGTCTTGCCGAGTGGATGTTTATCTTTATGGTATTCTTTTGAGATGGTCAGGAAGGCTGTGTTACTCAAATATTTAACTCTTCTACTTCTTGCTGCAAGATGGCTGGAATTTCACCCTTAGAACTTAAGTTATTTAAGCTAGTGCTTTGTTTTGTTTAACTGTATTGCTTTTGATAATGGAAATTCTCAAATACAATAGTAGAGAGATTATATAATAAACCACCATGTACTCACCATTCAACTTCAATAATTATCAATATAAAGCCAATGTTACTTTATCTTATAATAAGAAACTTTTCATAAAACTATTTGGTTTTCTAAAGAACATGTAGGAAAATCAGGAAATGTGAATGATGATTTTCCTCTACTTATCAGTTTTTAAAATAAGGCTGTTTCCTAGTATTCCCCAAAGGTGACCAATAAGGTATTTTGAGTTTTTTTGGGGGGTGGGGAGTTTTTTGTTGTTTGTTTGTTTTTGTTTGTTCATTTTGTTTTAAAGTATCATTATGAACCCATGGGTTTAAACATATTTGTTATACTCAGATTCATTATATTCAATTCTTATTTGTGCCAAAATAGTCCTGTATTTTCTAAGTGGAAATTATTTATCTCTTGAGTCCTTTTGAAATAATCCGCATATGACCAAGAGCTTTATTAAAAGATGTTCTCAACTCATTTTGTACATTTCTTTCTCCATACATGGAATTACCCCTTTCTCCAAGGAGCTGTAGTCTCTTGATGGGAAATGGCATTAATATTTAGTAAACAGAATCCAGAGACAGAGTACACATTAGTACTGGTGTAGTCATTATATTTAGGTCTTTTTTGAGAATAGAATATAAAATACATCTTTTTTAAAAGAAATAATATTATGAAATCACATGAATTATTTCCATTTAAATTCAAGACTACAGGATTTTTCCTTTATCTCATTGACCTTTCATCTTTATTTCCTTAAACCTCTCTGAAAACCTCAATTCTAAGCAAACCAAAATAAATACTCATTTGAATTATCCCATACAAACACACAACAACTGCAAGATAGCAATATCAGCACTATGAGCAATAATTTGATGTTGAAACTACTAAATTTGAATACTGCAAAATAGTTTAAGGGGTTTTTTCTGTAGTTCTTTTTGCTATTAGAGTATACCCCACTGGGGTTATCCAGTCAAATCACTCTGTTATAAAGTTAAGCTAGAGTTTTTGATGAAACAAGACATTTTGACATGACCATTTCAAAACAACTCAAATTGCTGAAGCATTGTTTTTATTACCAAGGTATATTTGCAACAGAAACCACAATCCCCACCCAATCTCTAAACCACACCCCAGATGGGGTGAGGTTTAGAAATGAGGTGTGTTCATTGTATACATTACAAAAATATATTTCTTAGGAGGAACTATCAGGCTCTTTTATTTTTTTTTTCTTTCCAAAGGAAACATTCTTCCAGAAGGAGTAAAAATCCAAACCATTACTGGTAACTTACCCTTCAGTATTAAGGGGCTCTCAAAGAACTAGGGGAAAAAGTTTGAAGTCACTAACTAGCCAAGGAAAGGAGGATCAAAGAAAAATGTAAATGCAAAAAGCAGAACATTAAGATCCTCAGATTGCGACTCAAAAATGTTTCTTTCATCCTACTTTTCCCAAGAGTCATCTCTTATAAAAATTACCAGATAGAGAAGTGGGAGAGATTTCATGGCAGTCAACATCCTTAAACCTCCTCTAAATCACTAAATTGCATTTGAGAGGCACAACTTTTTTCCCCGTAGGTATATTTATGTTCCTTCCATTTCCCCCTTCTTTTTTGACCTCTCTTTCCCCATTTCCTGAGCCAGGGGTTGGCAAACTACAATGAGTGACCAAGCCCAACTGATACCATTTTTTTCTAAATAAAGTTTTACTGGAACACAGCCAGGCCCACTGATTTACGTATTAACTATGGCAACTTTTCCACTCAAATGGCAAAGTTAAGTAGCTGAGAAAGACACTGTACGGATCATGAAGCCTAAAATATTTACTATTCAGCTCTTTACAAAAAAAGTTTGCCAACAAACTTTTGACCCTAACTAACTTCAATTTCCCAGGGTATGGCTTGGCCCTTCTAATAAAAGCTTAGCTTGAAAGATTGCTAAGCTTTTATTTAAACTTTCCAATGAGAATAAGCCCACTATCTAAATAGGGCAGACTATAGGTTCTAGAAATTATGCTAAATTCAAGTTCAAGAGCAGTGTCTGCTGGAAGTGATCCAAAGTCATAGGTTCAGCTTACAATTTTTTGAGAGTTCTGAAATGAACTCAAAAGTTTCTTTTAGGCAGAATATAACCAGAAATATTTAAATATTTCAATTAAGGATAGTAATGACTACTATCATTTCACATGTTTTATGTATTAGGTACCATGATACACACTTTACAAGCTATTATTAACTTATTTAATTCTTATATCGACTTTAGGAGATGGGCACTATCATCATCCATATCTTATCACTGGAAAAATAGACTTAGGAAGAGTAAGAAATTTGCCAAAGTTCATATCAGTAGAAGGCAATGGAGCTGGAACACCTACTCAAGCCTTCTCAAAAAAAGCCTATGATTTTTTTTTCTTTTTTTTTAAGTTTTTTTTTATTATTATTATACTTTAAGTTTTAGGGTACATGTGCACAATGTGCAGGTTAGTTACATATGTATACATGTGCCATGCTGGTGTGCTGCACCCATTAACTCGTCATTTAGCACTAGGTATATCTCCTAATGCTAGCCCTCCCCCCTCCCCCCACCCCACAACAGTCCCCAGAGTGTGATGTTCCCCTTCCTGCGTCCATGTGTTCTCATTGTTCAATTCCCACCTATGAGTGAGAACATGCGGTGTTTGGTTTTTCGTCCTTGCGATAGTTTACTGAGAATGATGATTTCCAATTTCATCCATTTCCCTACAAAGGACATGAACTCATCATTTTTTATGGCTGCATAGTATTCCATGGTGTATATGTGCCACATTTTCTTAATCCAGTCTATCATTGTTGGACATTTGGGTTGGTTCCAAGTCTTTGCTATTGTGAATAGTGCCGCAATAAACATACGTGTGCATGTGTCTTTATAGCAGCAAGATTTATAGTCCTTTGGGTATATACCCACTAATGGGATGGCTGGGTCAAATGGTATTTCTAGTTCTAGATCCCAATGGCGCTCCTAAGCCAGGATGCTGGAGTTTTCCATGGCCCAAGTCTAGAATTTCCTGAGAAAGAATTGACCCTTCTTGTTCAGGGCTCAGACTGCTTAGAGAGAGAACTAACCACATGAGAAGGAGAGGAATCTGTCATCAAAACTATGAGATAACTTCTTTCATTAAAGAGACTTCCAGTTAAATATGGCAGCCTAACCACAGACATGTATCTTTTCTTCTATTTAGGTCCACTAAAATGATGAGAAAGAAATAAAAGGGTATAAGTTCTCACGAACTAAAGAAGCAGGAGATGAGGCATGAGCAGATAAAAAAGTTTTTAAGACATTCTTAGAAAGAAAAAAAATCAAGAAAAACGAGTAATGACCAATCTAGCTGCTTAGGAAAATTAGAACCAAATGTCCCTACAGGAAGAGATACCAGTGGGAAGAGGGTGATCATCCCCAACAGAATCCCTAAGAGACTCAGGAACTAAAAGTTATGGATATTGCACAAGGCAGGGGTCAGGCTCATGTCTCAATAGGGATTTGGTGGGTGATAGTAAAGATCTGCATATAAGGTGTTTGTATCCCTCAATCCCTTCCCTCACACCACATAGTCCCCAGGCAGAAGGCTGTAGTCCTTCTAAAAGGAAGAAAATGAGAGGCTCAAGGCATAGCAAAGGAAAAGGATAACATAGGAAGATAAAAACTGGAGGCTTAAGAAAGCTTTGTGGGCCTGCCAGCTAGCCTCCTTTACTTGTCCTTTCCCCAGAACACCTACAGCAAAGTACATGCCCCACCTTCAGGTCTCTTTGCCGGAGACACTAAACATCCCCAGACTACCATGTGTGACATGTGAGGCATTAACCAATGAGGATGCCACTCTCTGCCCAGTGACCTTACAGGGAAGTCCATCACTTGACAGGCCCACACAGCTTTCACAAAAACCTTATTCTTAAATAGAAACAGAAATTCAATAACCAGACTTGAGGAAGGCCTCCAGAATAAAAGAGATAAGAATAAACCAACAGAGAAAGGGGGACACAGTTGAAATACAGATGATGTAGAAACAAACAAAAGAAAGCTTCACAAACTATAACAAATAGTCTCAGAAAGATAAGAGACTATTACACCTATAAAACAAAATTGGATGCCACAGAGGAAGCACAATCAGAGAAAAAGAAAGGGTTCATGAAAACTAAATTTATGCTAGATAAACCTTTAAAAACTCAGTAGAAGATTTGGAAGAAAAGGCCATGGAAACTTCCTTAAAAAAATAACAGACAATGGAGAAGTGAGAAATAGGAGAGAAGCAAAGATATAATAGAGCATCAATCTGATTATTCCAATGTCTAATTTATTAGAAGTTCCTTAAAAATAAAACCAAAAAATGAGGAGATGGAAACTATCAAATATATAATACAAGGAAACTTCTCTAAATTAAAGTTATAAATCTTTTGGCTACCCCACCCCCTACCACCATACCACAATCCCAAGTGAACACTGAATATCCAGGAAGAAAAAACATTTTTTAAAAAACTCATACTAAGGTACATTATTGTGAAAATTCAGACTAAGAGTAAAGTGAAAATTCTAAAAAGAGTCTACTGAAAAACTTCAGGTCATGTGCAAAGGTATAATAATCAGAATGACATAAGACTTCTTAGCAGCAATAAAATTGTGAATGTCAATGAAATGATCTCTTTAAAATTCTCAGTGAGAAGTGATTTTTAACACAGAATTCTTTATCCAGCTGTATTAGGCCATTTTTGCATTGCTATAAAGAAATACTGAAGGCTGGGTAATTTATAAAGAAAAGAGGTTTATTTGGCTCATGGTCCTGTGGGATGTACAGAAAGCTTAGTGCTGCCATCTGCTTCTGGTGAGGCCTCAGGAAGCTTATGATCATGACAGAAGGTGAAGAGGGAATAGGCATGTCATATGGCAAGAGTGGGGGCAAAGTGGGACAGGCCCAGACTTTTAAACAACCAGATCTCATGTGAACTGAGTGAGAACTCATCACCAAGATGATGGTGCTAAACCATTCATGAGGATCTGCCCCCATGATCCAATCACTTCCAACTAGGCCCAACCTGCAACATTAGGAATCACATTTCGACATGAAATTCGGAGGGGACAAACATCCAAACCATATCACCAGCCAAACCAAAAATCAGATGGAGGTATGGAAGGGAAGACTGCTGTGAAGAACTCAGATATAACTTTCCTGGATCTTATAGCTGCCTGTACTCTTTGTAGGAATGTGCTGGAATGGTACCTCATTATTAAAAAGGAAAAATCAAGAAGGAAAAAGATTTAAGGAGATGTAGAAAGCAGGGTATCCAATCCAAAGGAATGGCAAAGGGAAGTCTTCTTTGTGGCAGCTCTGCAGTTCCTATGCAGGAGGCCACCAATTTTTGTTTTTGTTTTTTAATGGAATTGATTAAATGACAAAATCACAAATTTGGGGAAAACAGAAAACTGAGAGATATATAATAGATCTGACAGATCAATTGGGGGGAAAAATTAAGAAAAGATTCAATGATAATCTTAAATGCTTCTCACAAATATTTTTAGCTCCTGCCTTTGAAACGCATGATAGAATTGCTCTTCAATGGTACCTTATGAGTGGTGGAGCCACTTGACCGGTTCTGGCCAACAAACTGTGAGTAAAAGTGATGTATATCACTTCTGGGACACAGCATTAAAATTTTGGTTGGTTGCTTTCCAGAGCATTTTCTTTCTGACACGGAAACTGACTGGGTTCAAAGTGATGGTTGCTCTAAGAGCCTAGGACCCTTAGAAACCACAATAAACAGAATCCCTCTTCCATCCCCTTTTGTCAATCTACAGTAGACATATAACATGAGCAAGACATAAACCTCTGCTGTTTTAAGCCACTAAGATGGTAAGGTTGTTTTTTACTAAACAAAACCTAGCCTATCCTGACAAGTACATAGAAATCCATGTGTGAAAATAGGACAACGGTTAAAATCATTAGGACAAATATCTAATGCATGCTGGGCTTAAAACCTAGATGATGGGTTGATAGGTGCAGCAAACCACCATGGCACATGTATACCTATGTAACAAACCTGCACATTCTGCACATATATCTCAGAACTTAAAGTAAAATTTAAAAAATTATAGTACACTACTGCTTCTACACTGATAACGTTTATAACATTGTAATAATGAAAACTGACTACTAATTTAATAAAAAAATCTGTATATGACTATAGTGAGAGGTTGGAGGAGGAAGAAGTAAGGATGTGATCAAAGAGAACCAACTCACTATCTGTCATCAAAAAGTGCTTACAGATAACGCCTAAAGTTGATAAATCAAAAAACAGTAAAGATTTCTTATTTTAGCAGTATGGAGATAAACACCAAAAGAATCAGTTTAGAGTATTAAAAGAGATTTTTTTTTCTTTGCGTAATGGAACTAGGTAGTCATGAGAATGGAAGCAAGGAGCTGCTCTCTTTATATGTGATCTAGTATCATTGATTTTAATTATATGCATGTATCACTTAAATCAAAATGAATCTCAATAGTGATTCTGAACACTTAGCTTTATTTGACATTTCTATCTTAAGAGTTGAGCACTAAGTTGGGTTTTCTCCCCACTTCATTGAGTTCCTACCATGGATGTCAGAGTTGTATATATTCTGTCTCACCCTCTCTCTTGAGCCCTTTCCTGAACTGCCTTGAAATTCCCAAGGCTAAGCGGCTGTACATCAGGACTGGCCAAGGCATCCAGGGTCCCCTGGGAGCACAACAGTAGCATCAAGTCTGACTCATCTGAAAGATAAGCCCTTCTCAGAACCACACCTGGAATTGTTGCTGGGGAGAAGGTGGAAGAAGCCACACACTTTTCTGGATGAATCATGATGTCTGGCAACACAGCAAGCGCTGGTGTTCTGAAATTAACTCCTGGTCTAAGAGTTTCATCTTTGTTCATAAATTTACCCACAAATAAATATATGGGTAAACGTTGGTATGGGTATAAGTTTACCCATAAATAAATATATGGATCATTCAAGTCAGGGTTTCAAAAATATCCATCCTTTCAGTGGCCTGCATCTCAAATGGGATAAACTCCTAAGAACCAAAGAGCTCAAAGTAGCATGCAGGAGTGTGATCCTTGAATGCTGCACCCTCCCAAGCTGCACCCTGGGCTAGGCTTTGTTGCCTGAAGGGAAGAGAAGTGAAACTTTGTGGGGTGCTAACCCAGGAGGATGGAAATAGCAAGGCTCAACATGCCATTCAAATAAATGGCTGGAAACACTCTAAGAACTATGTATCATTAGGAAGAGTCTTAGTATTTCTTTAATAATAATTGAAGAAAGAAATAATAGCCTTGTTATGCCCTAGGAACTGTTCTACTTGCTTTATGTGTGACCTCATGTGGTTGGTATTATTATGATCTCCATTTTACAAATAAGAAACTGAGGCACAGAGAAGTTCAGTATTTTACTCAAGGTTACAAATCTAGTAAGTTGCAGAAGTGCAGTTTAAATCCAACTAGCTGGCTGGACCCAGAACCTACAATGAGTCAGTGATAATATTTGAAGTAAGAATCATTTTCCTAAATTCCACTCAAAGTTCTGCACCAGATAGGGTGGGGGCTGCTTTTCAAAGATGTCATTGCTACTGGCAATTCACAACACATGGATGTATGTGAAACAATCATTCCCCGACTGCATAGGTCTACTATTTATATGAAGCTATTTAACTTAATTACAAATAATTTAGGCTACAGATGGGAGCAAAGCAACATTAAGGATCGTGATTTTGAAACCGTTCTAAAATAGCTTTTAAAATCTAGGAGGCAAATTGTCTTTCCAAATCGAAATGAATGTGTGATGCAGTGAGGTCTTAAAGTTATTAGCATCTTTTTGCTGAGTTCCATCTATTTCCTTTGTCATTTACACAATGTACAGTCTTTAATTTCAGCTCTGTGATCAAAGAGATGAAACTAGAGAAGCTCACTATTAAAATCAATGACTGTACTTGGCGTGAGGAATGGTGGCAACGTGATGGCTGCACCTCACCTACAAGGGGACACCATACTCTCTTGATGGCTTCAGGCTCTAAAAAACCCTGGCCCAGGCTCTAAAGGAGGAGCGTGAGGTCACACACACACACACACACGAGTCAAGAAAGGCACTCCCGCGCCCATCCCATTCCACCGTACCTGCGAGGGCTCCATTGCTGCAGGCAGTGCCAGGAAACATGTTTTTAGGAATTCAAAGTATCACGTTTCATAATTTGATTTAAATCAATTATCCCATCCCTCCCTGGAACAGGCACAAGCTCCAAAAATACAAAATGTAAATGGAACCAGCTGCAGCAAAAGCCTTTTGCCAGGATGGATTTCAGTCAACGTAATCAGCCTCCTTTTCGAAGTACATTATTGTCGAGACCCAGAGATTGTGTGAAACACTTCCAGTGCTCTGGGAGGGACCAGAAAGGTAACCAATTATGGGAGAGAAGAAATAGGAGCTAATCTTCTCTGTCCTGGCTTGCCTTTGCCCCGAACTCTTAAAATAATTAATTCACTTCTCTGGGGGATACTGGGAAACTGAGGTCATTATTGGCAGCCTTCAAACACTATCCTTAATTTATGGATATTTACTAAACCACATAATCACCCGAAGTTATCCCATTACAGGGCTCAGCAAAGCCCAGGTCTGTAGCCCTGTGTGTGAAGCTCAATTGTGAGAGGTTTTGAGAGTGTTTATTAAAGAGGGCATGAGTGTGCCCAGCCATCATGTGGACCATTTAGGCTCCCAACACACAGCCCAGCGAATGGATCCCATGCGTAGGATTTGGCATTCTTCCATTGAAATCCTTCCCTTTAATTGATTTAAAATGATAATTCAATTAAAATAATTATTCTAATCAAACTTCATATCTTTTTGGCAGGTTCTGGCGGGGGCTCTGCCCTCAGTGTTATTTTAGTATTTGCTTCATTTGTTTTCTCACCAGGCTGACTTTGGCTCTCTGACTCTTTGGAAAATTTGATGTCATTGGGCAATCATTGCACCCTTCTGGAGCTTTCCACTCAAGATGCAGAGAATGAGGGAAACAAAATATCCCAGAGAAATGTTATACTTTGAATTCTGACCAGCAGAGGACAACAAATAACTGAGAATGGGGTACAGTCAGGGTCACCGACTCATTCACCTAAATGCAAACCTCCAAGTGGCCAGCCAGCCTGTGTTAAAGCTGTAAGGTGAGGATGAATGATAGTCTCACTCTCTGATTCCTATCTTTTAAAATTTTTTTCATTTTTCTTTCAATGGCTGTTGTACTCTTGAAATATGTAACAGTTTTATCAGATCTAAGGAAATCTCTGATATGGTTTGGACCCATGTCCCCACCCAAATCTCATGTTGAATTGTAATCCCTACATGTCAGTGGAGGGGCCTGGTGGAAAGTGATCAGATCATGGAGATGCTTTTCCCCCTTGCTGTTCCCATGATACAGTTCTCATGAGAGCTGATGGTCTAAAAGTGTGGCACTTTTCCCCTCACTCTCACTCTCTCTTGCCACCATGTAAGACGTGCCTTGCTTCCCCTTCGACTTCCATCATGGTTGTAAGTTTCCTGAGGCCTCCCCAGACATGCAGAAGTGTGAGTCAATTAGACTTCTTTTCTTTATAAATTACCCAGTCTTTGGTAGTTCTTTATAGCAGTGTGAAAACAGACTAATACAATCTCACATAGCATTCTAATTTTAAAAATATTATAACCATTATCTCATTTCTTTTTTTTTTTTTTCTGCGACAGTGTTTCGCTTAGTTGCCCAGGCTGGAGTGCAGTGGAATGATCTTGGCTCACTGCAACCTCTGCCTCCTGGGTTCAAGCAATTCTCCTGCCTCAGCCTCCCAGTAACTGAGCTAATTTTTGTGTTTTCAGCAGAGATGGGGTTTCACCATGTTGGTCAGGTTGGTCTTGAACTCCTGACCTCAAGTGATCCATCTGCCTTGGCCTCCCTAAGTGCTTGGATTACAGGCGTGAGCCACTGTGCCCAGCCTCATTTCTTTTATACAACTATCTTGGAAGTTACATAAGGCAGATCCTGTCAGGCTCATTTTAAAGAAGAAAACAATGTTACACACAGAGAGTAGGTAGCTGTACCAACACTGCACAGATAATATTAGAAGGGCTCACAGTCTCTTTCCAATTGGTGTATCATACAGCAATGTGAATGAGCGAAAAACAAACTGCTTCTATGTTTTAATTTTTTAGCAGTATTACAATTTGCAAAGACCTTGGGTGAATATGATTTGTAAAATTACCCATTTTTGCTGTGAAAAATGCTTGTCTGTCCTGAAAAGAAAAGCAAAGAGTTCAAGTGCATTTCTGCCTGAGGGATGCCATCCTCTCAACCTAAATCACTGATGCTTGGGACCTCTCCTACTCCTTAGCCATTCTAATGGGCATGCTCCAAAGATCTGCCATAGAAGAGACAGGCCATTTTCTGGTCCCACTCTGGGATGAATACTGGACCAGGAGTCTGGAGACTGGATTCACCAGCTCTGCCACTGACTTGCTGTGTGACTTTGGGAAATTCTTATCTCTTTGGGCTTCCATGTGCCCACTAGACCAGATGATTTATCAAATTATATTCAGATTCTAGGGCCTCAATTTTCAAGATTGCAATACGAATCCTATTTGAAAATTCTCTCTAAGAGAAAAAATTAAGTTTCAATAGTGCAGCAGGCCAGGCTTGATTAACACCTGCCTGGCAGAAATTTGACCTCTTGCTCCAAGGGAACTAAGTATACTTAAAAAATAATAATAATAATAACCTTGGAGCATCTTTGATGATGCTTTGACAGAGTACAAATTTTACAGATAGCAAAATACAGACCTGGAGAGATGTCATGAGTAGCTTCTCATGCACCTGAAATCAAGGCAGAGTCTGAAAATGAAGAAGAGGAAGGTGTCATGGCCCAGGGAGCCAGAGCAGGAAAGTCAGCAAGAAACCCATGCAAGGGTTCAGGCACTTCAGGTCCCAGTCCTCTGGCCACTTGGTTATGGTGCCTCTCTGTTAACCCTGCTCTGAGTGGATTCTACCTCAGGATTCCATTAAAAGCTGTCTGGGTGGATCACGAGGTCAGGAATTCGAGACCAGCCTGGTAAACATGGTGAAACCCCTTCTTTACTAAAGATCTAAAAAAAAATTAGCTGGGTGTGGTGGTGCATGCCTGTAATCCCAGCTACTTGGGAGGCTGGGTCAGGAGAATTGCTTGAACCCAGGAGGCGGAGGTTGCAGTGAGCCAAGATCACTCCATTGCACTCCAGCATGGGTGACAGGGTGAGACTTTGTCTCAAAAAAAAAAAAAAAAAAAAAAAAAGGCCGTCTGGGAAAACCTGGGGGAGAAAAAGGGGCTGTAGGAAAGTAAGGGCATTAAAACATCACTGGAAAGGAAACTCAGTCAGACAGAGTTTACTCCAAGCCTCATTCTTTCCCAAATTACTTCTATGCAGGATGACCCATTTTAGAGGAGCCAGCTGCCAGAGAGGACCCCTTTGTGCACAAACATACACACATGAACACAAACACACACAAACTTGTCCATCACAACTGTAAGAGTCCAGCAAATTAACAATGATTCATATGTATATGAAAACAATTTTTGTGTACATATATATGACTCAGACCAGATTATAAGTTCACGGAAACTAGTGTTTTAAAAAGTGTACTGTTCTTTTATTCTTTTTTCATGACATTTTAAATATCCAGAAAGATGAAAAGGAACATACAAAAAGAAAGGCCCCTTAGGAAAGTAGCTGAAGGGAGTGGAGCTAAATCATCTCCTAAGACCTTTTTTTAATGCAAAAAGTCTATCTGATAAACTGTTTCTACTGTAGGAAAACATTTGACCAGCTGGCCCATTAAATTCATGGATATGAGTATAACCTAGGGTATGTACAGAACATGGAGATTCCTGGGCTGGGGCATGGTATTTGATTCAGTAGTTCCGAGGAGGAGCCCAGGAGTTATGCTTTTTGTTTTATTTTTTTATTTTATATTTTATTTTATTTTTTCTATTTTTATTTATTTTATCTTATCTTATTTTATTTTATTTTATTTATTTTATTTTATTGAGACAGAGTCTGGCTCTGTTGCCCAGGCTGGAGTGCAGTGGCACAATCTTGGCTCACTGCAACCTCCACCTCCCGGGTTCAAGTGATTCTCGTTCCTCAGCCTCCCAGGTAGTTGGGACTACAGGCATATGCCACCAGGCCTGGCTACTTTTTTCTTGTATTTTTAGTAGAGATGGGATTTCACCAGGTTGCCTAGGCTGGCCTCGAACTCTTGAGCTCAGGCAATCCTCCTGCCTCAGCCTCAAGTTATGCACTTTAAATAAGAGCCCAAGCTGCTTCTCATGGCATGTGGCCCACAGAACCACTACCCTGGATACTATTTCCTGAAGACTCTAACTTGTTAGATGCAAATAAGTTTATTTGCAACTTCTCTCACTTACCAGAACTTCTTAGACTTATCTCTAATAGAATTACAGAGGAACAAGTACTGGGCTAAGAAACAAGAGCCGAATTATATTTTCATACCTGCCAATAAAAAAATTGGATGGCCTCATCTCTCCTGCTATAAAATGAGCTAATAAATGCAATTATTACTACACGGGTGATCAATCTCTTGACTGCAAAATCTAGGGTTCTCTTTTCTAAACAAAGAAAATCAACAGCAGGTATTGCAGTAACCCTGGTGTGGTGCTTTAGTCCCCTTCCTGGGCCTGGTATTGCTTCACCTGCTAGATATTGGGAGGAAATATTCAACTCAGTTGAATGTAAATGATATTTCTCAAACACCCATTCTGGGCCAAACCCGAACTCTGAGCAAGGAAAGAAAGAAATAAGACATGCCACCTCTCCTGGAGAGCTCATGTGCAACCTCTCAGAATTGATACTTTTTTAGAATTTCTTAGAATTAGACGCCATTTCTTGTTAAAGTTATATGAAGTGCATTCAGAAAGGCTGAGATCAAAGAAAGAAGTGTTTCGTATGGAAGGAGTGAGTCTGGGAGGTCTTTATGGAGAAAGTTAAGTGATGGGTAAGGTCTTAACAAGACATGAGTTTTGAGTTCCTTAGCAGGAATAGAGTCTTGAATCCTGACTATGGCTGTACTGAGACTACCTAACACCATGGGCATAACAACATGCCCCTCCTTGACTGAAGCAGCTCTTTTCCCTCTCCTACTTTATTGTCCAAAACTAGACTGATGCTAAGAATAAACATACCTACACTCATACATACAACCATCGTTCATTCATTCATTCTCAGTCTTCATATCAGGAATGACCATGCTTTTTACTGGAATGCAAATCGGATGAGGCTACTGTGCTGCTCTCAGAATTTAGAAGAGAATCACTCAATCTATCACAGAGAATTACTCAGTGGCCACTAGGATGTCCCAGTGAGTGGGATTAAGTAATTCATGAAGCTTCTCTCTCCTTTATACTTTTTTGGGGGATTAATTCATTCTGCCAAGTAGAATAGTGATTGGAGAGATAGCATAAGGTTATGATTCAGGATATGGATTCTGGAGCCTGAATCCAGTCTGGTATGAATCCTAGCTCTAAGTAAATCACAAGTCTCTGCCAGTGGTGTGACTCCAGATTACTCATAGAACTTCTCCAGGCCTCAATTCCTCATCTGTGAAATGGGTACAATAAGTCAATATATGTAAAGCATGGACAGCAGTGCCTACAGTCTCCATGTGGGCATTATGGGAGCATTTGTTCTTAAGGGGGTGTCTCCTACATGTTGTCGGTTTCTTGGTAGCAGGAAATTTGTGGCCCCTCAACTCCATCACAGATGGTCATCCCCAACAGAAGAGCATCTAGTGTATTTAAACACTTGGTTGTGTATGTGATCTTCCCTGAGAGTTCTTTCTTTAAGCAAACCTGTATTTCCTTCTGATGTAAGGTTCCTCATCTTCAGTAAGACAGAAGAGAAAACTGGCAAACACCCTTTCCACAGTAATACTCCTAGCACTTGATGACTACTCTCGGGTGATCCATCAGGGTTTTCCCTTCCAGGCTAATCCATTCTTCAACATTGCCACACACAGACACTCTCTAGCTCTTTATTCATCTCCCGAGCCAGAGCCTTCCCAAGTTCTCTCTGTCTGTGTTGCCTGGGGAAGCTCCACTTAAGACAAGCACATGCTATTCTCCAAAAATACCTTCTCCAGTTGACAGTTACGACAAATGTCTTGCTGTATTTAAACTGAGATATTTCTGAAAACATGACTCCATATACTTTCTTACTATTTCCTTCACCTTAACTGAATGGATCCAGAGGTCCCAAATGGAAAGGACCTGACTGTGCTTCAAACTGAGAAAATGTATGTAAGCTGATAAATATCCCTGCCCATTAAAACTTATATCAGGGCTGGAAAATGGGCTTCATTTCATATGTCAACCCCAGTTCCTTGAGGTAAGGGTTCTGTTAGGGGGGATTCTGAGGTTCGGTCCAAGCTCAATAAGAAAATGTGTTGTGATCAAATATAGTGTGTTCCATGGGCTCAGGGGTGGAGAGCAGCTTTGGCATTTGTTACACCTCCTCTAGATCCTTCCATCAGTCTGTGTACTAACCTGGTAAAATCTTGAGAACATGTTACTATGTATATGCTCTGATTTGAAGAATATGGCTCTTCAGATCAAATGTCTTCTTAATTATTTTGATCTCTCACTCATTACTTTTAGAATTGAAGAGCTTCAAAAAGATCCCAATTAACTTTAAAATGTGTTTCTTTGGAGGAATAACCAAAGGGTTTTTTTGTTTTTTTGGTTTTTTTTTAGACAGAGTTTCGCTCTTGTTGCCCAGGCTGAAGTGCAATGGTGTGATCTCGGTTCACTGCAACCTCTGCCTCCCAGGTTCAAGCGATTCTTCTGCCTCAGGCTCCCAAGTAGCTGGGATTACAGGCAACGGCCACCACACTTGACTAATTTTTGTATTTTTAGTAGAGACGGGGTTTCACCATGTTGGTCAGGCTGGTCTTGAACTCCTGACCTCAGGCGATTCACCTGCCTTGGCCTCCCAAAGTGCTGGGATTACAGGTGTGAGTCACCATGCCCAGCCTGCCCTTAGTTTTTATTAGCTTATCACTATTCCGTCCCTGAGTAACTAGCTAGTTACCTAGCAAGGACTTAAGGGAATAGCACCCGGACAGATAAGTTTTGATGTGGAGAGATTAAAAAAAGAAAGGAGTTTGGAGAACCTTCTCAACATAAACACAGTGATTGGGTTCCACAGTACAGCCTGGATAGGTGGCATGGGGTATGAAGCCACATAGTATTAGGGAGAATTGTCAATGGAGTGCCACAACAATAAATTGGATTCAGCAAGATGGAGCTGTCTCAATAGCATATGCCATCCATTTCACAAATTCGCTCATCTCAGAACTTTGAAGACAATTTTAACTTTCCAAAGCGCATAGAAGACGTGGAGAAGGCCAGAGCCACCTCTAATCGCCAGCTGGGTGAGATATACCAAGGAAGGCCTACTCAGCTCACTAAAGAGAAGCCCAAGGAAGTGCCGGGCATACATCTTAGTGTGTTGATAAAGAGAACTGGATGAAGGGCTGGTCCTCTCTGCTGCCTACTAGGATTTGTAGATCTTTTACTACCGTACCTCACCTATTCTTAAGTTGTTCATGTATTAACATCTGTAAAATCAAAATGCATCTTACAATCAATGGTGTAACATAATTTAATAGGTGACTATTTGTATTTCTTAGTGAAACATAAAATAATGGCCTCTATTACACTGGATGGATCCTTAGATACAATGAAATACGGTATATGGGGAGGGGTTATAAATCCATGGGACTACACAAGAATCTTTCCCTGGGGTTCAACCCCCATCAGCACAGCCCTCCAAGCCTCTGTCTTGAATCCATCAGGTGTTTGTGGAGTCCCCAAATCTTCCAGACACAGTGATTATGCTTGTGTGGTTACATAAAAAATCTTGTCAGGAAGGGAAAAGCAAGGCAGCCCTATTTATTTTAATATGTCTTCAGTTATTTTAAAGGTTTTTTTCTTATTTCTATGTTGGGGGTCTTTCTACTAGTTTAGAAGAGTTCCCTTCTCCCTCAATTCCCTAAATGCACTAGTTAGACTTTAAATTTAGGCATTTTCTATGTGGCCCCCTATTTCTATGAGATCCGGGAGAAGCCGCAGAGGAAGAAGGGAATGCTTTCAGAGTGTCACTTACACTCCAGAGGCTCTGTGCCACACACATTCTTCCCTCCCTGTCTCTCAATGGATCAGAGCAAAATTAAATATCCAAACTTACCCAGACACTCCCAGTTGCTCCCAGCCTTTGGTCCATCCTTTGCCACATGGTGAGAAGTACAGCTGAGTTGAGCCTTGGGAATATAAAATAAAGTTGCTATTTGTGCTGTGTCAATCAACATCCAATCCCACACCATGACAGAACGTGCAGCCATGTGCCTGCCATATGTAGAATGTTACTCAGCCACCTTGGAGAGGGAGTACAGCCCCTCCAGAGAAATTCTTATAGCCCAGACATTTGACTCAGGGATCCAAGGGAGGCGTGGAGATCAATATTGACCATCCGACTATGCATGGGGAAGAAAAAGAAGAGAACAGAAAACAAAACCACAGAAAGAGGAGACAAGAGAAAGGATGTTTCCTCCCAAAACATATTGGGGAGTGGGGGGTGTATTCTCTAAAAGTGTCGATTTTTTAAAAATGTCCTTAAAGTAATACACTGGCATCACTATTGTTAAAAATATATATGGGTGAAAAGACATAGAAGAAAACAACGTGAAAGCAAGGAGACACCTATGTTGGAAAACCTAGAAGGAGAGAATAGGATTTTCTGTCTTCATAAATCATACCACGTGGCAGCCACAACTGCCTAGGAGTCATGAGATGGTGATAAGGGAGAACCTACTTAGGTAAGGATAGTCATGCAGGCTTTCTAGATCAGCCTCAAGGAGTTTATACTCAGTGAAGGAGAAATGTCTTATTAATTATCTAATAAAAATTATATACATGATATGTGCTTGCCCTCCAGAGAATATAGCGAGTGCTCTCTCCCTCCCTCACTTTCTCTCTCTCCCTCCCTCACTTCCTCTCTCTCAATTGATTGACCTGAATCAATGTCAGCTGGGAAACCCTAAAGGAGGATGACACCTTCTCCGAACCCTACCTTCCAATGTTTTTTCCCCTCAAATCACATCTGTTCATGTCTACAGAGTATTAAGGCACTTGCTGATTTATCAAAGGCACTCACAGGAATGAAACAATCTTCAGACTGAGATTTTAACAGAATTGACAGATCTGGTGGTTCCCTATAGACCTAGCTAAGACATGCAGAGGAACTGGAATATCATTGTCCTAAATTATCTAGAATAAATTGTCCAATTTCCCCACTTGTAGCATATGAACACATCTCTTTCTCTGGGAATTGTGTGAGAAGCAAAACACACCTTTCCCTGTCTAATCTACTCCTTTGTGGATTTAAGTGGGGAAGAACAAGTAAGGTATCCTTATCAAAAAGAATATTTTTCTTTTCTAGCTGAAAAAGCTTAAGTAGCAATCATTCCTTATGTGTGTATAGAATTTTATAATCTTCCAAGTACTCCCCTCTGTTATTACATTTGATACTCATAGGCAATAAAGCCCATAAATGTGATGTATATTTACAGTCATCCTAGCACCACCAAGCAAATCAACAATATTTCTGGAAACATTAACACCAGTTGCTCATAACCTCAAACGATCTCTCTCTCCATCCACTGTCCCACTCTTTGTTATACTCAAAAGTTCTTTTTCTCTCGTGATCAATTCTGCTTCTTTTAAAACCTTTCTTACTGTTGTTTTCATTGTATTATACACATAGGTGTTTGCATGTCTGTTGCCTCCAGGGATCTTTAATCATAAGGGAATGAGTCTCAATGTTTTTCCCTTTTTCCTTTCTTTTTTCTCCCTCCTTTGTACTGCAAAAACGCTAATCAAATAATGCTCACATATTTCACAACAGATGTTGTTTGTCTTCCCTTCACAACCACCTTCTCTTGGCTGCATCCTTTGGTGCTTGCATTTGCTCTTGTGACTTGTGTGTAGATAATCTCCAAGGCCCTCCTTGCCCCTTGCTGTTCTGCTTCTATTTCTGTTGCCACCAAGATAAGTTGATGGTCTGTTCATAAATAATGCCACATGGCAGCCACAACTGTTTAGGAGCCAAGAGATGGTGATAAGGAAGAACCTACTTAGGTTAGGATAGTCCTGGCTTTCTAGATCAGCCTCAAGGAGTTTATGCTCAGTTATGCTCAGTTTAGCCTCGAGTTTATCTACCAACTTCAAAATGAAAATTACTCATTTGTACAGAGAATTCTTTCAAAATTTTTCTTCTTACAAGCTCAGCCTTTATTTTCTACCCTTGCCCATGAGATTTTAAAGCTGAAAGAGACCTATGAAATCCAATCTAACTTTCTCAGAGACAAGTAAACAGAGATCCTAACCCAGGTCTCATCAGCCCTTTGGACTTTGGAACAGACATTGATTTCTGGCACAGTTAGACCTCTCATCTGATTTTCATACTCATAAATTACTTGACTTGTCCCCTGGTGGCCCATGTGTATTTTGAACTCATTTAAACTCAGTAACTGAACTCCTCCTCTTTCCAAATCCCTTCTTTCACCTCAAAACCTGCTTCTCCTCTTTGGTGAATATAGCAACATCCACCAGATGTCATCCTTGGTTTGGGTGTCATTCGGATTCTTCTCCTCCCTCACTGCCATCTCCAGTTCATCTCCTGATCTATCC
This sequence comes from Pongo abelii, assembly GCF_028885655.2. NCBI lineage: Eukaryota > Metazoa > Chordata > Mammalia > Primates > Hominidae > Pongo > Pongo abelii. The sequence goes on from NC_071997.2 coordinate 66,403,391, forward strand.
CATCTCTGGATTCTCACTGTCACTAGCTAGTTCAGGCCACCAATACCTCTTCCTTGAACACCATACAGCTTCCTAAGGGGGTCACCCTGCTTCCCCTCTTGTCCACCTTGAACGGAAACCATATCTCCTTGCAGCAGACAGTTCTCTAAAATAAAAATGTGATCCGGGTGGAGCCAAGATGGCCGAATAGGAACAGTTCCAGTCTACAGCTCCCAGCATGAGTGACGCAGAAGACGGGTGATTTCTGCATTTCCAACTGAGGTACCAGGTTCATCTCACTGGGGAGTGCCGGACAGTGGGTGCAAGACAGTGGGTGCAGCACACCATGCGTGAGCCGAAGCAGGGCGAGGCATCGCCTCACCCGGGAAGTGCAAGGGGTCAGGGAATTCCCTTTCCTAGTCAAAGAAACGGGTGACAGATGGCACCTGGAAAATCGGGTCACTCCCACCCTAATACTGCGCTCTTCCAAAGGGCTTAACAAACATCACACCAGGAGATTATATCCCGCACCTGGCTCGGAGGGTCCTATGCCCACAGAGCCTCGCTCATTGCTAGCACAGCAGTCTGAGATCAAACTGCAAGGTGGCAGCAAGGCTGGGGGAGGGGCGCCCGCCATTGCTCAGGCTTGAGTAGGTAAACAAAGCTCCAGGAAGCTCAAACTGGGTGGAGCCCACCACAGCTCAAGGAGGCCTGCCTGCCTCTGTAGTCTCCACCTCTGGGGGCAGGGCACAGACAAACAAAAGACAGCAGTAACCTCTGCAGACTTAAATATCCCTGTCTGACAGCTTTGAAGAGAGTAGTGGTTCTCCCAGCACACAGCTTGAGATCTGAGAATGGGCAGATCCCTGACCCCTGAATAGCCTAACTGGGAGGCACCCCCCAGTAGGGGTGGACTGACACCTCACATGGTCGGGTACTCCTCTGAGACAAAACTTCCAGAGGAACGATCAGGCAGCAGCATTTGCGGTTCACCAATATCTGCTGTTCTGCAGCCACCGCTGCTGATACCCAGGCAAACAGGGTCTGGAGTGGACTTCCAGTAAACTCCAACAGACCTGCAGCTGAGGGTCCTGACTGTTAGAAGGAAAACTAACAAACAGAAAGGACATCCACCCCAAAAACGCATCTGTACGTCACCATCATCAAAGACCAAAGGTAGATAAAACCACGAAGATGGGGAAAAAACAGAGCAGAAAAACCGGAAACTCTAAAAATCAGAGCACCTCTCCTCCTCCAGAGGATTGCAGCTCCTCACCAGCAATGGAACAAAGCTGGACGGAGAATGACTTTGACAAGTTGAGAGAGGAAGGCTTCAGAAGATCAAACTACTCCGAGTTAAAGAAGGAAGTTCGAACCAATGGCAAAGAAGTTAAAAACATTGAAAAAAAATTAGATGAATGGATAACTAGAATAACCAATGCAGAGAAGTCCTTAAAGGACCTGATGGAGCTGAAAACCACGGCACGAGAACTACATGACGAATGCACAAGCCTCAGTAACCGATACAATCAACTGGAAGAAAGGATATCAGGGATGGAAGACAAAATAAGTGAAATGAAGCGTGAAGAGAACTTTACAGAAAAAAGAATAAAAAGGAACGAACAAAGCCTCCAAGAAATATGGGACTATGTGAAAAGACCAAATCTACGTCTAATTGGTGTACCTGAAAGTGACGGGGAGAATGGAAACAAGTTGGAAAACACTCTGCAGGATATTATCCAAGAGAACTTCCCCAATCTAGCAAGGCAGGCCAACATTCAAATTCAGGAAATACAGAGAACTCCCCAAAGATACTCCTCGAGAAGAGCAACTCCAAGACACATAATTGTCAGATTCACCAAGTTGAAATGAAGGAAAAAATGTTAAGGCAGCCAGAGAGAAAGGTCGGGTTACCCACAAAGGGAAGCCCATCAGACTAACAGCTGATCTCTTGGCAGAAACTCTACAAGCCAGAAGAGAGTGGGGACCAATATTCAACATTCTTAAAGAAAAGAATTTTCAACCCAGAATTTCATATCCAGCCAAACTAAGCTTCATAAGTGAAGGAGAAATTAAATACTTTACAGACAAGCAAATGCTAAGAGATTTTTGTCACCACCAGGCCTGCCCTAAAAGAGCTCCTGAAGGAAGCTCTAAACATGGAAAGAAACAACCGGTACCAGCCACTGCAAAAACATGCAAAATTGTAAAGACCATCAAGGCTACGAAGAAACTGCATCAACTAACGAGGAAATAACCAGCCAACATCATAATGACAGGATCAAATTCACACATAACAATACTAACCTTAAATGTAAATGGGCTAAATGCTCCAATTAAAAGGCACAGATGGGCAAATTGGATAAAGAGTCAAGAACATCAGTGTGCTGTATTCAGGAAACCCATCTCATGTGCAGACACACACATAGGCTCAAAATAAAGGGATGGAGGAGGATCTACCAAGCAAATGGAAAACAAAAAAAGGCAGGGGTTGCAATCCTAGCCTCTGATAAAACAGACTTTAAACCAACAAAGATCAAAAGAGACAAAGGCCATTACATAATGGTAAAGGGATCAATTCAACAAGAAGAACTAACTATCCTAAATATATATGCACCCAATACAGGAGCACCCAGATTCATAAAGCAAGTCCTGAGTGACCTACAAAGAGACTTAGACTCCCACACAATAATAATGGGAGACTTTAACACCCCACTGTCAACATTAGACAGATCAATGAGACAGAAAGTTAACAAGGATATACAGGAATTGAACTCAGCTCTGCACCAAGCAGACCTAATAGACATCTACAGAACTCTCCACCCCAAATCAACAGAATATACATTTTTTTCAGCACCACACCACACCTATTCCAAAATTGACCATGTAGTTGGAAGTAAAGCACTCCTCAGCAAACGTAAAAGAACTGAAATTATAACAAACTGTCTCTCAGACCACAGTGCAATCAAACTAGAACTCAGGATTAAGAAACTCACTCAAAACTGCTCAACTACATGGAAACTGAACAACCTGCTCCTGAATGACTACTGGGTACATAACGAAATGAAGACAGAAATAAAGATGTTCTTTGAAACCAAGAGAACAAAGACACAACATACCAGAATCTCTGGGACACATTCAAAGCAGTGTGTAGAGGGAAATTTATAGCACTAAATGCCCACAAGAGAAAGCAGGAAAGATCTAAAATTGACAGTCTAACATCACAATTAAAAGAACTAGAGAAGCAAGAGCAAACACATTCAAAAGCTAGGAGAAGGCAAGAAATAACTAAGATCAGAGCAGAACTGAAGGAAATAGAGACACAAAAAACCCTTCAAAAAATCAATGAATCCAGGAGCTGGTTTTTTGAAAAGATCAACAAAATTGATAGACCGCTAGCAAGACTAATAAAGAAGAAAAGAGAGAAGAATCAAATCGATGCAATACAAATTGACAAAGGGGATAACACCACCGATCCCACAGAAATACAAACTACCATCAGAGAGTACTACAAACACCTCTACGCAAATAAACTAGAAAATCTAGAAGAAATGGATAAATTCCTGGACACATACACTCTCCCAAGACTAAACAAGGAAGAAGTTGAATCTCTGAATAGACCAATAACAGGCTCAGAAATTGAGGCAATAATGAATAGCTTACCAACCAAAAAAAGTCCAGGACCAGATGGATTCACAGCCAAATTCTACCAGAGGTACAAGGAGGAGCTGCTACCATTCCTTCTGAAACTATTCCAATCAATAGAAAAAGAGGGAATCCTCCCTAACTCATTTAATGAGGACAGCATCATCCTGATACCAAAGCCTGGCAGAGACACAACAAAAAAAAGAGCATTTTAGACCAATATCCTTGATGAACATTGATGCAAAAATCCTCAATAAAATACTAGCTAACCAAATCCAGCAACACAACAAAAAGCTTATCCACCATGATTAAGTGGGCTGCATCCCTGGGATGCAAGGATAGTTCAACATACGCAAATCAATAAATGTAATCCAGCATATAGACAGAACCAAAGACAAAAACCACATGATTATCTCAATAGATGCAGAAAAGGCCTTTGACAAAATTCAACAACCCTTCATGCTAAAAACTCTCAATAAATTAAGTATTGATGGGTCGTATCTCAAAATAATAAGAGCTATCTATGACAAACCCATAGCCAATATCATACTGAATGGGCAAAAACTGGAAGCATTCCCTTTGAAAACTGGCACAAGACAGGGATGCCCTCTCTCACCACTCCTATTCAACTTAGTGTTAGAAGTTCTGGCTAGGGCAATCAGGCAGGAGAAGGAAATAAAGGGCATTCAATTAGGAAAAGAGGAAGTCAAGTTGTCCCTGTTTGCAGATGACATGATTGTATATCTAGACAACCCCATTCTCTCAGCCCAAAATCTCCTTAAGCTGATAAGCAACTTCAGCAAAGTCTCAGGATACAAAATCAATGTGCAAAAATCACAAGCATTCTTATACACCAATAACAGACAAACAGAGAGCCAAATCATGAGTGAACTCCCATTCACAATTGCTTCAAAGAGAACAAAATACCTAGGAATCCAACTTACAAGGTATGTGAAGGACCTCTTCAAGGAAAACTACAAACCACTGCTCAAGGAAATAAAAGAGGATACATACAAATGGAAGAACATTCCATGCTTATGGGTAGGAAGAATCAATATCGTAAAAATGGCCATACTGCCCAAGGTAATTTATAGATTCAATGCCATCCCCATCAAGCTACCATGACTTTCATCACAGAATTGGAAAAAACTACTTTAAAGTTCATATGGAACCAAAAAAGAGCCTGCATCGCCAAGTCAATCCTGAGCCAAAAGAACAAAGCTGGAGGCATCACACTACCTGACTTCAAACTATACTACAAGGCTACAGTAACCAAAACAGCATGGTACTGGTACCAAAACAGAGATATAGACCAATGGAACAGAACAGAACCCTCAGGAATAACGCCACATATCTACAACTATCTGATCTTTGACAAACCTGACAAAAACAAGATATGGGGAAAGGATTCCCTATTTAATAAATGGTGCTGGGAAAACTGGCTAGCCATATGTAGAAAGCTGAAACTGGATCCCTTCCTTACACCTTATACAAAAATTAATTCAAGATGGATTAAAGACTTACATGTTAGACCTAAAACCATAAAAATCCTAGAAGAAAACCTAGGCAATACCATTCAGGACATAGGTATGGGCAAGGACTTCATGTCTAAAACACCAAAAGCAATGGCAACAAAAGCCAAAATTGACAAATGGGATCTAATTAAACTCAAGAGCTTCTGCACAGCAAAAGAAACTACCATCAGAGTGAACAGGCAACCTACAGAATGGGAGAAAATGTTTGCAACCTACTCATCTGACAAAGGGCTAATATCCAGAATCTACAATGAACTCCAACAAATTTACAAGAAAAAAACAAACAACCCCATCAAAAAGTGAACGAAGGATATGAACAGACACTTCTAAAAGGAAGACATTCATGCAGCCAAAAAACACATGAAAAAATGCTCATCAGCACTGGCCATCAGAGAAATGCAAATCAAAACCACAATGAGATACCATCTCACACCAGTTAGAATGGCAATCATTAAAAAGTCAGGAAACAACAGGTGCTGGAGAGGATGTGGAGAAATAGGAACACTTTTACACTGTTGGTGGGACTGTAAACTAGTTCAACCACTGTGGAAGTCAGTGTGGCGATTCCTCAGGGATCTAGAACTAGAAATACCATTTGACCCAGCCATCCCATTAGTGGGTATATACCCAAAGGATTATAAATCATGCTGCTATACAGATACATGCACATGTATGTTTATTGCGGCACTATTCGCAATAGCAAAGATTTGGAACCAACCCAAATGTCCAACAATGATAGACTGGATTAAGAAAATGTGGCACATATACACCATGGAATACTATGCAGCCATAAAAAATGATGAGTTCATGTCCTTTGTAGGGACATGGATGAAGCTGGAAACCATCATTCTCAGCAAACTATCCCAAGGACAAAAAACCAAACACCACATGTTCTCATTCATAGGTGAGAATTGAACAATGAGAACACATGGACACAGGAAGGGGAACATCACACACTGGGGCTTGTTGTGGGGTGGGGTAGGGGGGAGGGGGGAGGGATAGCATTAGGAGATATACCTAATGCTAAATGACCAGTTAATGGGTGCAGCACGCCAACATGGCACATGTATACATATGTAACTAACCTGCATGTTGTGCACATGTACACAACTTAAAGTATAATAAAACTTGAAGTATAATAAAAAAAAAATATGATCCTGCTACTACCGTGCTTAAAACCATCGACGAGTCCTCTCTGCCATTAAGGAGGAGTCCAGACCCTGAGCAGGACTTACAAGGCTGTCGGGTGTTTGGACCCTTCCTGATCTTCAAGCTCATCTTTGGCTGTCCTCACATTTCATTTCAAACCAGACTTCCTTCAGTCCCTTAGATGAGATAAGCCGCGCTCTTTCCTGCCTTGGGGACTTGGCACAAGGTATTTCCTCTATCTGCAAGATTTTTCTTCTTCTGTTTTATTTGTAAAACTGGAAAACTCCTATTCATCATTCGGGTATCAAGTTTAGAAACCATTGCCCCAGATCTTAGCACAGCTCAGGCCTTACTTCATGTAGTCCTTTGCTCAAATGTCACCTTTCCAGAGAGGCCCTCCCTGAACCAGCATACCTTACTCACCATTGCTCTCCATCTTCCTGCTCTGATTCTTTTTTCTTCATAGCACATGTCACAGGTTCACAGGTTATATATTCATTTGCTTATTATTTTCTCTGCATCCCCTCCAGAACCCACCCAGCACATGATACTTCAAGCACCATCAGAACAGGAACTTTGCCTGTATTTGTCACTGCTAAATCCTTAGTGCCTAGTAATCACTTTAAATATTTGTTAAATAACTATTCCTGGCATTTAGCATAATATTTTGTGTATAGTAGTAGTTTAATAAATATTTGAGATTGAGGCAAGGGAAGAAGAAAAGGAGAAAGGGAGGGATGAAAATGAAACTTAGGGGTTCATAATGGCTTTCACCTTTTCTTCCTTTAAAAGTTGCGGCATCTTCTTTGTGTATTTTTTTTTTTTTATCATCTTTCTCCTATTAGCCATTAAAAATAACTGCCAAGAAACAGATCAGGCAATCATCAAACCTAACACAGAATACAGGAAAGCAGTGAAGCCTTCAGTTGTGGGAGCACTTCCAGATATCAACTCATTTCTAAAGCTTGGATGCCTGCGTCGAATCACTAATGTCTGCCTCTTTGATTGAAATGCCAGAATTAGTCCACAGCCTTGCCCCTTTTCCTGAGTTTCCTAAAAATGATGACATAAAGGACTCCTGTGATATCCCCTTCTCTTATTACCACATCTCCCAACATACTCCCAGATGTGTGTGGGTGGCGTCATTATTCCTCCTTGAACGTCTCCATCCCTCATCACCTGCACCTCATTGACACAGAAGTCTCTCATTTGCTCTCTGACTTGTACTATTTTTCTCCACTTAGTTCTTTTTTTTTTTTTTTTTGACAGAGTCTCACTCTGTTGTCAGGCTGGAGTGCAGTGGCACAATCTCAGTTCACTGCAATCTCTGCCTCCCGGGTTCAAGCGATTCTCCTGCCTCAGCCTCCCGAGTAGCTGGGATTACAGGCACATGCTACCATGCCCAGCTAATTTTCGTATTTTTAGGAGAGACGGGGTTTCACCATGTTGGCCAGGATGGTCTTGATCTCCTGACCTTGTGATCTGTCCACCTAGGCCTCCCAAAGTGCTGGGATTACAGGCATAAGCCACCATGCCTGGCCAGTTCATCTTTATTTTATGAAGATTATCTGCTTCATGTTCCGAGTTTCCTTGGAATCTTCCCCTTAATAATTTGTTTGAGAATCTTGCACACCGGGCTGAAATTTAAGGGCCTCACCTTCCTTTCTTTTTTGAAGCAAGGAACTGTGCTGGCCCAGCTCCCACGTGCTGATCCCTCTCTCATCCCCTCCACAGTTGGTCCATGAGCACTGGCAGTGACCTGCCTTCTCATGTGCAAGAACATAGAAATGCATCTGCTCCAGCCAGGAAATTAGAATTCATCCAGAGCAGGGAGGTCCCCGGATCTGTTCATTCACATTGGGCCACAGTTCCTTCCTACTGATGTTTGTTCTTCCTTCTACAGCCCCAGCCTCATTCCTTTTGGCAGAAAAGATGAATGTAAAATAGGACTGATGGAGTTTGCACTGTACAATCATTCATCAACAGTACCATAGTGCTGCCAAGCACCCAGCCAAAACTGTTTCTTTTCTTCTTTATTCCATGCTTAGTTTTAAATCCTTTTCCCTATACTAAGCATTTTTGAAAGACTTGGTTCACTTTGGGCTTTTCTAGCTTTTTAAAAATTTTTCTCTTCTATTTCTTTTCTTTTAAAAAACCAAAAAAAAAAAAAAAACGCTGGTCATTTTCCTTTATACATCCCTGGTTTGAGTTTATTCTTTTAAATTTGTATATATCTTTAAAAATCCAAGTTCATTACAGCTGGACCTATGGAGCCAATCTGATTCTGTGGTTTCTTTCATCTTTTTTCTTTCTCAGTTAGATCTATCTCTCTAAAATCATCAGAATAGCATCAGGATGGAATCAGAACTGGGGTAACAGAGGACATTTTCATTTACTTTTAGTGTACTCATTGCAGCCTGATTCATAGCATGTTGTAGACAACACAGGAAATTGGCTGCTCTGCCTATGGAGTAGTAATTCTTTATTTCTTTACCAAAAAAAAGGGAAAAAATAAAATACTAGAAATCAAAAACAAAAAGATTGAATTCATCTAAAACCTGGCCAACAAGGAATAATCACCATTTATATTTTAGAGCATACACTTTCAGGGTTTTTTTTCCCCCTCCCATGCATTAGCAAAAATTGAGATTGCTTTTGTATCCAATTTTGCTGCTTCCTAAGTTCACCTACATTCTACTGTGCACATTTTTCTGCGTCACTAAATATTGGTCTACATCATTTTTAAAGGCTATCTAGTATTTCATAATATAGATAAGCTATTATTGATTCAACAAATGCCTATTGTGAGACTTAGGTTGGCTCTAACATTTAGTATTAGAAACAATAATTGCATAATGAACATTATTGTACAAAAATCTTTGTGTGTATCAGCAATTGCTTCTTTAGGATTCATTCCTAGAAGTGACCTCCTTGGTCAAAGGATCTGAATGAAGTTTGAGGATATAGATCATAAAATCACCTTCCATGTGGGCTTTACATTCTCCATAAATGTATCTGTTTCTATTCTCTGGAGATGAGCATGTGCACTTCTCACCTCCAGGACAACAGTACGTATGACAATTTTTTAAAAAATTTTATCCAATTTGCTAGGTCATAAATCATATTATTTGCTGCTTTCAATTGCATATATTTGATTAATAGTAGGTAATAATATTTTCTATATATTTATTGACTTTATCCTGCTTTTGTGAATTATCTGTTTATGTCCTTTATACATTTTTGTTTTTTTCTTAAATCACAGGAGTTCTCTATACCTCAAGAACAGTAGTAGAACTATCCTTATAAATATTTTATTCCTAGTTTTTCACTTGCTTTTAAATTTTTATCACTTTTAATAAAAAATAGTCTTTAGCAATTTTAATTAATTATCTTTTTCTTATATACTATCTGCCTTTGGTATCATGCCTTAAACGTCTTCCCCACCGAAAGATGATTGTTAAAAAATCACTCATATTTTCTTCTAGTATTTTCACCTATTTAAACATTGAATTCATATGGGACATAATTTGGTAAATAGTATGAAGTAGAAAATCTAATTTTTGCTCCAAATTACTAATCATTTATTTCAAAAACATTTATTAAATAATCCTTTCTTTCCGTAGTGATTTTAAGTACCATACTTATCTTACACAAAGTAATATTTATACTTAGTTCTATTATAGCTTATTTTATTCTGTTAACTTGAAAAGAGTTGGTACTTTTGCTATTGTCTTCTTCTTTTCCTTTTTTTTTTTTTTTTGAGATGGAGTTTCATTCTTGTTGCCCAGGCTGGAGTGCAGTGGCGCGATCTCAGCTCACCGCAACTTCCGCCTCCCGAGTTCAAGCCATTCTCCTGCCTCAGCTTCCCGAGTAGCTGGGATTACAGGCATGCACCACCACGCCCAGCTAATTTTGTATTTTTAGTAGAGATGGGGTTTCTCCATGTTGCTCAGGCTAGTCTCCAACTCCTAACCTCAGGTGATCTGCCCACCTTGGCCTCCCAAAGTGCTGGGATTACTGGCGTGAGCCACCGCGCCCAGCCTATTGTCTTCTTATTCAGAAACAAGGTAAATATTTTCATTCGTCAAGATATTGTTTCTCAATAAAGGTTTTTTTGTTTTTTTCACATGAGTCTTTAAGGTACTCTGAACACATTTTATGTTTCCAGTTGCTATTGTTAATGGGATTGTCATTCATCATATTTTTACTGGCTTATTGCTAGTATATAGGAACTGCAATGGACACTGTGATGTGCTGCTCAGGCTCTCACTCTGGGCTTAGGCAAGCATTTCGCCAACTACTGGGTGTTGATGGATGACAGATTTAAATTGACTTCCTCTCTGGGACTCCCTTTAGCAGAAAAGAGCTGCTGTGCTCAAGGGCTCACTTTTCCCCCAGATCGCCCATATCCAGTGACTAGCAGGTTGTGGGTATCGAGATCCAAATCCCTTGCTTCATGGCAGGGAAATGCTGAAGAACCATCCCAGCTCCAGGTCTCCCCATGAGAGTGGTTATGAGGTTCTTGTGGCAGTTGCATCACAGTTCAATATTTCCCTCTTCTCTCCTAGAGGTATTGATCCTGAGAGTACTCATCAATAAATATCCTGCACAGAAGCCTTCATTTCAGAGCCTATTTTCCTAGGAACCAAACCTAAAACAATTGTTGCCAGGAGTGATCTGAGAAGGAAGAAAACCGAACTAAAATGCAATTTTGAAACTGGATCACCTACTAACCTGCTGGCAATGAGGACCCCATTCCTAGTGGTAGGTGACTCACTGAAAACTACAGGCATGCTGTAGCAGTGCAATTGTTAAAGCTTTTTATCAGCGATATCCTGCGATAGAACATCCTTGGAAGAAAATGCACTGGCAGATGCAGTAGCTTAAGCTTTCGAGAGGTTCTGAAGAAGTACGAATTATAAAGACAACGGAATCCAATGGCTTGGTGAGTGGCACTGATGCAGTAGAGAGAGATAAGAAAAGGCTAAGGGTAATTAATCACTAATTGAAGGCTAAGTGTGAAAATCAGAGGACCTCCTTGGCAGCATGTAAAGAGGCTCTGATCCCTTGATCTCCTGGGGGAGGAGAAGGTTAAGGATCAAGCCCCAGACTTAATTATAAGAGTAGCAAAGCTCCAGAGAAAGTTGGATTCTCTTCCCTGGTAAGTCTCCTATGCCAGGGTTAGGGCCCTAATTGAGGAGTGGAACCCTGAGACTTGAACTGGGTCATTTGGGCCAATGCACTTGAAAATCTTTACATTCCAGATTCCCCTGAACCCCTTGGGTCTATAGTCCCCAATTTCTTAAAGATGATTCAGAGACTCCTGTGCTGCAGAGCAACACACAGCCTCCCTCAAGTTCGATCCCCACCCAAACCCCTGCTGGGGTTTGTAACTTGACCTAGCATCAAGTCACAACACAGTCTGGCCAATGACATGCTGGGCAGGCAAAGGAAGGAGAGGGACTCTATTCCCATGATGCTGTGAAAACCTAGCCAATTTATACTGAGAGAAGCCAAAAGAGTGTGTATGGGACTGGGTCCTGGGGACGCTGGAGCAAGAGTGGGTGTGGAATATAAAGTTGAGGGAGGGAGAGTTTATCAACATGGGAACACTCTCTCATAATATAGGATTTAATATCCTGGCCCAGGAAATGTTGCTTACATGTGGTTAGGATTGCTCTGAAGATGAGAGAAAGAAAGAGCCCACACCTAGTTAAGTAGAAATGCCAAAGCTGCCATAGCAGATGGTAGGATGAGGAGCTTAGAAGCTTGGGAAGTTGGCATGCTAGAGTGGATATGGTATGTAGAGCAAGAAAGCTCATCTGGTGGCAATGTTCTGCAGGAGGGCCCAGAGGACACCCCACTTAGCAAAGCAATAAGGCAATAAGAAATGGGCCAGAGAGAGGGGCTGTCCTCTGTAAACCAGAGCTTAGGGAAGGAGATGCTATTGCAGAACTGGGCTCACTGGTAAGAAAGGAGATGATGATCACCCTGGTGGTGGCCCTTACTTGTCAGAAGCAAGGAAGGCACTGTCTTAGTTTGTTCATACTGCTATTACAAAAATACTATAGAGTGGGTGACTTAAACAACAAACATTTATTTCTCACAGTTATGGAGGCTAGACAGTCTAAGATCAAGGTGCTGCTGTCAGCACCTTCCATGTCTTGTAAGGGCCTGCCTTCTGGTTCATAGCTAGCTGTCTTCTCTCTGTATCCTCACAGGTTGGAAAGAGGTGAGAGATCTCCCCAGGATCTCTTTGATAAGGGCACTAATCCCATTCATGAGGTCCCCACCCTCATTTTCTAATAACCTCCTAAATGCCACACCTCCTAATACATCACATTAGGGATTGGGGTTCCATATATGAATTATGAGGGGACACAAATATTCAGTCCATTGCAGGCACAGTGACTGTGATACGTTGCAAAGCCCAAGTGGCAGCCAGGAGTATCTGATTCATGAAGAGCTAGGTAGATGGTTAACACAATAAGGCACAGTAGGGGCAAAATAGGTGGACAGCCAATAAGCACATTGCTCAGTCTAAACCAAAGAAATCATGGACAGATGATAAGGAGGCTAAGGACAGACACTATGATAAGAAGGCATGATCCTTTGTCTAGTTTCTGAACCTGAGCTAGTTTTTAAATTCAGAACCATTGACTGAAGGAAAAGCTGGATACTTAGAAGAAAAGACCCTGCAATACCAAGGCAAGTTTGCATGGTAATAATTTCACTAATTCTTCTCCAAAGAGATCTATGACCACTATTCTGGCAATCATATACTGGAAAAAGTAGAATAAATCAACTTTTCAAGAACTGTTGAACACAGGAGCTGAACTGCTATCTGGGTACACAAGTGTCCTCATGGCTACCTGTTACAGTGGGCGCTTATAAGGGACAAGTAATCAATGGAGTCCTGGGCCCAACCTTGCTCACAACAGGTTCACTGGGTTCACAGAGCTACCCAGTGGAATTTCCTTGAACCCAAAATATGTAATTGGAGTATTACAACATACTTGTTGTTTGGCAAAATCCTTCCATGAGCTTCTTAGCTTTTGAAATAAGAGCTATTGAAGTCGGGAAGGCCAAGGTGAAAGTCTCTAAAACTGTGCCTTCCAAGCCAAAAATTGTAAATAAAATACACTTTCATGTTCTGGGGAAAATGGAAGAGATTGGTCCCACCTCCAAACGCTTTATTGCGAACTAGGTTACAAGGGTGGTGGCCCCATTATATTCCTATTTAACTCAGCAGTCCTATTTCCTTAAAAATAAAAACAGATCCTAGAGGGTAACAGTGGATAATATCAAACTTAGCTCCAATTGCAGCTTCTGTGTCAGGTGTAGTACCTTTTCTAGAGAGTAGACCAACACAGCCTCAAGTACATGGCCATTGAGCTGGTGAATGCGGCGTTTTACATCCTTATCAGGAACAAGGATCAGAAACAGTTCTCTTTCATTATGGAACAGGCAACATAATGCATTTACATGATTGCTCCTGGGCTATGCTAACTCTCATGGCACTTGTAGCAGTTGTCCTGCATCTACAATTTAAAGGGATTGGAATCTACTGGACATTGTAGATATTGATGACACCACATTTATTGGACAAGAGGAATAACAAGTAACAAGTATGTGGAAGCCTTGGTCATATATATCTCCAGAGGAGGGAGGGGGCAGAAATAAACCCTATAAAGATTCAGGGACATGCCACATCAGTAAAGGTCTTAGACGTCCAAGGATGTTGGGACATCTCTTTCAAAGCAAAGGACACATTATTGCATCTCACACCTCCAATCAATAAGAAGGAAGCACAATGCTGACAGGCCAGTTTCTGGAAGCAGCATATTCCATATTTGGAAATACTACCCTAACCTCCCATTGGGTGCCATGATAGCTACCAAGTTTAGGTGGGGCCTAGAGCACAAAAGGGCTCTACAAATAGGACCAAGCTGTGCTGAAAGTAAGCCTGCCACTTGGCCCATATTACCTGGAAGACTCTGCGTTATAGAGGTACTCCTATGAGACAAGATGCCCTCTGGACTTGAGGAGAACCACAATGCAGACCCCAAGGGTACTGAAGCAAAGTCATGCCACCAGTAGTGGAGAAGTGGCATCTTTTGAAAAACAGCTCCTGTATGGGTACTGGCTCCTGATACAGACATAGTATCTGACCATGGGACATCTAATGACCCCTTGACTGTAACTGCTTACCACGAATTAGGTGTTGTCAAACCTATCCAGTAATAAGGTCACGCAGGCCCAGCAGCAACTCATCAAACAACCAGGGCCAGAGGCACAAACAAGCAGCACAAGCAGGTGCCCCAGACCCCATTTCATTCAGTACTCTTATGCCAATGCCTTGCCCTCAGCTCATATCTGTGGTGTGGGGAGGGTCTTTATGATTCCCTCATGTGACCAGAGGATAAAAAAGACAAAAGGCTGGGTTTGGATCATAGATGTGTCTTCTCAATGTGTAGATGCAGGATGAAAGAGACCACTGCTACATAAAAGCCCCACTCAGAGGTGGCCTAGAAAGGCAATGGTATGAAAAATCCTCCCAAGAGGCAGAGCTTCAGAAGATACACTTGATAATGCACTTTGCTTGGGTATAAGAAGTGGCCTAAGGTGAGAACATATATGGACCCAAGGGCAATGGTGAGTGGCTTGTCTGGTGTGTCAGGAATCTGAAGAAGAGAGATCAGAAGGGTGTGCACAAGGAGAGATGGAGAGGAGGCATGAAGATGAGTCTATGTAAGTAAGTGTAAAACGTGAAGATCTTTACATCTCATGTTAAATAACCCACCGGAGAGTGTCTACCATAAAAGAGGAACTGAACAGCGAGGCAGGCAGTATGACTTGTCAGTTGATGTTAGCCAGGCCGTGCATCAGCCACCTCAGTGCTGGTGCAATGGTGCAGGAACAGAGACAGGGATAGGGCTGTGCATGGGCCTGACAGCATACACTCCCAGTCACCAAGACTCACCTAGCTTCTGCAACCATTAAATGTCAAGCCTACCAGCAATAGAGATAAATGCTGAGCTTCTGAAACAGCACCATTCCTCAAGAAGACCAACCAATGATTACACTGCACCCCTTCCATCCTAGAAAAGCCAGTGATTCATCTTGATTGGAATTGAAACACACTCTGGATATAGGTTTCCCTTTCCTGTCTGCAGACCTCAGCCAGCACCACTACCCAAGAATAGAATATTTGATCCACTGACCCAGATTCCACAAGTATAACATTGGACCAAGGTACCCACTTTACAGCAAAGGAAGTACCACAGTGGCTTCATGGTCATTAGACTCACCAGGCCTGTTACATACTGCATCGCCAGAAGTTCTTGGCCTGACAGAGCAGCAGAGTGGCCTTTTGAATGTGCAATGGAGGGGCCAGTGTGGAGATCATACTCTGAGGAAGGCAGCCTCTCCAGAATGTAATAGGTGCTCTAAATTGATGAACATTGCACAGTGCTGAATCTCCACAGATAAAATATGTGGGTTTTTTTTAAATGACCAGAAATAGGAGTCACATCATTTATCATCATTGCAGTGACTCACTTATGGAAATTTGTGATTTCTTTCCCTAGAACCCTATGCTCTGTAGGTTTAGAGGCAGTAGACCCCAGAGGAGGAAAGCTTCCATCAGGTGACACAGCAAGATCCCATTAAACTATAAACTATGATTTCCATCTGTTTACTTCAGGATCCTTGTGCCAAGGCACCAGTAGGCAATGCATGGAGTCACTAGGGTAGCTGAGCCAATCGTCATGAGTAAGTAGGCCTGCTGGTATGCACTGGGCCAGCAACGAATGTTTAGAAACCAGGTGATGCACTGGACTATCTTTTGGTACAACCTTGTACAATTTTGACAGTAAATGAACAAGCACACACTTCTTGCCTGAGAAGCACATGACAGCCTGGAGCTCTGATCACCCAAGTGTGTGGGTCTCAGTCATCCTACCAGGTAAGCTACCTGTACTACAAGAGTTGCTAGACCAGGCTAAGAGGAAGCTAGAGTGGATGAAAGATGAGAAAGACAGGGAATATCAGTTGTAATCTGGAGACCAACGGCAGAAGTGAGGCCTGTCATTCATTCCACTTACCTTCTTCTTCTAAGTCTCTTGTTTCTTTTTCATTAAATTATTCTTTTATATTTATTGATTTATTTTTCTTTTTTATGCTTTTTAATATTACACTGTTTTGTTGTTGTTGTTGTTGTTTTTGAGATAGAGTCTTGCTCTGCCGCTCAGGCTGGAGTGCAGTGGCGTAATCTTGGCTCACTACAACCTCAGCCTTCTGAGTTCAAGTGATTCTCATGCCTCAGCCTCCCAAGTAGCTAGGATTACAGGCATGTGCCACAATGCCCAGCTAATATTTTGTGTGTGTTTAGTAGAGACGAGGTTTCACCATGTTGACCAGGCTGGTCTCAAACTCCTAGCCTCAAGTGATCTGCCCTCCTCGGCCTCCCAAAGTGCTGAGATTACAGGCATGAGCCACCGTGCCTGGCCCATTTTTATTTCTTGAACTAAATGCTTAGCTTGATTATTTTAGTCTTTCTTCTCCTAAGCAAAACATTTATGATTATAAATTTTTATTTTATTATACCTTTAGCCACATCCCATCAGTTTTTGTGTGTGGTGTTCCCATTTCATATATCTCTAAATAGTCTAGAGTTTTAATTTTTTATCTGAACTAAGATTTAAGGGTGCTTAATTTCATTTTTTAAAATGTAATTAAAAATTTCTCTTGAACAAGGTTTGATTGTTTTTTATAGACTTTATTTCCCAAATGTTTATATAGATTCAGTAATCTGGTATCCTTGCTTTCCATAACCAAACCACTTGGCTTACTGGCACATTACTAAGCATAAATGATTTCTTAGCTTCCAGTTTTACCTTTTACCTTTTGGATTACCTTCACTCCAGTTATGACCCACTTTTCCACCTTAAATCAAAAAAAAAAAAAAAAAAAAAAAACCCAAAACTTCCTAGCAGGTAGAGAAGCCACCCTTCAAATTGCTACAGCCCAACTTCCCATTCATATTGCCAAGTTCAAACCTCAAAGCAAGCTGCTTTACTGGAACTGTTACCACAAGTAAATCCTCCTAAACAAAGTCATAGTGTTTTCTGTACTTACTCTTTCATTTATGAATAGAATGAACAGAGCCTCTAACCCTAACCTGCTCTGTTAAAGCCCACCACATTCTTCCAGCAGTCCTTTTCTCCTGACAGAACCTCCACACCAAATTCAATTTGTCTGTGGCTCTGAACTTCACATTGAACTCCCTGCCTGCAGAATATGGTATACTATAAATAGCATCCATTCACTGAATTCATAATTACAGTTCCCACACTGTATTGTTTTTCCTTGAGTAGCTACTTTTTGCCTCAAGAGGGAGACCAAAGACTCAGGTCCAGTATGTGCCCCAAAGGTTTATTCCTGTTGCTTCTTCCCTGCTTAGGAGCTGCATGTTGCTTTTCTTTTCCTGAAAACTCAGAATAACAAGCAATGCCTCCGTGTTTTTGCTTTCTTCCTCTGCCCATGCTCCCTATGTCCTTCCCATTTTGCACCATGCCAAAATTTTAGAACATTTTATCTTCAAAGACCCAGTATGAATGACCACTAGGACTCCCTCTTTGCCACAACAAAAGACAGATGACAAAATCTTAGGGATACAGCTACATTCCTGCAGTAGTGCTTTTTAATTCTCAGATTAGGAGGACAAGTTGAACCATCCCAGTCCCCATGAGCCCAAGCTGGATGCCTGGAAGGGACATGCAGAGCCCAGCTGAGAGCCACATTAAAATACCAAGACCAGAGCACAGAAGCCAAGCCAACAGCCAAATGAACTGGGCTGAAATGGAAGCAAGTTGGACAAGACTGGCCACTGATTACATTGGGTACCTCCTGTTTCCCTTTGCTGATTAGTGAGAGTATGGTATGTGTGTATGGTGGGTTGACTTACAGAGATATTGTTGATGCAAACATATGCATCCTCCTGTTAATTTCCTGTTTGTGCCAGATTCCGCATGCCTTATGCTCACACACTGCATTCCCCAGCTGCTTCCATTTCCTGAGGTCTTCCATTTTTACCACTGAGATATTTTATTCTTTTCCACCCATATACTTGGAGGTTCTGTTGGCCAGCTTTGTCTCAACATGTACTGCGCCTTCATAGGCAAAGCTCATCTTATCCTTACAAAAATCAGGAAAAACATGCAGAGCAGGTGTTTTGTCCATCTCACAGATAAGGAAACAGAGGCATTAAGAGGTTAAGTGACTTGTCCTAAACAGATTAGTAGCAGGGCACTATCTGAGCTAGAATTTGGATCTCCTAACTTCTGCTGCAATTATAGTCACCTTAGAACTATGCTGATGTGTAGGATTGTATTCATCCACAGTGAGCAGCTTCAGTGCTATCTAGCCTTCTACTCCTACGCAGAAATATGGCCCAAGCATAAACTCACCACCCTCTCAAATCAGATGTGCATATTCCGTAGTCAGACATCCTCAAGTTACCAGTATACTTCCTTATCATGCTCAGATGACTGTTCGTAGTTTCACAATATTTTACCTTCAACCAGCAATATAACCCAGTCCTGCAACCTGGAACTGCTGTCATTCCTCAGTAGATTTTCTTGTCTAAATATTAAATGTGCAAAGTTCTCTAAATCTTAGAGATGAGAGTTACCCAAGTCCCTAGGAACAGCAGCCTTTCTCTCTTCTCTACGTTCAATCACATGGGCTGCTAATTTTCTCTAATATTAACTAGATAATTTCCATGGTGCTGTGTAATTGGCAGCAATTCCATTTAGGAAAGAAAGAAATTGTTTCCAAAGTCAAAGCTATAAGGAGAAAGAGAAAAAAAAAAAAAGTAAGTCTTTGTGTTTAATTTCTCTTCTATTTGAGCATCATTTTATGGCTATGCCTATACACAACTCATACACTTTGGCAGGACTACCCTGTAAATGAAATGTGCTATGCCTTTCTGCATACAGTAAGAATCTGTAAAGTGCATACTTCCTAATATGTCAGACCTTGTAGGTTCCTTCTGCCACAGCACAACTTCTGGCCTCAGTAATGCATGGATAACTTTTGAATAACACACTCATGGCTGTTGTTTATACCTGCTGACAAACATTCACTTTCTGCCAGTTCTGGAGGACTCCCAGCTTTAGAAGGTTCTTGTGAGAATCCACTCCAGGCCAGTCCACCTGATCGATTGATCCTAAAGTCACCTGCTAAGGTTCTATGAGAAGAGAACAACACAACAAAAATTCATTTAAAAAGTGTTCAGAACTAATATGCCCATTCTTTAGAAACTTATCAGCAATAGAGAAAATCAGGCTTTAGAAATGTGAAAATTATGTGTTACAGGAATCAAGGTGAAAATAACCTTTCTGCTTGTACCCACAACCACACACACTCATAATCACATAGTCACACAGAGGCTCCAGTCTTTCTCCAACACAGCCCATTCTATACAATATATCACAGCTATTTATCTGTGATATTTCTCAAAGTCATGTTCTTCATATTGCCCTGTAAGTTATCGGAAATCCCATTGCCTAGAGAGTAGAAGTGGGAAATTCCCAGCAAAAGGGCTGCCACGCTCTCCTCCCATGTCTTCCTATTTGACCATTGAACTCTTACCTGCTGAACCCAACATTAGTCTGACACTCCCAAGACACAGTACTACAAATACTACCATTAGATCTTAGTTGTCAAGGGAGTAGAAATGTGCTTGCCATCTCTAGTTGAAATTAAATGCTCACCCTTTGTTCATATTCAAGGCTTAGTCCTTGACTTACCACTAATATGTTAATTAATTCATTCATTCATTCAACATTCATTGAGCTCCTATTATATACTGAGCACTATGCTTGATACTGAAAATACAGAGGTAAACAGATGCCACTGTCAACATGTCTAGTCTATCTAGCGCCATGAGCAGGAACCAAATAGAAACTTTTAAGAAGCCTTCCCGGCCAAGCCCCATGTCTCCTGGACCACTACTACAGTATGAACCACTAGAACTTGTCTTTTGCTTTCAAGTATAGTATTTCTCATTTCATGTATCATGCTATCTACTTGTGACCTAGGTTTATCATGTTTCTCCAAATACATTACAAGCAGCAGCCATACTTTCTACTGTTTTTTACTTCTTTATTGTCTTGAACAGCAAGATATTCAGAGTCAGAACCTAAATTATTGATAAAATGATCTAAATCCGTCATCTATGAACAAGTTAGAAAATCCTGACACATGTAGTCTCAAATGAACAGCTTATCTAATTAACTGCCCTCGTTTGACATCTTTAACACTTGAAAACCATAGCGTTAAAAGACTCAGATGAAAACAGGCAACCATTATTCACTTCTAAATCAGGTCTCATAAGCATCAGATTGCTGACACTTAATGAATATTATCCAGTTGATAAATTAAGTACATGATATTTAATGTCTACTATTATTATGAGATAAAATTAGAACTTTTTTCATTCATTAGGATCAAGCTTGCAGTTCTCTGAAGAACAATCATGAGTTAGTTAGCTTAAGTAAATTTTTTTTTCTAAAATAAAATGTCCCTACTATATCCCAGACATTATGCTAAATGCCAAGTATACGATAAAGAGACATAGTAGGTCACAATTTAGTTGGAGACGTAGAAATATAAACAAATTCTGCTTTGCAGTGCTAAAAGTAGAAATATTACAAGGTACAGTAATGATTAAAACAAGAGCAAGAAAAATCAACTCTAAGAAGATAATGAACAGGATCTTGAGGAGTCAAAAGGTCAACAGAGGGGGAAATATTACAACATGTTTGAAAAACTGCAAGTAGTTTTATATAATTGGAGAGCAGAAGGTGAATGGGTAGTGGCTAAAGATGAATTGAGAAAGTTCGTGGCCAGGTAAAAAGTTGGACTTTGGCCCCATAGCTAAAGAAGCCATCAAAGGGTTTAATGAGAAAAGTGGTGTGAACTCCCCAAGGGCAGATAGGGATCAAGTCTGCTTAATTTACCACTGTGTATTTTGTGCCTTGCGCACAGCAGGTGCTCAACAGTATGAATTGAACAAATGAATTAATCTGTTGGTGTTTTGGGATGATCACTCTAAGCATAAGTAAGCATAAGAGGAAAAGAGGAACAAATTGAAGCCAAGGAACCCAGTAGGAGACCATATCAGGTGAAGGTGGGAAGGGAGAGATGGGTTTGATTTGAGAGTGGGGATATAGGCAGGCAACCAGATTTAGGAGGGAGAAGTTGATGAATATAGGTTTGGGCATTTTTATTGGAAATTCTTTAATGACAATCAAGTAGAGAGGTCCATTAGACATTTTGATAGAAAAGCAGAAAAGGACGGGCTCAATCTATAAATGTGGGTGTCATCAGATAAATTATGTGGGCTGAAAAGGCTGCCAAGACCAGACCCAGAAGCACACCAGACTATGAAGGCTGAGGACAGGGCAAGAAGAATGCTGAGGAAGCCCAGAGAAGTGGATGAAGAATTGAAAAAGCATTGAGTCAAGATACCTAAAGGAGCAGAGATTTCACTGTTTAGAAGATACAAGACATAAACATTTTCATTTCAACAAACAAATTCTCTGGATTCAATAATCCAAAATATCTGTTATAGGTGTACCTTCAAGGAATAAAAAATTTTACAAGAGACTGTCCTGACCTTGCAGGACCTTAAGTCTTGGGGAGATGTACATGTTAATAGACATGATATGCAGGCATCTTATTTCTCATCAACAGTGAGTAATGACTGTGGGTTGATTACATACAAAGTATTTGAGTTAATGATAGAAATGAACAAAACACTGGCAAAGAACTGGCATTACTGTTTTGTCCTTTTAGCCTTTAAATTATATGTGGTTCGATCCCTTTAGTGGGATGTAAAGTCAGAGGGGGCATTGCCTCCTTGAAAGCATACACGGTGGTTTATATTTCCAGAATGTGGCCAGGACCAAATGGAACATTTACCAAAGGCAGCTGAAAGCAATATAACTGGAAGGACAGTCTGAACTGTGGTCAAACAAGGGAGGAAAGGGCCCAAACTGGAGCAGCAGCACTAGATAATTAGGCCAACAGGATGAAGTAAGGCTATCCACAGGAAACCCAGTCATGGGTTTAGAAACAAAGAAAAGGGCAAACAGGTTGGGAAGTCGAATACAAAGTGGGACAGAGCAAGCGTTCAGGAGATGGCAGAAGGTCAGAAACAGGCTGGATGTGGAGGCGCAGATTCATAGCTCAGGAATATGCTTGACCACCTAAAGCAAGCTTGTCCAACCCATGGCCCATCAGCCGCATGTGGCCCAGGATGGCTTTGAATGCAGCCCAACACAAATTTGTAAATTTTCTTAAAACATTATGAGATTTTTTGTGTAAGTTTTTTCTTTTAGCTCATTAGCTACCATTAGTGTTAGTGTATTTATGTGTGGCCCAAGACAATTTTTCTTCCAATGTGGTTCAGGGAAGCCAAAAGATTGGACACCCCTGACCTAAAGAATTCGCAGGCTTGGATCAACAGCCTGAAACACATCAGCTTCTGCAGTTCCAGGAATGGCAAGGTCTCAATGAAAGGAGACATCTCTACGTTTGACAGGCAACTGACTCCTCCCACTGAGTGGCAGCATCCCATTTTCCCCCTTTGGAGTCTCACGTTGGCCTGGGATTGCTACTGATTGTGGCCAGGGGTGGCCTGTTTCCCTTTGTCTCCTAGGCTGCAATCACTGTCAAAGACTAGGTATCGATGACGTATTTGTAAATGTCTAATAGGATATTGAGTGATAGGCATTGCTCAATATAATTATATAGGTAAATGAATGAAATACGCCAACACATATCACAGCAGCTGAAAACGAGGGTCACTTGGAAATGTATCTTATTAAAAGGGAGAGTATGGAAAACTCTGCATGATTTTTCCCTTCTATTCTTTTCATTTACCTTTAATTTTTTTTCCCTTGCAGGTTAAAGCTGACTCCAAATCCTAAGGGACCAACACAAGCCATCAAGTTAAATGATGTCCCTGATAGCTCTGTGGATCAATAGTTATATAGGACTATTCCTCATCCGAGCTCTGTCAGGGACCAAATTATACACCGTACATGAAAACCACCTCCTGGATTTACTGCCCTTGTACCCCCAGCCATGGCAGGTGGCTTACCGCCCTGCTTTTATTTCCTTTAAGCTTTAAATAAGCCTTTGCTACTGATTTTTTAACATTTCCAAAGTGGCAGAGCAGCAATTAGCCAAATTCTCCTCCCTTCCACAAAACTCCAATGATTTTATTGACTTCCACAGAAACTCTTTAATGTCCTGTTTTTCTCACTAGATATGAGAAAGTTTCTAGTTAAAAGACACAGATTGGCAAAGAGATTGCAATATCATGAAGAAGTAGACAAAAACTGGGCCATTTACAGTGCTTTTGATGCCCCTCAGATAATCCACTAGAATCTGGATTATCTGCATATTTATGGGAAGTGGCTAGCGAATGGAAAATTCTAGTTCTACTTTTTATACCCAGGTGCTGGGTAAATCACCTCATCTCTCTGTGTCTTCATTCTTCTCTCTCTTAAACGGGAATTATTCCATGTCCATACATTAGCTAATAGAGAGAATATTAACCTAAATCAAATAGAGTACACATGAAGACATTTCATATGCTTGGGAGTGAAGGCATCCTATAAATTCTAGGTTCTATTATTATTTCATATTTCTACACTTCAGATTGAGCTGGTCTCATGAATCACTTTATAACAAAGTGGACATGAACTATATTGAACTGTTTTTTAGCGTCCTATCTCCCAATTGTCTCAGATGTCTGGAATTATAGCCCTTTGAATTAACGCATGAAGCGTGGCTTTAAAGAACAGAGGCTGACTCTTATCTGTGGTTAAGAGACAACATGGCATGACTTTCTCATCTGTGTCCAAGGCCAGAAGGCTCATGGAGGTCAGCGTGGTGGCCAGAGCAATGAGTTACCTTACTTCTGTGATCTTCAAATTTGTCTCAGTTTGATCCATCTTTCTTATCTTCTTGTATATGTTCTTGGGACACTTCTGCATATTGAATAGCAATAATATCTACTGCTTTAATCATTTAAAAAATAAATAAACCAAAGACCTTGTGTTCTGTTGATCCAAATATGTAAATATGGTTTCAACATATTGTTTCCCCATGCCTTATGCTATTGTAAATATTGTTTTATGGTCTAGTGCCCTGTTATCCACTTACCATCCCAGTTAAAAATCTGTCTTATACAGCTTTAGCTATACACTTTAACAATAAGAAAAAGTGATGCACTTCTCAATTTCAAGCATAGTTCTCATTAGCTACTGTACTCCTGTATCCAAGTATATCAACCCAATGTTTTCTACACCATCCTATTCTGAGTTCCCATAATTGCATTATGGGCTGTCATTTTTAGCTCATCTTAACCAATATTTATTTAGCTAACTGAAAACATTTGAGCACTTTCTCTAAACCTGACTCAGCTATAAAATTGTGGAAAAACGGTCAGTGCTTCTTTTGTACTTCCAGGTCCAGAACATAGTTTTGTGGTGATGTATACAGGTCAATGTCTAAATGCTTGAATTTAATAAGCATTCAATTTGGCAATCTGTGTAGAAAACAAATTGCAGACTTTCATTTACTCTCTTGCCTGTAGGACAGAGGATCCTTGCCATTTTTATTCACAGAGAATCATACCCTTTCCCCAGGAATCTCTGGAATTGCTTAGGGACCTCAAGGCCTGTGTTGGGCCTTTTGGCCTCTCCTGTACTGATAGTGACAGGAGGTAGACAAATCCTAGGCAGATAGGAGCAAGTCCCTGGTGAAACCCGACCTTCAAGCCTAAGACAGTTCAAAGCCTGAAAACCAAGCTACAAGTCAAATCCATGGACCAGATTGAGAACCTCTTTTCTGGTTTGGCACGGTTTCCTCTGACTGGTCCCCACCCTTCACCTATTTTACATATATCTACCCTTCCCTAATTGGTTTTTACATGGTCATGCCCACTTTTGAGTTTTGTTTTAACCTTTTTTTCCATACTCACAAACCAATCAGCACACACTCCCCATTCTAAGCCCATAAAAGCCCTGGACCCAGCCACATTGAAAGAGAAGTCACCCGACGTCAAGTAGGAGACCAGCCTCATGTCCCCTCTCCCCTGAGAACTGTTCTTTGCTCAATAAAATTATTCTCTGCCCTCCTTACCCTTTAATTGTCAGTGTATCCTCCTTCTTCTTGGACACAGGACAAGAGCTTGGGACCTACCAAAATGTGGGTATAGAGAAGACTGTAACACCATGGCCCTCTGCCACAGGGCAGAGCTGTTAACACGCCACCGTCCATTGGGTTGTGGAAGATGGGACTAAAAGAGCTAATTAGCATGCTGTAACACTCTCTCTGGGGCTTCAGGGTCATGGGCTCTCCTGCCTGGGCACCACCACAGTCCCCTCTTCTGGGCACCAGAGTCTACCATAAGAGTGGCTAGCAACATACTTGGTCTGGCCACAAGCACTGCACAGAGCCTGCTCCTATGTCAGCACTTGGAGCAGCCAGCCAGACTCCACACTCCCTCACTTATACAACGCCTCTTGCTGGGGGCTAAGCACGCAGTCGCAGCAGCCGCGGGATCCATGCTGGAATGCAGGTCAGGTACAGCCCACTGGGCCTAGTGGGCAGGGCATCTCCTGTGGCAAACCCAGGCCTGAGCAAGGCCTGGGCAAGGGTGTCACCAGCTGGGGGTCTCTAGCTGATAAGTGACCAAGAAAAATCCTGTGTCAGTAATACCCAGTGAGAATTGGCACACAGAAACACGTTCCCACATTTTGTTCCTTGCATATGTCAAATATATCCCCTCTCTCTCTCCCTCTCTGTATGGTTATGAAACTTAAGTGAAGTAATAGAATGTAGTAATAGCATGCAGACTTTTTTAGAATTTAAGGTGCCTTTCACATAAAGAGCCTTGAAATTTTGCCTGTTATTAATAATAAAAACAAATAAATGTTTTATTCAATTTTTCTTTTATTTTTGGGTGGCTTGCTCTTCTGAAACACTGGTACCTCAAATGTTGATGAGGTCCTCATTTTCCCTCTGAGCTCAAAAGATTTGAATTTCCTGACCACAATCTAGCCATCAGACTAGAGTATCATTTAGATCTTATCGTTTGGATTGACTTGCATTTATTGATACCCCAATTCAACTGTACATCACCTGTAAGTTTCTTATTCCATTTAATAGCTACAGCACTGTGCTTTCGAGCTGGCAGAGAACTCAAAGTTGCCTATGCACACCAAGTGGCTTATGAAGTTATATTGGTCCTGATGTCTGCTCTTAAACCCAAAGTCAGTGCTATTTAGTTTTCTCCTTTATAGATTCAGTCTACAAGCAGAATTATAATAGTCCATGCAAGTCTCTCTGAAATACTCACTAGTTTAGGACGATAGCCTTTAATTTGAAGGTACCTTCTCCAGCTGAAAGCTGTAATAATGGTTCATTCCATTTGGCAACAAAACAAAGAACTGGAGGATTTAAAACTGACAGATCCTCTAAGAAGTGTGAGTGACATCACATTTGCATTCTATTACATGACTGGGTGACACATCTCATCACCTATTCTGACTTTGGGGCCTTATTAATAGCTAATTTGCACACAAGCAATGGGCATGATGACCCAAGTCAATCATAACTATGATGGAAAATTCTCCCCAGGAAAATGACAAAATCCATCAGCACCCAGATATGACAAGCTATGAAGGGCCAGACCTGGATGTGCCATGTCCTAATTTCTGAAGATTAATCCAGGGGGTCTGGCAAACTGAGGTATATGCCCTTCCTCACTGCTCTACAAACATCCTCCTCCCCCAGCAACAGCCTGCTTATTGAAGGGAATGACTTTCTCAAATGAAGAATTCCAAACTGGGGCTGGGGGCAGGGGGCGGGCAGGGTTCTACTAGTTTAAAAGTAATCATGGAAAGGCCATGGTGGCAAAGTGACTTCCAAAAGAAATGCATATTGTGCCCCTTAGACCATGTCTGGCATGTAGACATGGACTGACTGGTTTGTAGACATGAACTTCAATCCTGCATTAGCAT
Source organism: Pongo abelii (assembly GCF_028885655.2). Classification (NCBI taxonomy): domain Eukaryota; kingdom Metazoa; phylum Chordata; class Mammalia; order Primates; family Hominidae; genus Pongo; species Pongo abelii. Next base: position 66,430,806 of record NC_071997.2, read on the forward strand.
GTAGAGAGATAACTATCAGAGTAACAGCCCTGGTCTCATGAGCCTTACTCACAAATGGTTCACATCAATGGAAGGTGAAAGCTATTGGTCTACATTTCATAGTTAGGAGAGAATTAATTCTTAGGAACCCTAAGAATTTGATCTCTTTTCTTCTCCTCTTTTTTGGACCAGAATAATGCCACAATCCTAGATGAGTGCATCTGCTTTTAAAATGCCATTCCCATAGTCAAGACTGTAAAGGAGGGAGCAGAGCACATCAGCAAGCCCATTTGGTTGCATTTTTAATAGTTAAAGCCAGCCATTTGATTTCTATATGACTGGCTCCAGTGTTGATCTTTCAATTGGCTCTGAATTCAGGCAAGGAGGAGAGAGGTGTTATCTATCAGGCTCTTCAAACAAAACATCTTCATTAGGTAGCCATGTGACTTCAGGTAACCTTAACTGATATAACAGACAAATCCCAAAATTTCATTGGCTTAGAACCTTAAAGTCATGTAATAGTTCAATTTAGCATTCCTGGTTGGGTGGCTGGCCTCAAAGGAGTGAATCAAGGGCCCAGGCTCCTTCTGTGTTCAGGTTCTATTATATTCAGCATGTGCTTTGAAACCATCATGTAAGTCAACGTCATTCTAACAAGCCAAAAGGAGAAGGGAGCTGGGAAGATGCATGCAGGAGGATTTTATAGGCCAGGCCTGGAAGTAGTACATACTACTTCTTCTCACATTTCTCTGGCTAGAACACAGTTACGTGACCACAAAAGGGAAATGTATTTGACTGTATGCTCAGTAGGAGGAGGAAATGGGTTTGATGAGCATCTAGCAGTCTCTGCCATGGTGGCAGCTAGGAAAACAAAAAGCCAGTTGATTAGGTTTCAGATAATTGCCAGCACACTTACATTAGGAAGGAGATACCTCAAGAATGGTAGGTATAAGAATCCTCCAAATAATCTTCTCTATATGGCAAAAAAACCTGTTATTAGACAACTCATCAAATGGTAGAGAGATCTGCTAAAAGCAAACCTTGGGATTTGCATCATCTACCACAGCTACAAATTTCTCTACTCAGCCAGACTTTGAATTTTAGCTGCAAAAAAAGCCCTTTTACATACATTGTCTGATTTTAATCTGATTCAAACCTTATAATAACCCAAAAATGTTGGTACCATTGGCATCTCCCATGCTAAAGATGACAAACAGTAGACTCTGTGGAAAAAAAAAAAAAGTATTTTAGGAACATCACATTGAAGGGCCTATATTTGAATCCTGTTATTCCTGACTCCTAAATTTAAGCTCTGAAAAAAGCATCATGTATAATTAGCAATGATCTAGATTTAGATGAGACAGGAGTACACTAATTTAATAGTAGGTTTCTGGGTGATATATATTGATGTTGTTGAATGGAGACAATCTTTCAAGAATAACGTTATAGTTCAGTTCATCCACATGTACTCCCAGACCCTGTCACTTTTGGATAACCAGTCACAGTCCTAAATGGTTTTGATTGGCTTTGCTGTTTTTGACCTATTTGGGGATCTGCTTGTTACCTCCTTGTCCAAATTCTAACATCTTTTCTATTTATTACTCATGACCTAATTTTTCTGACAATGTGAGGAAATCTCAGCCCCAAATGTCTGCCAATGATTTGTGGATGGCAGGTAAGCATATTAGCAGGCTATATTTAATGCAATTTGAAATTTCATTGTCTTTCAGTAAAAGGCAGCTGTTTCCAGATGTCATGAATCAACCTTTATGTCTGACTGACATGGTGTTCGCAGGGAACATCTTGCATTACTGTCATGTGTTATTGGGAGCTCTTGGACTATATTATTTGCAAGTCAGAACCTGCAGCTTTCTAGTGAAGTGTTATTTAGATTGCTTCAGTAAACTCCTGTTAAGATGACAATAGGTTGACAATTCCATGGCTCATCTGCCCAGTTGATTCTCTCACAACCACGATGCTGTAGCCATTAGATATTAGGAACTTGACAAACATTTGCCAACAATTCAATCACACATCATATTTGAGTTACACTCTTGGTGAGAGCTAAATGGTGTTATTGTCAAGCCAAGTACATTTTAGTTGGATTTCCCGGAATTACTTATCTTAATTTTGCAAATCCTGAATTTCCTTCTATTTCTGTAATGTTTTGAGTACTGACTTAATTTTTGTGTGCATTTGTCAATTATTCCCATCAACTTATCTTCACTTAAGTCACTCAGTGTAAGATATGAATTAGCTGAGCAATTTTACTGTTAGTCTGTAAGATCTGTGGTTATTTTTATACCACCTAAGCCTTTCTAGGCTTTTGGTGGCTTTCCCAATTTTCCATCCGTTTGTTTTACTGTATTTTACCCTATTCACCCATTTACTCCTATAATGCAAGTTAATGTAAGTCACTTTTCCTACTGCTCTAATAACCTAATAGTAAATGTTTTACGCATATTATTTTATACCTGCCATGTCATTTGTCTATGGAGGTAATGCGTATTATTATAATAGCTTGATTACTGTAGAGTAGGAAATTTGGGAAGCATGATGTCTTTAAGCAGGTCAGAGTATGAAAAATATTCAAGGCCACAATGAGTATAATTCTTGCAAACAAGTGTTAGGTGCCATGATTTTCAGAAACAATCAGTTTAGTTACATTTTTGTACCTTTCCTTTTTTTTTTTTTTTTTTTAAGACAGAGTCTTGCTCTGTCGCCCAGGCTGGACTGCAGTGGCGTGATCGTGGCTCACTGCGCCCTCCACCTCACAGGTTCAAGCGATTCTCCTGCCTCAGCCTCCTGAGTAGCTGGGACTACAGGCACTTGCCACCACCGCTGGCTAATTTTTTGTATTTTTAGTGGAGACAGGGTTTTGCCATGTTAGCCAGGATTGTCTCAATCTCCTGACCTCATGATCTGCCTGCCTCGGCCTCCCAAAGTGCTGGGATTACAGGCATGAGCCACTGCACCCAGCCTCCTTCATTTTTTCAAGCTGTACAATGCTGTCTACCCTTCTCCACTTTTCCATTCATTGTTCCCAGATCTGAGGTCTCACGTCTGATAGTATATCCATTTCTGATTCAATAACTAGGCTTCTCTTTACCATGATCACCTTCAGATTCACCACATTTTACTCACTTAGCCTGGCTGTCAGCTCAAGATACGTGATAATAAAATGTGGCTACATTGCAGGTCTGCATATGGTCACTTCAATTCCCAATAGAGAGGTATCCAAATAACTGTGCATCTACTGGGTCTTCTTTAATACTCTGTCAGCAATCCCACTCAAGTAGATGACTGACTGTCCGCCAGAACACTTGGGACAGTCACAGTTCACTGGGCTTCAGTGCTTCTTAAATCTCTGGTTCCAGACCATCAGGCCAATTCAGCCACTTGCAACTCTTTCCAGCATCTAAGGCCATTTCTGAGTGAAAGGTTTATCCATCTCCCTCTAGACTCACCTCTAATACTCCTTTTCCCTGGCAATGTGGCTACTGGCCCCATGAGGAGCTCCTAAGACTTTATGGGGTCTCCGAGCTCTGTGAAGTGACTGTGGCACAGCTTGCCTCTCATGCACAAGGACACTGAGCTGGGTTTTAAGAGGCTTCTAATTAGTATAATTACTTTATTTTGATTGCTGAGGTTAACGACATGGGCAATGCCCAAGTATATTATCATCATCAGTTGATGAGTTGAAATTTTTAAAATCTGATTGTATGACATGTGTTCAGCCATATCACCCTCTGCACTGCTGTTGGGGAATTACTAATGCCCTTAAAATGCTTAAATAATTTTGCCCATGATGCTATGCCAGGTGTGAGCAAACCTAAAGAAATGAACTCCCTGAATGCTTTGCTGTGTGGGTGTGTTTGTTTTTGCGTGGGTGCCTATTTTTAAATGCTATCCAAGACAGCAGGAAGCTCATCATTCAGTTGATCGGGAGCATGTCAGCAGAGTTCACAATATCTTTGTGAGAAAGACGTTAGAGTTAATTCTTGACACCTAAAATGTAAATACTGGTTGAGTATTTCTTATCCAGTATTCCTTATTCCATCTGCTTGGGACCAGAAGTGTACTGAATTTCGGATTTTGGGGGATTTGGGAATTTTTGTATATACATAATGAGATACCTTGGGGATGCACTTACATCTAAACACGAAATTTATTTAGGTTTCATATACCTTATACACATAGCCTAAAGGTACTTTTATATATTACTTTTAGTAATTTTGTGCAAGAAACAAAGTTTTGACTGGGACCCATCACATGAGGTCAGATGCGGAATTTTATACTATTGGCACCATGTCAGTGCTCAAACATTTTCAGATTTCAGATTTTTGAACTAGGGATATCCAACCTGTACTACTTGGAGAGGTAGACTTTCAATCATTCACATCTTAGCCTGAGGTAGTTATAAAAGTTTGCTGGATTTCTTACACCTACTTCAGATAAGCATGGGAAGGTCAGAAGATGGAGCTACAGATGAACAGCTCTCATAACCATCTGATCTTCAAATGGGCCTTTCTTCAGAGAGGCCCAGGAGCCCAGAATCCTGGTTTTAGCTAGCCACACCACCCCACAAGTGGTCCAGAAATCTATACACACAGAGGACAACGGCGAGAACATTCATCTTTTGCTAGCAGCTGATGCTTTGGCCCCAAACCATAAGGTAGATCTCTAAACCTAGTTAGCTCTGCTGCCTGTCAGAACTCCCCTTTGCTAGACTGGGAAGGTTGAAGTGCTTGTTTTCCCTTGAACATTACTTTAGCTTTCACTTAGCTTTTTAAAGGAAGTGGGAAGAGGACTACCTCTTTCAACATGGAAAAAGGGTACTTCTTACCTCTGGCCTCCTAAAGGGAAACCTTATAAAGAAAGAGTAGGCAATACATGGGGAGAGAGAGAAATAGACAGACAGATTCTACCAGGCCAGGACTCTGTACGCATAGCCAAGCATAGCCAAGTCTCCACACAGCCTCTGCCTTGTTCCTCTAGGTCCTTGGAAGGAGTTGTATCCAGAAAGACTAAAGGAGTGGTTGCCACAAAATGGGCTTATTTACCCCATTCTAGATAAGACTCTATCTTTTAGAAAATGAGACCCAGTGAATGCCTTCAAGCCTGACCATCCATGCATAGTCAAATTCTTCCTCTTTGGAGGTGGAATCAAAGTGTGGCTGGGGGAGCTAGGAGCCTCCCTTGCAGACAATTAATTAAAATAATTGACAGGGTTTCAATGGAAGTATGGAGGAATGAGGAGTCAAGCCATTCTCGATGTGAGGCCTTTAAGGGGAAATAGGTCAAATGGACACATAGTGTAACCAGGAGGCAACCTGAATGCTCAGGGCATGAGGAAAACGGGATCAAGGAGTCATAAAGGAGCACAGAAAGTGGCTGTGAGGGAGCCAAAGACTTATTTTCAAACTTGCTTAGACCAGCCTAATGTGTGAAGGTCTCTTAACATCAACAGCTCTGTCACCAAGGTAGACATGCCTGCTCTCCAGGGATGACCCCTCAGTCAGCTCTCTTACAGAGACATCCACCCACACCCAGAGCCTCTAAGCCAAGAATAAACTCTTCAAATTGCTTCTCAGGCCAGTTTAAATTATGGCATTTTATTTCACAGCCCCAACCTATACAAATCAGAGGGTGCTGAGAAGATCTGAAGAAAACTCAGAAGATAGCTGCCACTGTGGATTTATGACCAAAGCTTCAGGAAGTAAGAGGCTGCAGCAAGAGGTAGGTAGTTTCAGCAGGTTGATAGTTTCTGGAAAAATTAAAAGCCACTATTTGAGATTCACTGTACAATCATGTAGGCTCCACTTCAATATCCTGTGCAGGTTAATAATGGAAAGAGTTTTCACACGTGGGGGATATTTCCCACATTGCCATTCTAGGACCCTTGGTAGCAAGTTCAGCATTCTTGTCTACCAAAAATTTCTTCCCAACTACCCTTGCTTTGTCCCAAACCTGTGAACAAGCCCATTATTGGATTGATTTCATGAATCAATGGTTCATGAATGCTTTCTGCTAAAGAGGAAAGAGGCTGTAAAATGGCCCCAGAACTGCCGGCAGGAGTGTGGAAGAAGGTCTTAGGAAACTTCACCTAGCATATAGACAGCAAAACCCTTTATTCAATCTTTATTCTTGAAGATTTTTGCCTGGTGTGTCCTTGGAAGAGGATAACCATAGAGAGAATGTTAGCCAAGATTAAATAAGGAAATATAGAATTATTGCATTCAGGCTGAAAGCAGTTAATTTAGAACGCTTTAGGTAAAAGTGTTTGATTAGGAAAGTAGTTGGGGAAGAAGTTTCCAAAGTAAATTTGCTCTTGGTATGAGGATACAAATGCAAGGCTGGCTGCTCCTCAACAGGGAAGTTTCTTCAGCTTTCATCATCCCTTTGAATTGGGGTCAGTCCCAGGGATGCGTCTACAACTCTAAAGATATACATATGTGGCATCAACTGAATGGGGCAGCTTGCTGGCAAGCCATGAAAGTAACTGCCCACCCAGCAGAGCTTGTCTCCGGATCTCAGAACCTGCCTTTGTCCTTCTGGCTCTCCTTCCCTCCACTATTCTGTCTCATCTTAGTTCCTTTTCCTCTTCCTCTTTTCTCCTCTGTGTGTCCTGGGCTCTTCCCTGTGGGGCTGATTTGACAACAGCAGCCAAGTTTTAGCTTCTTAATTTGTTTCCCTTAAGAGTTTTCCATTGTAAAACCTTCAGGTTTCCTCTCCTATTACAATTCCGATTAAGTGGCTCCTGTCTTGCCTCCCTCCTAGGCTTGTTATAAGGACAGAAGATGATTGGGTTCTTCATGTCTATAATGGGCCCAGAACTCCCCAGAGGGATGTTTTATACTTAAGGCAACAAAAATAACTCTCATTACAATTAATAAAAGAAAAATGAGGCTCCCCATGTAGAATCTAAATAAGCCTCCAGTATATTAAACATTCAGGAAAGGGATTTGCTGAAGCTCAGCCTGTTATGGCCCAGGAGGGGCATCATTATTAATGGGGCTGGGAAGCAGGTAACACTGGGTGGTGTTTAGGGTTGCTAGGTGCCACCACATCCTGGAATATTTCCAGCAAGCTCTCTCACTCCTACATTAAAGGGCCCCATCCTGGAAGGAGAGGTGATTCTCTGGCAGCCATTCTCTAATACCCTGTCCCTCCCCTCCATTAGGTGTAAGGCTTGGGGAGGCACTTTTAATATATTCATCATATTTAACCTTATGCTTGCTCCAATATAGGACACTTTTCCCCAAACAATAATGTAGCTTTGAAATGAGATGACCCATGGTTTGAATCCAGCCTGTGCTGTGATATTTCAGTGATTCTGGCCAAACTATGTAACCTCTTTGAACCTCAGCTTCTGCACTTGGAGATTAGGATTGTGTGTTTGTCCTTTTTTGCTGCACAACAAATAATCTCAAAAATCTCAGTCCCTTAAAAAGCAGTTATTCTCTCACTCACAGATTTGCCAGTAGTTGAAGGTCCACTGGGATTGACTGGAGTCAGCAGGGCTGAGCTCCAGGCTGTGGGTTGATCTTCTTGGACCAGCAGCAACACACGGATGCTCTTCTCATGGCAAGCCACAGGAGCACAGAGGGACAAGCCAGGCTGTGCAAACATATCTAAAGGCCTTGGGCAAGTCACATCTCTTAAGATCCAATTGGACAAAACAGTAACATAACCAAATCTCAGGCCAAGTTGGGAGAAAGTGCACTCTGCCCCCACGAAGCCTTTGTAAATCCATAGAGGGAGTGAAGAATTGAGATTCAAACTACCACAGTCGAAATAACTATCTCATAAAGGTGTTGTGAAGATTAACGAGACCAAAATATCTAAAGTCCAGGACAGTATAGGAGTTAAATAAGTGACGGCTATTATTATGCGTTAACAGTTTTTCTAATATCTATACCTATCAACACACAAGTTTTAAAATGAGACTGTTAGACATTAATTTATAATCTCTTAATGAATTTTATTAACTGTAATTACTAAAACATAGCCCAAGGCTTGTGTTCTCTGTCTCTATGCAATTCTGATGATACAAGGAAGCCAGGGTAAGCTACCAAGGGGCTCTACACCAACTCAGAAGCTTGAGAGGCTTGGCTTTCAAACACCCAGTCTCCCTATTCTGAGCAGCTTCCTCCAATTGCTCTGGCCTTATTTAACACAGCAAAAGGCCTCTAAACACTTAGTTCTATGTCTCTGCCTTAATTAGAAACCATTAGTACCTCTGGAAAATTGACGCTCCGTTCTCTATATTCAGAGGGCTAATGGGGGAGCAGGTATGGTGGTAATGGTTGATGTATAGTTTCCTCTTATATAATTTTGTCTTTTTTTTCTCCTCTTCCTATAGGGAAGGACTTTTTGGTTTATAGGGTCCGGTAGTGGGGGGCAGGTGTGTTTTAATCTCTCAGGATGATCTTAGAGCCCCTTTTCCTGGATCCACAGCCCATCCCTCCTGCTCCATTTCACATACACAGTACCCTTCCTCCCACCCATCTTTCTCAGGGTAACTAAAACCAAGTTACCTTCAAAATCGGGAATCACAGACCATTCAAGTTAGCAGGTACCTGTGAGGTTTCAGAACATCTCAAGCACCCTAGAAGAGTGAAGTCTTTTAACCTGCCATGACACTCCTGGGTTGAACTATCCACTCCTTCACCTCTCAGCTGGACTCAGGGCATGTTATTTGAATTCTTTAGGACATCTTCTTAGCAATTACAAAACTGGATTTAAAACACCTGCCTTATAACATCACTGATGGAATCGCATGAGATCATTGACCGCTGAGAAAATGTTTATCAAGTGCTCATGTGTGTCTGGCCCTAAGAATGGAAACAGGGCCACTTCCCTCCAGAGTTTACAGAATGGTCCTAGACACAGAGCGGGAGCCCATCACTATTATTTTCGTTTGCATTGATCTAGTGGTAAGGTGCACTGTAGTTAACAAGTGGCACAGTCAGAGCACCCATCTACAGGAACAAACAGCAGTCTTGGAGCTGTAGCAGCCTTGCAGGAGGCCACCTGTTATGCCAGGATGATCAGGACATCCTGGGGGCCCAGAGGTAATGACCAGAGAGGCTGCGGTAGCATGACCACACGGGAAATGTGAGGCAGCAGCTCTTTACCACCCAGTAGAGAAGTGTTTCCACATTTTAACAAGTGGTATGTCATTACCAGTGATATTATTACATTTTAAATGATAAACATGCATTTATCATTTAAAGTCATATCATGCACTATTATCATTTCATATTTCTCTTTTCTACCTAAATGCTACAATAAAGGAAAAACGCTGCCTTCCTTTATTGCAATGTATATTGCTTTTCCTGATCAAAGATGTAAGGAAAATTTATCCTGAGTGAAGCTGATATTTCCAGTTCTGGCTTTGAAATGTGTACCTGGTATGGCCAAGGAGAAGCCCTCCTGCCACAGGCACCAAAGATCACTCCCCAACTGTCACACACAAGCAGACTCAATTGGCTCCAAAGTCAACATTGAAGGAAGCATCTGTAGTCGGGTGTCAGGGATTCCAAGCCAATTCATTCGGACGCTCCACCCTCCCAAGAGCCTCCAGGGCATTCCTCTATGAGGATTCACTTCCTCGTGGATGTCTGAAGTTTTTCCCTGAAGCCCTCAAGTTGATAAATGACAAAGAGGGGATAACGGGTACCAACTGTAGAAGGAAAGGGAAAAGCACAAGAGATCTGTTAAAGAAAAGAGGAAGAAACCTCCATGACATTTACTCCAACCACAGTAAAACACTGGCTTGAAGCAGCACCAGCCTTCTGCCAGTATCATGTGTTTACATGTCAGCATTTACCCCTTCTGCAAAATACCGAGGACTGAGGTAAATGAAGTAACATATTTCAGAAAAAAAAAAAAAAATTCTAGTCAATGAAGAGCGAAGAATCAGAAAATTCCCATGCATAATGCAGAAGATTCTTGCAAGGATCTCAGCAAGTAATGGCACATTCTTACCTAATTCTGGCTTAGGGTCGTGGCAGTTCAGGGCTTAAAGAAATCATCTGGTCCATTTAATCTGGAAAACTGAAGGCCAGAGAGGTAAAGTACTAACTGAGCACTCCTAATCCTCAACCTAGAGGCTGTTTACATCGTACAAACATTTCTTTCTCCCAACTGTGGAAAACAAGCATATACAGAAAAAAAAAGGGAAGACACTGAGGAATAATCAATGCATCATGAGATAGGCATTCTTGGAAAAGACTTGTGATAAAATATTCTCCAAAGAATATACAAACACAGACACTTGACTATTATTCTAGTTGCCAAGACAACAAAAGAATAAAATCAGAGAAAGAAATAACCCAGAAATGTTCCCAAAACTTCTACATCCAAAGCACATCGAGACTAAGTGTGAGGCCCCTCTCGCCTGGGGATTGTCGACCCAAAGAAGGCACCCAGAACCAAGGTATGTGCCTCTGATCACAGAAACCTGGGCTGCCCACAACCCAGGAAGTACTACAGACTAAAAGTATTCAACAGCAGTGTGCAGCAGGTCAGAGTGATCAGAAAACTAATTCCATTCACATGTGCCTAGGAGATTTGCTTAGGGAGAAACAATTCAAAGGCCAACTGCAGAGTTCATTAGAATAGCACTGAGGTTTGTGTGCATGTCTAATCATGAGATCAGCAAATTACATGCCTGGTGCATGGACCATATGACCTTTGTGGGATTGTGGAACAATTGAGTGCATTTGGGAGAAACACTGAGAATGGAAAATTCACCGAGCAGAAGGCCAAGTTCCAAAGTTCTTGCACAGGGCAGATGAGCAGCAGTGATGAGCAATGTGTTATTGAGCATCTTCTAAGCCTGGGGCACTGAACTAGGCACTGTGGGAGAATTAATTTCCTCCCAAAGTCACCATAAAGGAAACTGCATTAACTCCTTTAATGAATGGGCAGCCCTCAAAGGAGGATCTAAATGTTCATCATTAAAGGCAGGCCAGAGACTGCAGAGGGGAAGCCAGTTGGGAACAAATCTCCTTTCACCCCTGTCTGCCTGGCTGTGCCACCTCCAGGCTCTAGGAACTCAGGGAATAAAGAGAACTGGAGGTTCTTGAACTTTTAATGGTCCTAATAATTAATTAATACCAATTCATTAAACAGACAAAACATTAACAGGGTCACTGATGATGAGTAAAGAAAGAAAAAGCTAAGTTACACATCATTCCTACTCTGTCTTTCATCTAGCTCTGGTTTCCACCCTTCTGTCATTGTACTCATCATTTCCACACATGAACATGGGCAAGCACACACACACATGCATATACACATGCATGCACGTGTATGTTCACATACATGTATGTATGAACACATAAACGCATGCATGCATGCACGTGCATGCACACACACATATACAGATACACACATATGCATACACAGAATTATCATTTTGTGGTAGCAAAAAGACTTGGGCAAGATTAAGTCCTGGAACTTTGATAATAAGCTATCTTGAGAGATATCGGAGATGTCAGGAAACAAGGAAGACTATATTGAGTAAGCCTGAATTATAGAAAAGAAATGTTTAGAAATCTTTTCTCCAAGAGAATTCCCTGGAACTTAAAACCTACACCAACATACGGCAATGTTTCCACCTTTTATTTATGCTTCCCAAGGATACAATCTTTGCTAAGGACTCATTTCTGAGCATCTAAGAAGCCAGACTTTGTGAGCCCACTAGCCTCCGAGTTCCTCAAAGGCACAGGCTACATTTCTGTCAACTTTGTATATCAGCAACCAGTACATAATAGGTCTTCCTAGATGCCTATTGTTGGAATGGCTGCCCAGCCCACCTGTCCACCATATAATGAGGCATTCAATTCCCCAGTGCACACCTCTGCCTTTTACATGAGATTAGGCAGTGCTCAGTAGGCCATCACTAATATCATTTACATTGATCTGGTGGCAATGAGTGAGAGAGTTATCAAGTGTCATAGCACAAGGAAGCACCTGCAAGAATGAGCAGCAGTCTTAGAGCAATGTTGCTGCAGCTATATTCAATATTTTTGTAGCATGGTACTAGAGGCCACCTACTATATACCATCCACCCATTCATTCAACAAATACGTATTGGATACTTATATATGCCAGGCACAGGTATTGGCATAAGAAATAGAACCCATCCACGGTCTTCCTGAAATGGTCAAACAGCCAGTCCTAATTTTGGACCAATCAGTAAATAAACATTGATCCAAAAAGTAGCTAGCATGTGTTAGAATATAACCTAAGCACTTTTAGGAAATTGATGCAATAGAAGCTAACTATGCCCTCAAGAATCTAACAGTCTAAAGGAGTAGTTGTCACTACAAACAGCAAAGGAAAGTTGGGAAAACTTGACAGAATGAAGAAATATCCAGCAAGAAGAAGTCATTAAATGTCTTGGTGTACAGAGGAGGAAAAATTCTGTCCAGCCTCATGTGGCCTGTTAGATCTGGGGCTTTGGCAGAGTTGGTTCTCTGAAGACAAAGATCAGTAGGGTCAGCCCTGATCAAAAACGTGAGGAAGGGAAAGAGGAACTAGCCTTGATAGAACACTACGGCAGGCTTTTACAGCCGTGACTTCATATAATTCTCGTAGCAGCTCTTTTGTCGTGAACTTTTGTCATTATGCCAGGTTGTTCAATACCCAAGCCTTGTAAAGAAACTTGGCTGGGCACAGTGGCTCTCTCCTGTCCTATAATCCCAACACTTTAGGAGGCCAAGGCTGGCAGGTCACTTGAGTCCAGGGGTTCAAGACCAGCCTGGGCAAGATAGTGAAACCTCATCTCTACAAAAATTATCCGGGCATGGTGGTATGCACCTCTAGTTACAGCTACTTAGGAGGCTGAGGTGGGAGGATTGCTTATGCCCAGGAAGCACAGGCTACAGTGAGCCATGATTGCACCACTGTACCCTAACCTGGGCAATAGCGTGAGACTCTGCTCCAACAACAACAAAAAAAGGAACTCTCTACCTTCTGCCCAACAGGATACGCAGCCCCAGGAAAGCTTTGAATATGGAGCAAGTAACACCAAGAGGAATGACCTATGAGCCATGTGTATCTTCCGGGGGTGCATGGAGAGGTAAAATGCAGGTACTAGCTGCATTTTAGCTGAGGTTCTGGCGGCTCAGCTCCTCTTGGTCTCTGCCCATTTTGCAAGCCTGGTTCCAGCCTTCTCCTCGGTTCTGTGAATTACCTGATATCCCTCCAATGAAGCACTTTTCTGCTTAAGTTAACCAGAGTCATTTCAGCTGCTTACTACCAAGAATGTTGACTAAAACACTGCAGTATAGACACTATTCACTGAGTTCTACAGATAAGGAAACCAAGACTCTGGGAAGCTAAGTACACAGCTGATGAGTGACACAGGTGGGGTTTAAGCTCACACCTTCTGACCTCGATCAAACCCAGAGATGCTTCCCCTAGTGCTATGTTAGTCAGGGCAGCTTTGATTGCAAAGTGACAGAAAAAATAGCAACTGAAACTGGAGTAGGAAAAAAAATACAAAAAATGATCTTAGTAGAAATATAGAAAGCACACCTGGCTTTATTCCCCAAGGGCTGCTAAGTCCATCCAGCTACATATCCCTGGTGTGTGTTCTCACCTACGTGGACTTCATTCCCAGGACCCCCTTCCAGCAGGGTGGTCCTCTCCAGGCTGAAACTCTCACAACCACAAGCACAGGAGAAAAGGGACAGTTATTTTCCTTGTAAGTTTGAATGAAAGTCTTGGGCTTAACGCTCCCTGAACCATCTCAGTGGCCAGGGATAGGATGTATTACTGGCCAACCTGACTCATATGTGCCCTCCTAAAGTCAGTGGTTGACTCAACACCACTCAAACTTTATAGGCTGAAGTTGTTGGAACAGTGGTTCCAAAGAGAAGAATCAGATTACCTTTACCAGAAGAAAGGTGAATGGATATTGGGTGGCAAAAACAACAGATACCCCCCAGAGTCTACCCCTTCTACAGTACGGGTGGCACTCATCTTTCCAGCTTTTATCTGCACTGCAGTAGAGCCTTTCTCCAAAACTGAATCCCACCAGCCACAAGATCTATCTTCTTCCTCCCAAAAAAATTTCTTTCCAATTCTTTTGCACATACTATACATGCTAGAAACTTAAATGACTCTATCCACGGGCCTTTGCATTTTAAATAAAAGCAGAAAATATTTCTGGGAGCTATTGTGAAAGCTATATGTTAAGGGAGGAAATTTGGAGATGGAGTAATGATTGGCTCATTGTGGCTTTTCCCTAAAATCCTATCACGGGGTCAGCCAGCCACTCTGGGGTATGAGTCAGTAGGGGCTTTGTGACAGGCAAGACCTTGGCTCTGAGATGCCAGAGCAGAGGGTAAAGTGCCACATCAGGTCCAAGGGGGAGTGCTATGGGTCAGAGCCAGAAAATCATGCCCAAGCAATTTAGAGAGAAAGAAAGCCTTGAAGCTGGAGCTTGAAGGTAAGGGATTAGAAGTATCTAGAGAAGATGAGATCAAGGAGCCCAGAAAGGGGCAGAGTCTAAGTTGAAGCTGGAAACACCATGTGGATTGAGCAGAAATGGTTGTGCTCCTTGTAGTGTGCAGTGGGGTGGGCCAGCGCTACTTAAGGGGCTGGATTGAGCAGAACCTTGACCTCCATGGAAGGCCAGCTCCGTGGCCTTGCCCACCTTGCTCTTTATTCTCCCCGCTCCCACTCTAAAGTTTTTCTTAGAACTGAGCCCGCACTCTGAGGCTGATCTTAAGTTGAAATTGCAAAACTTCAATATTTACTAAACACCAACAGCTAAGCCCTAGGCTAGGTGATATCCAGTACACAGGTGAAGAGGATGCAATTTTCACCCTGGCAAAATTTACTGAGAGTGGGAGAAGCAACTGAGGTTTTTTTAATGATGATAAAAATATTAGTTCTATAATAGAGGTTTATACAAAGTTACCATAGGAACTCAGAAAAGGAGCAATTAACCTGAGTGCTCCTTAAGGTTGTGGGAGGGAACAGTGGGTAATGAAAGTAGAAGGGAAAGTTGGACCTGATACTCAATGGAATGGCATAAGTTGAGAAGGGAGAATCAATAGGAAGTAAGAGTTGGATCAAAAAACACTCCACACCATGACCTTCAGTTCCTCCCTAGAGTAGGAGCCGTCTGTGGTGTATGCCCGGAACCTGGAATGGGGCCTTCTACCTAGAGGGGACTCAGTAAATGTTTGCGAATTAAACAAACAAACTCCGCTCTGCCTTTGGAACAGAATGTAGACCTCCAACATCATGGGACACTGCTTCCTAAAATATTATTACAGTCTTTAATTTCTCATTATGACTCTCTGGGAAGTTTAATTAATAATTGCCATGGGAAGACAAGAGCAAAGTGATAATTAATAGCTATTGGCCAGAGCTATTGTTGAATTAAGAGTCCAATTATGAAACGAACAAAGCACACCCAAAAAGGAGCAAGAATTCCAGGAGCAATGAAAGGCCATGGATACCAGGCATGCTGCGGGATCTTCTTAATCTGAGCAGCAGTTGGGTAAGGTGTGCTTCAAATAGGAAGAATGGAGAAATGACAAACTTGAGTGTTTGTCAGGAAATGACTCCTGCACCACACTCTGCACTTCCAGACATTGCCTCTGAGTTCTGTATCCTCCCAACGAACACCGCAGAGTGAAATAAAAATAGAAGAAAAGGAGCAAAGACTAGGCCACCTTATCCAGGCAGCCAAAGGCCCAAGATGCCTCCAGCAGCCCCTCCCAGTGCCTCTGAGGTCAATAAAACCTCATGACTTGATGACTCTTTGAGTCCTCCTTCAAAAGGCAGCACAATCACATTGCCAGAAAGATGGTGACTACAGGAGTGTTTATGTCAAACCTCAAAAACCCTTGGGGTTTGAATGGCTGGGTGATTGACGGTTCCCTCTGTCCCTGCGGTGAACTGGTATATTTGCCCTATCCTTCCCATCAGGGGCCCTCCTGTCCTGTCCTTTTCATGCTCTCTTATTCTCCAGTTCCAGCTGGCTTCTCCTCACAAACCATCTCTTCCCCACAATGTAAGTCTTCCATTTTCAGTCTGTGGAAATTCATCTCACCTAAACCCTTCACATAGCTGATGTTTATACTTTCTTTTCTGAAAGAGCCTTCTATGAAATAGGATCCTTAGAATTAAGTACTTAAGAGTTTCTAAACTTGAATCGTTTAGGCTGTAGGTTAAATACAATTTAAATACAAAGGTTCAGATCTTTTTAAAGGAGAAAGGTGTAATTTATAAAACCTTGTACTAAAGAAGGAATAGAGAAAAGTTGGCATACAAATCCTTTAAACACTGCAAATAATAAACCAGGGGGAAAATGGCAGAAGAGAAGAAAGGGGATTTTTTCAATGCCAGCGATTTCTATACTTGAGAAGTGCTTTATTCAAGCACCAGTTGAGATAATTCTATTTTGAAACTAGCTCCTTTAAGAAAACTCTTCTTTTTCTGCTCCCAGGAAATGCTGACATGCTGAGAAGTACATGATGTAAAGGTGACATTCTGTGGCAGAGCCAAGGAATTGCAATGCTTTGATCTAAACGTCCTGAGCTCTCACCTACCCTTCCTGTTCCAAGCTTCATAAACTTGTAAACTGGAGGGTCAAGGTTAACCTAATAAACTATTTGTGAACTTCAACTGGTGTTTGCCTGTGAGCCTATCTGGTTTCTTTGTAAGTTAAGGTCCGGGAGGTTACACCAGTGGTTCATTTCTCCCTCATCAGAGGCAGTTTACATAGCAGAAAGAGACGAAGGATTGGCCTCAGAAGACTAAGGTTCAAGTCCTGGTTCTGGTCTCCCAAACTGTTCTCTTGCCCTCTCTGAGTCTCTCTTTTCTCATTTGTAAATGATGATTGCTTGGGCCGCTGCCTCCAGCCCATGGAGAGGCAGGCATGTGTTGGGGTCAGGGGTATGATGCAGTATAAATGCTCCACCAAGACAGAATATCTCCACTTCTGACTGGAAAAGCACCTCTTTTCAGGCAGAGAACTCAGCTCACTTGCAATGTCCATACCTGCCCAGTAGATTCCATAGCTCCTTCTCTTTGTGTCCTTTCACAGGGCCCTCCAATCTCACTGCCTCCATCACAGACTTGAGTTTCTGGTAATGTCTTAGGCACATCATAAAAATAATCTCTTCCTCTATAGGAGGCATGTTGCAAATTCAGTATCTAGTTCATCTCCCAGGGCATCAGTTTTCAGGATCAGTATATTAACATGTCAATGGATGTCATAGAATCGCACATGGAACTTGAATCCAGATTCCTGAATTTAGGAGACCAACCTTATATTCCAAGCTTCAGGGTAACATTCACATGATCTGATCCTTTTCATTTCAGAGGCCAGGAATGACTAAAAGTCTCACTTGGCTAAGTATTTTCCAGAGTGTGGAGGCTTGCTTACTTCTCCAGCTAGTTTTATTATGACAGGCAGAAGTTTCATTTTCCAGATGTTCTGTGGGAGCTTAGGATTTTTATTTTTCTCCTCTAAAGCAAAAACCAAAACCATGAATAGACTGAAACTCTAAATTTATTAACTCCCAACACTACCTGGATCAAATTCATCTTTGTATTGCTATTGCTGTCTTTTCTCCTAGTCTGCTCTTTTACTTTTACTGGATTTCTACCTCCCCGTCTATAAGATAAGAGATAGAAAAAAGCAAAATAAGGTGTAGACTTATATCAAAACCTATGACAACTTTGGCCCTTTTTGTTTCTCTTACCAAAACAAAAACATGAATGCATATTTGGGGAAGTGGAGACAGAGTAACGCATTGGTTACTGCCTGCACTGAAATAAAACTAAAATGAGAATGAGTATTTCACTAATGATAGATGATGATCTAAGGCCTGAAGTGGAGAAAGGTGATAGAATGGGAAGATTGGTAAGAACTATGCTGACTTTATTGTCATCAGTTTTCATGAATACGTAATTTTTGGAGTTGTCAGTTGTTTTGAGAGATATTCTCCCTTTCTTCATTAAATGCCAAAAAAAAAAAAAAATGCCCTCAAGGGTAGGCAACCAAGTATTCTGATAACACACAAACAGAAGCAGCCCTGTAGGGCTGTGAAAGACCGGACATTTTTGGAACAGATTTTTCTAGCACTGGGATATATTTTTCCAAGTGAGTATAGCTGGTATCTGCTTAAAGGAGAATGAGACACAAGCATCCGATTAGAATCCACTTTGTAGGAATCTGATATTGGAGAGAAGGCTGGCTGAGGACAGGCCTGCCAGCTCCTGGCTCTGACGCTGTACATTCCCACACCCACACCCACAAGCCCTCCAGACAGGTTGCATCCTTGTCTCTGGCGAAAACCAAAAGTCTAATTTTTATGCACACCCTGCCAGAGCTTCCTCGCTGCAACAAAGGTATGCCTTAAAAGGTTTTACTGAAGAGCTTTGCTATTTATTAAAGGCAAGAAGGAACTGCTCGCGCTAAGCACAAAGTTCAAATGTCTTTGGACAGGTCATTTAGATAGGTCATAGGGTATCTCTCAACTTCTGTCCCAACTACTCAACTCTGCTATTGTAGGGCAAAAGTAGCTATATGTAAACAAATGAGCATGGCTGTGTGCCAATAAAACTTTATTTACAAAAACAGGCAGAAGGCTGGATTGGCCTAGGGGCCACACTTTGCCAAGCCCTTCATCATCAATAACAAGCCTTCTCTAGATGACAAAGGAGTTTGTATTAAAGCAGGGGTTTCTATTGAGGCCACTTATTTAACATTTAGTGCTTCATAGATTCTTCAGATTCATAGAGCCTCTTTCCTCCATTAGAAATGCTGCAGCCATAGATAACAAAAAACCAACTAAGCTGACTTCCACAAATATCAATTTATTATTTCATATAACAAGGAGCGCACTTAGGTGGTTCCTGCTACTGTTTTGTTTGCCCTCCCTTGCTGCTTTCTTGGGCCCGGGATTCTTTCCTTCCCCTGCTAGAACTGTGGCAAATGGATGGCCATTCATTATTGGCAAAACAAAGATGAAAATTTACTTCTGTAGCCTCTAGAGTAGAGAAGAACAATGGGAAGAAGTATTGGGAATGGAAACCAAGACAGCCAAACTACACCCCTCTGTAGCACATTGGAGACAGGACACTGTGTTGATGGTAGGAAATAAATGCACCCTAGGACTGATATTCAGGCACATGCTAAACACAGAGCTATAATAGCAATTTTTGATGAGAAGGTATTGCACAATGCCTCTGTTAGGAAAAACCTTAATGACAATTGTACAGGTGGTTCTTATGGACTTCATTAGTATTGGTGTTTTATTCATATCAATAATGATCAAGTGCCTATTAATCAAATGTTCCTATTGCCAAAATATGTGACTTTCCCCTTGGTCCAAGGAAAGCATAAAAGAAAGATTTTTTTTTTTTTTTTGAGATGGAGTTTTGCTGTTGTTGCCCAGGCTGGAGTGCAATGGCTTGATCTTGGCTCACCGCAACCTCCGCCTCCCAGGTTTAAGCAATTCTCCTGCCTCAGCCTCCCAAGTAGCTGGGATTACAGGCATGTGTCACCACGCCCGGCTAATTTTGTATTTTTCATAGAGACGGGGTTTCTCCATGTTGGTCAGGCTGGTCTCGAACTCCTGACCTCAGGTGATCCACCTGCCTCAGCCTCCCAAAGTGCTGGGATTACAGGCATGAGCCACCGCGCCCAGCAAAAGAGTTTGCTGTCTGTGACACACAAACACACACACACACACACACACACACACATTATATATTATATAATGTGTTATATAATATATAATGTGTTATATAATATATAATGTGTTATATATTATATATGCATACATATACGATATCTTATGTATAAATATATGATATATAATATAGATATCATATATATGTATAAAAGATAGCTAACATAATTAGCACTCTGCTGTCATGAAATGCAGCTCACCATAGCAAGGCAAAGGTAAAACATATTATATAGCTGAGATTCTGGGGAGGGAGTATTTTTGATGACTAGAATGCAGTTGTTCCAATATTAGCATAGTATCAGGGTTAAGTTACTGAACACATTTTTGACAAGAGGCAGCCTTGCCATTTTAATAGCCACAAGTAGCTGGCACTTTGGTTTTCAGTATTGTCCTGAAAATAGTATGACACATGCCTTCAAACCATCATCTCATAGTTTAACTCATTCAAATTCCCAGGCATTGCTTTTCTGTGAACATTCTACTATCTTAGGTTCAGAGGCAACTCTCAGAACACTGGAGTTGTTCTTTTCTTAGATTTTGCCCTGTAGGGAAAAACAGGCTGGTTAAATTAGGAAGAAGGTTATTTCCTGGACGAGAGATGGAAAAGGAGATGGCCAACCATACAACTATGTACACATGTATGTGAAATGCCACCATGTCTGAGGTGCATCTTTATTTTCAAGGCAATGAAAATACAGCTATGATCATGAAAGTGTTACAATTATAACCACATATAAATATAACCACTATAAACTATAACCACTATTACCTAAAGCCTGTTTTCAATAATGCCTTTTCCTTTCAAAGCAAGCTCATTCTGATCATATTTGATCTGTGTGGTAAGTGTGTGGAGCACGTAGGGCCTACCTGTTTATATCAAAAGGGAATTCTACATAGAAAAGGTAAATGATTTGCCTGAGACCTCATGGGTTCCTCCCATGTCCTTGAGTCCTACTCCAATAGATCTCCTTATTTTCTTGCAAATATTGACAACTGATTCATGTCATTTTTGAGATCATTTTGCTTCTCCATGCCAATTTGTTACTGCTTTGCATAGCTTTTTGAAATATTTATTAAGTACTGACCTTGTAATTTGCCACCTAAGCACCTGTTTTCCTTTCCATTCTGTACATGAATGTGAGCCTGAACTGGTTCTACAAGCTCTAAAATATGCTGGTTGGGTCAGCATGACAATAACGCACTGTCACTTACACACACACAAAAAAAAGTTGAGCTTTTCCACTCTTTAGGTTCCAAATCCCCCAGACTAGGTGAACTTTCTCCTTTTTCCTTTTCTGGCAGTTAGGGATGAAGTTTCATGTCACCGTGCCACACCTCAGTGGAGAAATACAAAGGAGGAGAAATCCCAAATAGGTAGTAAGAATAGGCAAGCCAGGTTTCAGAGGCCAAGCCACACCTCAGAGATAAGCTAAACTGAGCCCATTCGTGATGTCTTCATGGGAAACACGAGAATGGCTTGGGAGGAGCCACCCCTCCCAGGCTGCAGCCCTGCTCCTGGGCCTCCTCCTGCCAAGCCTGCCTTCTAGCTGGACGCCCTGCTCGGTGCATCCTATCCCCTTCCTTTTGTTTTATGTTCATCCATCCAGCCCAATAAAGCCTACTTTTTGCATTTAAAACGTCATTTGTTTAAGGACAAACAGTTGGAGACCTGCTTCTCAGGGGCCAGAGTGACAGATCGCAAGAGGGGGCTCATCGGCCTCGGGGGCTGGCAATTTGGCAGGTCCCTGTCTCTGAGGAGAGACAGCGCATGAGCTGCTCACTGTCAGGATTCCAAAAGGCATTACCCTGAGCTCCAAGGTGGAGCTGTTTACCGATACCGTGATCTCTCCCCAGATGCCGTTGCTACTGCAGCTAATTAAGAGAACAATTAAGACTAAGACAATCAGTCAAGTACACAGACCTCAGTCATCTTCCCGCTCTCGGATGCTGCACTGCTCCCAGAGGGCTGAACCGTATTCAGTCATTCAGAAAATGACAGGAAGAAGCTATTAAATATCTGAAAACCATAAAAACGCAATCATACTGTTCTTTAGCTGAGCCATCCGCCAGAGACCAATGCCCAGCAACTTTAGAAACTTAGCAAGCCTCTTGAATTCACACACTCACAAATAAGAAGATTAATCAAAAGCAGCTCAAATCAAAATTGAATTACAAGGTGGAGCTAGGAGAAGTTGCACTGGTCATTCTCAATTTTTTTGTGTTTGTTTATGACTGATCAATACCTCTCATATCAGCCAAATGCATGGCAACGTCCATGGGGTGTCTTTAGAAAGGAAGTAACAGATTAAATATTGAGCTAAACAATTTAATCTTCTGGAAGGATTTTCAGATATTCATAAAGGTAAATCCTATTAGGGGAAACAGTGTCCATGTGCTGGATTACAGAGCCTCGTTGGGAGAAGTTCATAAATGCAGATAACAAACCACTGAAACAAAACTTCTTTTAATAGCATAGCAAATGAAGACCAGAAAATAAAGTGTCCTCAGAAAGAAAATCATATATGTGTATGTTAATTATCTTACATTTCATTTAGTAAACATATTGCAAAATACTCAAGATTCTCCTATCAAGTGCTGGCTTTACATCTGCGTAAGTAGTTATTCTCTTTGAACCCTCTCACAACAGAAATGGAATTTTCTGGTGACCTGGAGCTAAGAAGTGAGGCTGAACATCTTAGAAAAAAGCACCATAAACAGTGTTACCAAAAAGGTTTTTATTAAACATCTACTTTA
Organism: Pongo abelii; assembly: GCF_028885655.2. Lineage (NCBI taxonomy): Eukaryota > Metazoa > Chordata > Mammalia > Primates > Hominidae > Pongo > Pongo abelii. The sequence continues at coordinate 66,453,278 of NC_071997.2, forward strand.
TGCCCTGCAAGGGGTACTAAAACAGTAAGTAGAAAGTATTGACATATAGAGCATGGACTGCAGAGTCAGACCTGGGTTCCAATTTCAACTCACCACATGCTAGCTGTATGACTTTGGGCAAGTGACTGAACTGCTACTTGTGTGTCCTCATCTGTAAATGGAGCTAATACTCTTCCTAGCTTAGGGAGCTGTTTAAATGAGCTAATGTTTGTAAAGTTCTTAGAACAGGGCTCAACACACAATAAGTACTCAATAAAGCAATGATGATGATGATGATAATTTCAAATAGCTGCCATTTATAAATGACCTGACCTGTCATAACATCCATATGTGATCTTCCTGAGTACTCATTGCAACTATACAGTGAATATTATTATCATTATAGTCACTTTACAGATGAAAAATCAGATATTATGAGGCAAGGCCACTTACAGCAGTGCCTGGAAATACCAAGGGCCCCAGGCTTGAATTCACAAAGGGCCTCCATTTTAGACTTTTGTTTTCATCTCTAAATGAGATGATACCTCACAGACAGAAACCAAGACCATTAAAAGTAAACAGCTTAACCCTTGTCTCTGGTTAAAGTCTAGGACACATCTTTTCATATACTATGAATTAACATTTTTTTCTAAAATTTAAAATTATCTTGTGAATAGCAGAATCACAATACATTGTACCATGTATATTTTACATATACCATAATTTTTCACCTATTTTGGCATTCTTGAGATTTTTTTAAATATATCAAAAGCCTCAAAAACAAAAAAAGGAAGTATCTTGAGTCTCTATCTACCTGATTTCAAGTTACCAAGTAGATGTCACCGAACATAGAGTTGGGAAGAGATGTGCAATAGACAATATGATATAGTGCCTTCACCATAGAAACACAGTCATTGCAGTTAAACTCAAAAGCATCTTGTAGTAAAATGTGGTAAGTTAATTAGGAAGCAATGAACTTGAGGTATTCATTACCTTTGTTTTTAATATAATTTAATTATAAGTTTATATAATTTAATTTTTGATAATGCCTGTGTTTAACAACCACCTTGTAAAATTTCTCAAAATCTAACAATGGGCTCCCATGAGCCAAAAGGGGCCAGCTCTAGCACATCATTTACTCCACATGATTCTCCATGAATGCAAACATGAACCTTTCAGCAAGTGCATATATCAATAGAGTGACACTTAGAGCGAGGTGCTTCTGAATAGGCACATGTTTTCATAAACATAGTCCAGCTGCATTTATTTATATATCTAAGAATAAGTGCCTAATACCTAATCCAGGTAGGTTGTCTATGAACATCGTTTTCTTAACCTCCCCAACATGTTAGTCCATGTGCACCAATCTTGTACTGTCAACTACAGATCTTTGTTGTGAGGAGCCTGGAATAAAAAGTGCCCACATTCTTATACAGCTGATGAAATAGCTGGGCTTCCCTTTGTTAGTTCTTGCCAGGCCCAACCCAATGTCATAGATAAGCTGGTGACCTGTAGGTGGCCATTCGTAAGCTACTTCCTCCTCATTTGGTAAAACAGATCAGAATGCTCCCCAACATTATTTGTAAAGTCTGCCCAATGCTCAGAAATTGAATGGCCAACATCCACTCAGATCAGGGATTACTTTTAACATTACTGTCTGCTCACAGGTACACACACACGTATATACATTCACTCTAAAGAAAGCTAATGTTTTAAGCTAAATATGGCACCACTCTTCTGAAATGTATAAGACCTGCAGAGCAATATACTGTAGTCATTTCCTGATATAGAATGAGAGCCAAAAAATACATTCTTCTAAGAACTAAATTCTGTGCCTGCCCGCATTCCCACTATGATACTTTAGTGCACCCATGTTACCATTAAAAATTTTTAAACTACCACCTCAAATATCCTTATAGCCAAACTACTACTATTGAAAAGAAATGTGTTCAATTATTATTGCTTTTCCCTTCCTCGGAGATGAGAAGCCAACTGATCCAAAATCAATTGCTCAGATCTCCACTGTGGCAAGCAGAAGCAAGTTCAAAGCCTTTTCATTTATATTCCAAATTTTAGAAATGTCCACAGTGGACAAAACTGTAGGAATTCAGAAGGCAATAGTTGTCAGGCTCTGCGTTTTCCCTGACTAATTCAAAATGATTTTATAATGAATTTTTCCAGGCCATTAGCTCAAAATACTGTCTGATACCTGTGACGATTTTGAAAGGGAAAAAGAAATTAAGCAGGCAACAATCACTGAATTTAGAAAGATAGGTATGCTTTTATATAGCAGCCTTTTTATCTTGGCCCACATTTTAAATAATTTTTTTTTAACCAGAAGAACCACTGGTTCCTACTTGTAAGGTGTAATCCTCTTAGCCAGCATTTTCAGACCAAAAAAAAAAAAAAATTGATCTCTTGATTCAAATAGAATCAACTGATTACCAAAGTTCTTTGTTAAGAATCTTCTCTACCGACCATTCAAATAAATCTTGACTAAAAGGAAGGAAACAAATACTGTCTTTTACAGCAAAGGAAAGCCCTTCATCATAGACAACAATGCACCTTCCTCTTCAGGGTGACAAGAACTTGTTCACTTATATTTTAAAATGTGTTGTTTAGAAACTGGACAGAAATGTCAAGCAAATCCAAAGTGGTGAACCTCCACAATGACCAAATTGTTCCAACATTTCTTGAGCAGCAGAGAGACGGGAAGAAATCTCCCTACGCGTTGTCACTTATCCCCTTCCCACCACAAATACCCACACAGAATTTTTATAAGAAACCACCATCTTTTTTTCAAAAATGCTTACACTACTTGCTCTATGCCCTCACCAGGACTTGGTATTGTCAGTCTTTTTAATTTTAGTCATTTTTATGGACTTGTGCTGGTATCCTATTGTGGGTTTGTATTTCCCTGATGACTAATGATATTGAGTATCTTTTCATATTCTTATTAGTTATTCATATATCTTCTCTGGTAAGTGTCTGTTCAAATGTTTTGCTAATTTTTCTTTACCTTTCATGCTCTTACTATTGAATTGTAAGAGTTTTCATATATTCTATATATAAATACTTTATCATAGTATTTTGACTGTTTTCTGCCATATCTCATTTATCTTTTTATTTATTTAATGGTATTAGTAAAAAAACGGAAGTTTTAATTTTTATGAGATCCAAATGTATCATTTTTTAATTATTTACACTTTTTTCTCCTCATATAAGAAATCTCTGCTTAATTAAAAGTCAAAAAGATTTTCTCCTGTTTTCTTTTACAAGTTTTATGATTTAGCATTTTTTAGCTTCTATAGTCCATAAAGAATTACTTTTTATGTGTGATGTGAGGCAATGGTCAATATTCATTTTTCCAGATAAACTACAATTACTTCATCATAATTTTTAAAAAATATTCCCTTTCTTCAGTTAAAGTTTCTTGACATCTCTATAAAAAAAAAACCAATTGACCACATATGTGGTGATCTATTTTTAGAATCTCTATTTTGTTCTAGGTTCTGAAAATGTCCACGTCTGTCCTTATGCCAATACTACACCATCGTGATTAATATATCTTTATGGTCAGTCTTGAAATCAGGCAGTTGGGATTTTGATTGCGATTGAATTGAATATGTAGTTTAATGTAGGAAAAAATGACAATCTTAACAATATTAAGTCTTCTGATACTGAACAAGATGGATGTGCCCATTTCTTCAGGACTCCTTTAATTTCTTTCATCAATATTTTATAGTTTTTTAGCATATAGGTCTTAACACATATTTTCTTAACTGATTAATAGGTATTTCATGTTTTTTGATGCCATTCCAAATGATATTTTCAAATTTTTAATCTCTGTTTGTTACTACTATAGATAAATAAAATTGACTTTTGTACTGTGACTTTGTATTATGCAACTTTGCTAAACTCACTTTCAGTTCTAGAATCTTTCTTGTAAATTCCTAAGGATCTGCTGTAGATATGACCATGTCCTCTGTAAATAAAGAGAGCTTTATTTCTTCCTTTCCAATCTGTATGTGTTTTCATTTTTCTTCTTTCCTTATTGCACTGACCAGGACCTCCAGTACAACAATAAACAGAAATAAGGGATACAGACATTCTTGCTTGTTCCTGGTCTTAGGGACAAAGTCCTCAATCTCTTACTATTAGATATAATGCCACTTGGAAGTTTTTCACACGTGTTCATTGTCAGGTTTAGGAATCTGATTTTCAAATGTTAAACCTTTTGTGCATTACTTAGGATAAATCCTACACAGTCATGAGTTATATACTAAATCAATCAGTTATATACTCTCAATTCAATTTACTAAGATTTTGTTAAGGAATATTTGTGTGTATGTTCATAAAGGTTATTATTGGTCTATAGTTTCCTTGTCTCATAATGAATTTTTCTGATTTTAGTATTAAGGTAATACTGGCCACATAAAATAAGTTGGAAAGTGTTCCCATCTCTTCTATTTTGTAAAAGACTTTGTATTGGAATAATGTCATTTCTTTCTAAAATGTTTGATGAATTCTTTAGTGAAACTATCTAGGACTGGGATTTTCTTTACAAGGTTTTTTATTAGAATTTCAATTTAACTAGTAGATATAAAGCTATTCAGATAATCTACTTCATCCTGAATCAGTTTGGTCAATTGTGTTTTCAAGGACTTTGTCCATCTCATCTAAGTTGTCAAATTTATTGACATCTATTTATTTGTATTTTTCCTTATTATCCTTAATGTATCAAAATTTATAATGATATGTCTTCTTTCATTCTTCATATTAGCGATTTGTATTTCCTCTTTTTCCTGATCAGTCTAGTTATAAGTTTATCCATTTTATTGATCTTTTTATAGAACCAGTTTTTTTGCTTAATTGATATTTTCTATTGCTTTTTTGTTTTTTATTTATGTTCTTACTCTTATTATTTCCTAATTTCTACTTATTTGAGATTTAATTTGCTCTTTTTTTACTTCCTAAGGTAAAAACTTAAGCCATTTATTTTGAACCTTCTTTTCCAACATAAATATTTAATGGTATACATTTTCCTCTAAATACTGCTTTAGCTCTACCTTGTAAACAGTGATATGTTCTCTTTTCATTGTCACTTAATTCCAAATATTTTCTAATTTTTCTTGTGTTTTTTTTCTTTGATTTTGGGAAGTGTTTTATTTAATTTCCAAACATTTGTGAATATTTCAGATATTTTTCTGTTAATGATTTCTGGTTTAATTACGTTGTTGTCAGAGATTAAATTTTATGTCATTTCAATTCTTTTGTATTTACTGAGATTTGTTTTAGCCTAGCATATGTTGGTTAGTGCTCATACACACTTGAAAAGAATGTGTATTCCATTATTATGTGGATTTGCTTGATGGTGTCATTCAAGTCTTCCATATATTTACTGACTTTACTGATTTTTCTGCCTACTTGTTCTATTAACTACTGCGAGTAAAATATTCAACTATGATGAAGAAGTAACTATTTCTCCTTGTAGTTTTGTCAGGTTTTGCTTCACATATTTTGAAGCTTTGTTATTGAGTGCATTCATTTTATGATTGTTATGTGTTCTTAATGTGTTGATCCGTTTTTCATTATGAAATGTCCCATTATCTCTGGCAATATTTATTTTCTGATGTCTACTTTGGTATTAACAACTCAACTTTCTGATTATTAGAGTTTGCATAGTATATATTTTCTATCTTTCTTTTTTTTTTTTTTTTTTGACACAGGGTCTTGCTCTGTTGCTTAGGCTGGAGGGCAGTGGTGCAATCCTACCTCACTGCAGCCTCAAACACCTAGTCTCAAGCAATCCTCCTGCCTCAGCCTCCTGAGTAGCTGGGACTACAGGAATGTGCTATCACAACCAGCTTTTTTTTTTTGGTAGAGATAAGGTCTTGTCATCTTGTCCAGGCTGGTCTCGAACTCCTCAGCTCAAGCAATCCTCCCCACTCAGCTTCCCAGAGTACTGAGATCACAGGTGTGAGATACTGTGTCTGGCTCTTTATTATCTTTTTATTTGTGACATTTCTCTGTTTTTATATTTGGAGTGTGTTTCTTCTCGACAACATATAATTGGGTCTTAGTAGTCTATCCAATCATAAAATCTCTGCATGCTAATTGAGGCATTTACATCACTTTCATTTACCCAGTACAGTTGACTTTCAATCTACCATCTTGTTATTTCCCTTCTATTTCTTACATCTGTTTTGTGTTGCCTTTTCCCTCTTCCTGTATCCTTTTAGGCTGGGCAGTTCTTATTTCATTTTATCTTCGCTACTGTTTTATTAGCTAAAACACTTTGTTTTTGGTTCATGGGTTTTGTTTTGTTTTTCAATAGTTTCTCTAGGGTTTTCAGTGGGCATCTAGAAGTTAGATGCTCTACCTTCAAATAGTATTGTACCATTTTATGTATAATGTAAGAACTTTATGATGAATACTTTTATTTCCTCTCTCGCATTATTTGTACTATTTTGTCATACATTTTACTTCTGCCTACTTTACAAGCTTCTCAATTCAATATTGTTATCTTTGCCTTAAAAAGTCAAACATTTTGAAGACATTTAAATATGAGAAAAATGTGCTTTATATTCCAAACATATTTCCCATTTCAGGTGTTCTTCACTCCTTTATGCAGATATAAGTCTCATCTGGCATCATTTTTCTTCCACTTAAAGGAATTTCTCTTAATGTCCTATAGTGAAAGTCTGCTGACAACATATTTCCTCACTTTTTGCTATTCTGGAAAAGAAAAAAAAAAAAACCTTATTTTTGACTCCAGTTTTGAAAGATTTTTTTTGCCATGCACAGAATCCTAGGTTAACAGGTTTGCTCTCTTTTTTCTTAGAAATTTAGGCTGAGCATGGTGGTTCACACCTATAATCCCAGCACTTTGGGAGGCTGAGGCGGGCAGCTCACTTGAGGCCAGGAGCTACAGACCAGCATGGCCAACATGATGAAACCCTGTCTCTGCGGAAAATACCAAATTAGCCGGTCATAGTGGCAGGCCCCTGTTATCCCAGGTACTCAGAGGCTGAGGCAGGAGAATCGCTTGAACCTGGGAGGCAGAGGTTGCAATAAGCAAAGATCGTGCCACTGCACTCCAGCCTGGGTGACAGGGCAAGACATCATCTCGAAAAAAAGAGAAAAAAAAAAGAAATTTAAAAATGTTGTTACATTGTTGGGAATAGGATAACTTCACACTTACTTACTGGTCAAAAATATTAAAGTTCTTAAAACTTACTGTTTCTGCAATGCTTAAACAATTGTAATACACTTCCTTTGATCATTAGTTTCATGTAATTTTATTTTGTCTCCTTCAGGACATTGTAAACCTCTTCATGAGAGGAAAACCATGTCATAGTCCTCCTTTGTATGTCCTGCATTGTCTAGAACGATGCCTTCTATAGTGCATACTCAATTATTTCATTTCTTCATAGTTGGTCAACTCATCAAAGAAACTTTTTAACATAGTTGGCTTGATTTGTACTTTGTTTTTAGGTACAAATCTCAAATCATGTTAGTACTATATTACGTATTTTTTGCTAAATTTCTACAGACATAAGCTCCCCAAGGACAAGGATATGTTTCATGTATCTGTGTCTCTGCTCAGCATAGAGCATGAACCCAGAGGAGCCACTGACACAGAACCAATTGTTGGCTTCTGAACTAGATATACAGGCACAGAGCCCAAAAGTGAAGAAATTGTCTACCAAGCCTATAGGTAGGCCCACTGACCAGCACAAGCTACACCAAGCTTCACCTATCATGGAATTTTGCATTCCAGGATTTTCTTCAGATATAACAGTCCTAAAGAGTAATAGCAAAACCTCACATATCTATACTTATATTGCAGTTTAAAGAGTACCTCTATTTCACATGTTAGCCAGGATCTAGTCAGGAAAATAGAAACCATTATTCATTCTACAGAGTAAAGTTAATACAGAAAAATCAGTTACATCAGTGAGGGAAAAGTTAGAAATACAGTCAGGGTTATTGAGGGTGAACCCTGGCATTATCAACAGTAGGAAGCCATTATCAGCCCTAGGTCTGGAGGGACAGTAGAAGGCATTGGTGTAACACAGTCCAGAAGCTGGGGCCCCACAGCGGCAGCTGGAGCCATGAAGGAAACTGAGTTGCTGTCAAGGATGCCACAGGAAGCCAAAAGAGGAAGAGAAATGCCCTGGCTACTCTCCACTGCTACTCTGCAATCTTGCCACTGCCTCTCTTGGGTCAAATCCATCTGGAAGCCAAAGAGCTGGAAAGTCTGGGAAAGAAATGTGGCTTTCTGCATTACAGAAGAGAGCAAAGGAAGGCAGAGAATGAGTCTGAGAGCAACCAGGCAGTTACTCTTCACGTTTTATTTCACTCTGTGCAAGAGAAAAATGGAGACTTGGAGAACTCCACTGACTTACTCAGGATTACATGGTCAATAAATGGTAGAGCTAGGATTTCTTTAACTACAAACCAGTTCTATACATTTTTTTCTACAGACTGTGATTTCCTCTTACAATAAAATAAAAGAGGAGAAGGGAAACTGTATCTCCTTGCCTGGACTACAGTAACTGCTTCCTAACTGATTTTCCCACTTTCTATCTCATCCCCTTGTCTCCTCTATTCTCATTAGACATGACTGAACTTCCCACAAAGTGTTATTTAAAGCAGTATTTGCTTTGGAAGTCCTAAGCTCTTAGGGGACTGTCCTCAGGACCCCTCACCAAAACATCTGGTGGCCCTCATTCCCTCGTCACTCCCCACACTCCTGAGCTTCCAGAGTTCCTTCAGCTTCCTTCCCCCACAGCACGTGCCACATTGAGCAGCAATTATTTGTTGCAGGTCTCCCCTCTCAGACTGATGGGAACAAACTCTCAGCCATCTTGAAACTGACACAATGTCTGACACACTGTCAGTGCTCTATAACTGCTTGAATGAGTGAATGGATATAACTGAAGATCTCCTTCCACCAGATAGTTGAGGTATTCAAAATTGAGACTGCTAATCTGTCCCTGAGTCTCTGAAGATTGTAAGATGCACCAGTTCACAGGTCCATGTCATCAGGAGGAGTTTATCCCTTTATTTCTAGTGTCTTAACTTTGGTGCCCCAGCGTTACAATCATCCAAGTACACGATTGTGGAGTCCTGCTTTTTCATTTAGTAACACAAGTGAGAAGGATGAGCATGAACAACGGCTGCCTAGATCGAGAATCCATTCAGAGGCTGAAATAAAAATAATTGGACAACAAAGCCCTGTGTTAGCACTTTCTCTACAGTGATACACAAGAGGCATTTGTGGGCCCACAACAATTTTGAAAGCATAGTTCTGGGGAATAGTACTATTTAATCATAAAATTACACTGGACATAAGATTTAATTACCATTTTCACCTTTCTAACACCTTTCACAAAGTAATGCTTAAAAGCTTTGTGAGAAAGAATACTACCCTTAAAGTGATAACACGCAACAATTAAAGCACAAGAAAGTCCAACCAGCGGGACAGACTTTTAGGGAGCATAGACTCAGGAGCATTATTCAAAATTATTATAGGTGACTGTCATCTAAGGGAGTTTACAGATTGGCTTCAAAGGGAATGCCAAGGGAAAAATAAATGGACCCTGTTTCCTAAAAGAGATCTTTTCATTTCCTTCATACAGGGAGCTGATGAAAGCTGCTGGCTACCATGATAAGCAGACACTGATAAAAAAATCCTCAATATCATTCTATGATCACCATAAATCATAACACACTCAGCATGGCCACTGAGAGAGATGTGCAAAATAGAGGGAAGGCCCTGACCTGTCCTCAAAGGGTGGGATCCATAGAATGGCAACAGCTATGTGAAAATAATTTTTCATGATTAATAAGATTAATCATGTCTTAATTGCATTCATGAACTTTCAACTAATTTAAAAAGTTATACCCGAAAATCAAGGTCATGAAAAGTAATGAAAATCCGAGAAAGTATTACAGATTGGAGAAGTTAAGGAGATATGATAACTGCTATGATCTGAATGTTGGTATCCCCCCAAAAGTCATATATTAGAACCCAATACTCAATGTGATAATATTAAGAGGTGGAACCTTTGAAAGTGATTAATCCATAAGGGCTCCACCCTCATGAATAGGATTAGTGCCCTTGTAAGATGAGCTCCAAGGAGTTATTTTTCCCCTTCTACTACAGCAAGAAGGTGTTCTTTGAAGCAGAGAACAAGCCCTCATCAAACACCAAATCTGCTGGTGCCTTGATCTTGGACTTCCTAACCTCTAGAACTGTGAGCAACAAATTTCTGTTGTTTATAAATTACCCAGTGTAACGTATTTTGTTACAGCAGCCCAAATGGACTAAGACAATGACCAAATGCAACGTAGTACCCTGGATTGAATCCTGCACCACAAAAAAGTCACTAGTGGGAAAACTGGTGAAACTCAAATGAAACCCAGAGTTTAGTTAATATTAATATGCCAATGTTAATTTCTTAGCTTTGACAAATTATCTTTATATGAGACATTAACGGTAGAGGAAGCTGAGTGAAGGCTGTGGAGGAACATTTTGTACTCCCTTGGTAACTTTTCCATAAATCTAAAATTACTCCAGAATACAAAGATTGTTTTTAAGAAAAGTAACAGGCAAATTCCACCGGCTATTCTGGTAGTATTATCCCTTGGGTAATAGCAAATAGAATACTTCTTTCTAGTTCCCAGCTTTCCAAAGAGGAAGATATGGATCCATCAGACAACACATGCTACAGAATGATCAGGGCAGCCATTAGTTCTTGAATTGGACCTACAGGTCCAAAGGAGAATCTACCACCCTTAATTTTGAGTGATGGCCTCGGCTGCTGAGGCTCCCAGAGGGATTTAGTTAGCCCGAGTCTCTTGATTATTCCACTTTTCCCAGTGAATTCAAACCAGTCATCAAGGCTTCACCTAGAAATGAGCCCAATTTGTAACTCATTTGCATCTTTTTCAGTGTAAATAATTTATACTACAAGTTTATGTGCTCACCTCCCTTTCTTAGAATACCGAAGATCAAACCACTAGCAGGTATCAAGTTTTGACAGAAGAAGGGAAGAGTTCTGCCTTTAGGTTTAGAAGGAAAGATTGAGGTTGAGTTACAGAGGCATATCATAGATTTCCTTTTCTTTGGGGTATGTTATTGGAGAATTGTTGTGTTCCTTTGGAGGTGTCATACTTCCCTGCTTTTTCATAGTTTTAAGTGTGTGTGTGTGTCCCTCCATTGATAGCTGTGCATCTGGTAAAACAGTTCCAATTTTATGGAGTAGCTTTTGCAGGGAACAACATTTTTGGTCGGGCGTGTGGCTCACGCCTGTAATTCCAGCACTTTGGGAGGCTGAGGTGGGCAGATCACGAGGTGAGGAGATCGAGACCATCCTGGCTAACATGGTGAAACCCATCTCTACAAAAAATACAAAAAATTAGCCAGGCATGGTGGCAGGCACCTGTAGTCCCAGCTACTCGGGAGGCTGAGGCAGAAGAATGGTGTGAACCCAGGAGGCAGAGCTTGCAGTGAGCAGAAATCGAGCCACTGCACTCCAGCCTGGGTGGCAGTGCAACACTCCATCTCAAAAGAAAAAAAAAAACAAAAACATATATATATGTAGATGCATCCTGCAGTGTCAGTTGGGTGGGGTGGTTTGGTTCTTGGTGGGCACAGTAATGTAGTCTCCATATGATTTATTTCGAAGTAATCAATGCCAGCAGTGTCTGCAAATGCCTCAGTGGCCTAGGCTATAGTCGTTTGTGAAGGCTGTGACAAGGATTTGCTGAGGACAAGGATGCTGAGCAAGCTGGTCCTCAGGCCCTGAGAGGAAAGGGGATATGTGTGCAGCATCTCTGCTACTGGAGGAGGATTTAATGAAGGGGCTGCTTTCCAAGAGATGAGTAAGAGTTACAAAAACCAGAAAGCAATAGTGCAGCACCTCAGGCTGTCCGCTGTGAAGAGCTGTTACTACCCCTACAATTAAGGGACAAAGGGAGGTAGAAGTTACTGAAAACTGGAGAGTTCCTCCATCTAGGAAACTGCCTGTATAGCATCCACTGGAGCAAGCCAGGGCACGGGAGTAAATACCCTGACCTCACTCTTCTCTCATCCTCTGATTCACTGCTGGTGCCTCCCACTGGCCAAATCCAACTAGCAACAGAGCACACAGGAGCCCACTTCTACCAGCCCACACAGAGAGGCCTTCTGAAGGCTCAGAACAGGATGAAGAAAGGGACAGAGAGTAAATAAAAAGGACATCATTTGCCAAACAGCTCAGGCTAGCAAAGTACAGAGGCTGCTGTATGCTTTCAACACAGGTGGACTTGGAAAGGACTGTACCCACATTTCCTAAGTGGCCTCACCTGGCTTCAAATAATAGTCTTCTTCCCTCTTTTAAGTCTGTCCTTGATATTCCCTTCATCTGTGAAACACTTTAAAGAAGCCAGAAGCCAAGATTTCTCCCTAGAGAAAAAGAGGAGCAATGGGGCGAACAACAATGAAAATACCACTGGAACACAAAAGAAATAAATACCAGTAACTACAGACTTCCTACACGAATAGATTTACCCAGGTTTGAATCGTTTGCCATTTTTCATCACCTTTGGATTTTTAATTATGTGTAACAAAAACTCCAAAAGCGGAAAAATATATAAGGCAGTTAGAAGGGAGAGGAGTGGGGCAGTGGGGCTCATGAGCTGCATATGAGCTAAAGGGAAGATGGTCAAGGGACAAAAACACGGGTGGGATCAAAGGAGAGAAGACAGAGAGGTGCAGCTCATGTTGGATATGGGTTAACAAAGTCTCACCATCAGCGGCAGATGTTTGCCCAATCAACTGGGCAACTCATAAGGCTGGGGTTCCTAATATACATACAGAAAACCCATGTAAAGCAGGTATGACCTGCTTCAATAAACTAGGATACCAAGAAAGTCACATTCCTTTGATATTCAAGTTGTAAGGACGCCGAGGCTCTACCTGCCCAGATTAGCTGTGCTTCTCTTTCCCAGATATGCCTAAGAACACACAGCCTGCTTGGTCTACAATGTTAGTCTTCAGGGTTTGTTTTTTTTTAATTTCACAACAGAATCTGTATTCATCACTCACTCATTCATTCGTTCAGCCAGTTAACATTTTTGAGCACCTGCTGTGCATCAGGTTCTGCTGTAAATGCTGAGGATACAGCAGAGAAAAGGAAAGCAAGGTCCCTTACTCTCATGGTCCTTACGTTTTAATGGAGTGAGGTAGACAAATAAACAAAAAAATGGACAAAATAAGTTCACGGAGTAATGCAGCCTTGAAGAAGTAAAGTCAGATGGACTCTTAAAGATGGCCTACCAGCAGGAAAGAAATTAGATTGAGTAGTCTGAAAAAGCTCTCTGAGAAGGTGGTCTTTGGGCTGAGATAACAAAAAGGAATCAGTCATGCAGCAATGTGGGTGTGAACATTTGAGGCTTATGCCTGGAAGTGCGAGTGTAAAGGCCCTGAGAAGGAATGGGCTTGACTGATCTTACAAGGGTGTTAGGGTCAGGAGGGGCTCAAACCTTGCTCACAGGTTGTGTCCAGAGCCAGCCCTTCCTAAGGACAACCTTGGTGTGGTAATTCTGTATCAGGGCTCCAGATTCCTGCAGACATCCCACGTCCCAGAAAAAGTCTCTGACCTATTCCCGTTAGAACACAAATTTTATTTTTTATTATACTTAAGTTCTGGGATACATGTTCAGAACATGCAGGTTTGTTACATAGGTATACATGTGCCATGGTGGTTTGCTGCACCCATCAACCCATCATCTACATTAGGTACTTCTCCTAATGCTATCCCTCCCCTTGACCCCCAGCCCTCGACAGGCCCCAGTGGTTGATGTTCTCCTCCCAGTGCCAATATGTTCATATTGTTCAATTCCCAGTTATGAGTGAGAATACACAGTGTTTGGTTTTTCTGTTCCTGTGTTAGTTTGCTGAGAATGATGGTTTCCAGCTTCATCCATGTCTCTGCAAAGGACATGAACTCACCGTTTTTTGTGGCTGCATAGTATTCCATGGTGTATATGTGACATATTTTCTTTATCTAGTCTATCATTGATGGACATTTGGGTTGTTTCCAAGTCTTTGCTATTGTGAATAGTGCTGCAATAAACATACTTGTGCATGTACCTTTATAGTAGAATGATTTATAATCCTTTGGGTATATACCCAGTGATGAGATTGCTGGGTCAGATGGTATTTCTAGTTCTAGATCTTTGAGGAATCACCACACTGTCTTCCACAATGGTTAAACTAATTTACACTCCTACCAACAGTGTAAAAGCATTGCTGTTTCTCCATATCCTCTCCAGCATCTGTTGTTTCCTGACTTTTTAATGATCGCCATTCTAACTGGCATGAGATAGTATCTCATTGTGGTTTTGATTTGCATTTCTCTAATGACCAGTGATGACGAACTTTTTTTATATGTTAGTTGGCTGCAAAAATGTCTTCTTTTGAAAAGTGTCTGTTTATATCCTTTGCCCACTTTTTGATAAAGTTTTTTTTTCTTGTAAATTTGTTTAAGTTCCTTGCACGTTCTGGATATTAGCCCTTTGTCAGGTGGATAGATTGCAAAAATTTACTCCTATTCCGTAGGTTGCCTGTTCACTCTTATGATAGTTTCTTTTGCTATGCAGAAGCTCTTTAGTTTAATTAGATCCCATTTGACAATTTTGGCTTTTGTTGCCATCGCTTTTTGTGTTTTAGTCACGAAGGTTTTCCCATGCCTATGTCCTGAATGGTATTGCCTAGGTTTTCCTCTAGGGTTTTTATGGTTTTAGGTCTTACATTTTAATCTTTCATCCATCTTGAGTTACTTTTTGTATAAAGTATAAGGAAAGGAACCAGTTTCAGTTTTCTGCATATGGCTAGCCAGTTTTCCCAACTCCATTTATTAAATAGGGAATCCTTTCCCCATTGCTTGTTTTTGTCAGGTTTGCCAAAGATCAGACAGTTGTACATGTGTGGGGTTATTTCTGAGGCCTCTGTTCTTATCCATTGGTCTATATATCTGTTTTGGTACCAGTACCAAGCTGTTTTAGTTACTGTAGCCTTGAAGTACAGTTTGAAGTCAGGTAGTGTGATGCCTCCCACTTTGTTCTTTTTGCTGAGGATTGTCTTGGCTATATGGGCTCTTTCTTGGTTCCATATGAAATTTAAAGTAGTTTTTTTCTAATTCTGTGAAGAAAATCAATGGTAGCTTGATGGGAATAGCATTGAATCTATAAATTACTTTGGGCAGTATGGCCATTTTCATGATATTTATTCTTACTATCCATGAGCATGGAATGTTTTTCCATTTATTTGTGTCCTCTCTTATTTCCTTGAGCAGTGGTTTGTAGTTCTCCTTGAAGAGGTCCTTCACATTCCCTGTAAGTTGGATTCCTAGGTATTTTATTCTCGGTTCACTCATGATTTGGCTCTCTGTTTGTCTGTTATTGGTGTTTAGGAATGCTTGTGATTTTTGCACATTGACTTTGTATCCTGAGACTTTGCTGAAGTTGCTTATCAGCTTAAGGAGTTTTTGAGCTGAGATGGTAGGGTTTTCTAAATACACAATCATGTCATCTGCAAACAGAGATAATATGACTTCTTCTCTTCCTACTTGAATACCCTTCATTCCTTTCTCTTGCCTGATTGCCCTGGCCAGAACTTCCAATACTATGTTGAATTGGAGTGGCAAGAGAGGGGATCCTTGTCTTGTGCCGGGTTTCAAAGGGAATGCTCCCAGCTTTTGCCCATTCAGTATGATATTGGCTGTGGGTTTGTCATAAATAGCTCTCATTATTTTGAGACATATTCAATCAATACTTAGTTTATTGAGTGTTTTTTGCATGAAGGGGTGTTGAATTTTATCGAAGGCCTTTTCTGCATCTATTGAGATAATCATGTGGTTTTTGTCATTGGTTCTGTTTATGTGATGGATTACATTTATTGATTTGCATATGTTGAACCAGCCATGCATCCCAGGGATGAAGCCAACTTGACTGTAGTGGATAAGCTTTTTGATGTGCCGCTGGATTCAGTTTGCCAGTATTGTATCGAGGATTTTCGAATTGATGTTCTTCAGAGGTATTGGCCTGAAATTTTCTTTTTTTGTTGTGTCTCTGCCAGATTTTGGTATCAGGATGAAGCTGGCCTCATAAAAAGAGTTAGGGAGGAGTCCCTCTTTTTCTATTGATTGGAATAATTTTAGAAGGAATGGTACCAGCTCCTCTTTGTACTTCTGGTAGAAATCGGCTGTAAATCCTTCTGGTGCTGGTCTTTTTTTTGGTTGGTAGGCTATTAATTACTGCCTCAATTTCAGAACTTGTTATTGGTCTATCCAGGGATTCACCTTCCCGGTTTAGTCTCGGGAGGGTGTTTGTGTCCAGGAATTTATCCATTTCTTCTAGATTTTCTAGTTTGTGTAGAGGTGTTTATAGTATTCTCTGATGGTAGTTTGTATTTCTATGGGATCAGTAATGATATCCTCTTTATCATTTTTTATTGTGTCTATTTGATTCTTCTCTCTTTTCTTCTTTATTAGTTTTGCTAGCAGTCTATTTTGTTAATCTTTTCAAAAAACCATCTCCTGGACTTGTTGATTTTTTGAAGGGTTTTTCATCTCTGTCTCCTTCAGTTCTGCTCTGATCTTAGTTATTTCTTATCTTCTGCTAGCTTTTGAATTTGCTTGCTCTTGCTTCTCTAGTTTTAATTGTGATGTTAGGGTGTCAACTTTAGATCTTTCCCACTTTCTCCTATGGGCATTTAGTGCTATAAATTTCCCTCTAAACACTGCTTTAGCTGTGTCTCACAGATTCTGGTACATTGTGTCTTTGTTCTCACTAGTTTCAAAGAACTTACATATTTCTACCTGAATTTCGTTATTTACCCAGTAGTCATTCAGGAGAAAGTTGTCCAGTTTCCATGTAGTTGTACAGTTTTTAGTGAGTTTCTTAATCCTGCATTCTAATTTGATTGCACTGTGGTCTGAGAGACTGTTAAGATTTCCATTCTTTTGCATTTGCTGAGTAGTGTTTTACTTCCAATTATGTGGTCAATTTTAGAATAAGTGCGATGTGGTGCTGAGAAGAATGTATATTCTCTTGATTTGGAGTGGAGAGTTCTGTAGATGTCTATTAGGTCTGCTTGGTCCAGAACTGAGTTCAAGTCCTGAATATCCTTGTTAATTTTCTGTCTCATCATTCTGTCTAATAATAACAGTGGGGTGTTAAAGTCTCCCACTATTATTGTGTGGGAGTCTAAGTCTCTTTGTAGGTCTCTAAGAACTTGCTTTATGAATCTGGGTGCTCCTATATTGGGTGCATATATACTTAGGATAGTTAGCTCTTCTTGTTGCATTAATCCCTTTACCATTATATAATGCCCTTCTTTATCTTTTTTGATCTTTGTTAGTTTAAAATCTGTTTTATCAGAGACTAGGATTGCAACCCCTGCATTTTTTTTTTTTTTTTTTGCTTTCCATTTTCTTGGTAAATCTTCCTCCATCCCTTTATTTTGAGCCTATGTGTGTCTTTGCATGTGAGATGGGTCTCCTGAATACAGCACACCAATGGGTCTTGACTCTTTTTTGAGACAGAGTCTCGCTGTCTCCCAGGCTGAAGTGCAATGGCACAATCTCGGCTCACTGCAAGCTCCACCTCCTGCATTCACGCCATTCTCCTGCCTCAGCCTCCTGAGTAGCTGGGACTACAGGCACCCGCCACCACACTGGGCTAATTTTTTGTATTTTTAGTAGAGACGGGGTTTCACCGTGTTAGCCAGGATGGTCTCAATCTCCAGACCTCGTGATCCACCTGCCTTGGCCTCCCAAAGTTCTGGGATTACAGGTGTGAGCCACTGCGCCCAGCCGGGTCTTGACTCTTTATCCAACTTGCCAGTCTGTGTCTTTTAATTGGGGCATTTAGCCCATTTACATTTAAGGTTGATATTGTTATGTGTGAATCTCATCCGGTCATTATGATGCTAGCTGGTTATTTTGCCCATTAGTTAGTGCAATTTCTTCAATGTTGTTGGTCTTTACATTCTTGTATGTTTTTGCAGTGGCTGGTACTGGTTTTTCCTTTCCATATTTAGTGCTTCCTTCAGGAGCTCTTGTAAGGCAGGCCTGGTGGTGACAAAACCCTCAGCATTTGCTTGTCTGTAAAGGATTTTATTTCTCCCTCACTTATGAAGTTTAGTTTGGCTGGATATGAAGTTTTGGGTTGAAAATTCTTTTCTTTAAGAATGTTGAGTGTTGGCCACCACTTTCTTCTGACTTGTAGGGTTTCTGCAAAGAGATCTGCTGTTAGTCTGATGGGCTTCCCTTTGCGGGTAACCCAACCTTTCTCTCTGGCTGCCCTTAACATTTTTTCCTTCATTTCAACCTTGGTAAATCTGATGATAATGTGTCTTGGGGTTGCTCTTCTCCAGGAGTATCTTTGTAGTGTTCTCTGTATTTCCTGAATTTGAATGTTGGCCTGTCTTGCTAGGTTGGGGAAGTTTTCCTGAGTAATAAACTAAAGTGCGTTTTCCAACTTGGTTCCATTCTCCCTATCACTTTCAGGTGCACCAGTCAAATGTAGGTTTGGTCTCTTCACATAGTCCCATATTTCTTGGAGGCTTTGTTTGTTCCTTTTCATTCTTTTTTCTCGAATCTTGTCTTCACACTTTATTTCATTACATTGATCTTCAATCTCTGATACCCTTTCTTATTCTTGATCAATTCGGCTATTGATACTTGTGTATGCTTCACGAAGTTCTTGTGCTGTGTTTTTCAGCTCCATCAGGTCATTTATGTTCTTCTCTAAACTGGCTATTATAGTTAGCTGTTCCTGTAACCTTTTATCAAGGTTCTTAGCTTCCTTGCATTGGGTTAGAAAATGCTTCTTTAGCTTGGAGGAGTTCGTTATTACCCACCTTCTGAAGCCTACTTCTGTGAATTCATCAAACTCATTCTCCATCCAGTTTTGTTCCCTTGCTCACGAGGTGTTGTGATCCTTTGGAGGAGAAGAGGCATTCTGGTTTTTGGAATTTTCAGCCTTTTTGCACTGGTTTCTCCCTGTCTTTGTGGATTTGTCTACCTTTGGTCTTTGATGTTGGTGACCTTCAGATTGGGTTTTTGAGTGGTCATTCTTTTTGTTGATGTTGATGCTATTGCTTCCTGTTTGTTAGCTTTCCTTCTAACAGTCAGGTCCATCTTCTGCAGGTCTGCTGGCATTTGCTTGAGGTCCACTCCGGACCCTGTTTGCCTGGGTATCACCAGCAGAGGCTGCAGAACAGCAAAGATTGCTGCCTGCTTCTTCCTCTGTAAGCTTCATCCCAAAGGGGCAACTGCCAGATGCCAACTGGAGCTCTCCTGTATGAGGAGTCTGTCGACCCCTGCTGGGAGACATCTCCCCATCAGGAGGGACGGGGTTCAGGGACCCACTTGAGGAGGCAGTCTGTACCTTTGCAGAGCTTGGGCGCTGTGCTGGGAGGTCTGCTGCTCTCTTCAGAACCAGCAGGCAGGAATGTTTAAGTCTGCTGAAGCTGCACCCACAGCTGCCCCTTCCCCCAGGCGCTCTGTCCCAGGGAGATGGGAGTTTTATCTTTAAGCCCCTGACTGGGACTGCTGCCTTTCTTTCAGAGACGCTTTGCCCAGAGAGGAGGAATTTAGAGAGGCAGTCTGGCTACAGTGGCTTTGTGGGACTGTGGTGGGCTCCACCCAGTCTGAACTTCCTGGCGGCTTTGTTTACACTGTGAGGGGAAAACTGCCTACTCAAGCCTCAGTAATGGCGGATGCCCCTCCCCCAACCAAGCTCGAGCATCCCAGGTCAACTTCCGACTGCTGTGCTGGCAGCGAGAATTTCAAGCCAGTGGATGTTAGCTTGCTGGGATCCACTAAGCAAGACCACTCGGGCCTCTGGCACCAGCCCCCTTTCCAGGGGAGTGAACGACTCTGTCTCACTGGCATTCCAGATGCCACTGGGGTACAAAAAATACTCCTGCAGCTAGCTTGGTGTCTATCCAAACGGCCACCCAGCTTTGCACTTGAAACCCAGGCACCTGAGGGAATCTCCTGGTCTGCGGATTGCAAAGACCATGGGAAAAGTGTAGTATCTGGGCCAAATGCACCATTCCTCATAGCACAGTCCATCAAGGCTTCCCTTGGCAAGGGGAGGGAGTTCCCTGATCCCTTGTGCTTCCCAGGTGAGGTGACATCTCACCCTGCTTCTGCTCTCCCTCCATGGGCTGCACCCACTGTGTAACCAGTCCCAATGAGATGAGCCAGGCGCCTCAGTTGGAAATGCAGAAATCACCCACCTTCTGCATTGGTCTCACTGGGAGCTGCAGACCAGAGCTGTTCCTATTCAGCTATCTTGCCCAGGAATCCAGAACACAAATTTTAATTGATTTACATGGCCCCAACAAAGGCCACTTGAGAGAAAAAGATAATAGGATCCTTGAAAAGGAAATGTTCCACCTTCTCCCAGTTCCATAGCAGGGGGGAAACTTGACTTTTGGGTAACTAATTTTGTTTTGAAGCCTTTTTTACAAAAAAAAGGGAGTTGTTCCCAAAGCTAACTGACATCTTCCATTACTAGAAACTACATTGTTCACAAAGCTTCAAATGGCTATCTTGTCTAAAATCCTAAAATGAAGAACTGAAGTTTAGGTTTAGGTTTAGCTAAGGCAGGTTCCCTGAGAGTTGTGCCTGGTGTTGTTCTGCTCAGGAGGGGAAGGGAGAAACACATAAAATTAAGTGCAGCTCCTGGACAGCTGAATAAGGTCCAGCCAAAGTGACAAGATCTTGGGGTACAAAGAAGAAATAAGCATTTCAAAGTAGAGCAGGTCACAATCAATCAGCAATAGGGTGGTTTTGAAGTATGTCCACAAGTTTTTTGATACTCTTAGCTTCAAAGGGTGGAGACTAATTCCTGTCCCCTTGAGTGTGAGTTTTGCATGGTGACCTGATGAGTACAACATGATAGAAGTAAAGTAGTGTGACCCTCGGGATGAGAGCACAAGGGCTCTGGGCTCCTTCTTGCTTTCTCTAGGATCACTCACTCTGGAAAAATCCAGCTGCCATATTATAAGGACACTCAAGCAGCCATGTGGAGGGGCCCAATGTGACAAGCAACTGAGGCCTCCTGCCAACAGCCATGTGAGTAAGCCATTGTAGAAGCTAATTCTGTAGCCCCAGTTCAGCTCTCAGATGATAACACCACAACTTACATGTGGATCATAATCTCAGGAGACACCCAGAGTCAGCCAGCTAAGCCACTCCCAAATTTCTAAGCCACAAAAAAACTGCATTTTCTGAGATACTAAGGGTTTGTTGTTTTTAGCCACTAAATTTTTAGGTAATTTGTTATGCAGCAACACAAGCAGTGAAATGTGGAAGCATTTATATGGGGCTCTGTAGGAAGGCACTGAGCCTTAGAATAAATGCAATGCTAGTTTTTAGTACCAAGATTCTAAGTCCAGGCTGCCATGGCCCTGGGACACATTTATTATGTATGCAAGGGGAAACACATTTGGCATTATCAAATGTGTCTTAAATCAAGGAAACACCAGTTATTCCTAAGTGGAATTGTTAATAATCATACTGTTCTTAATTGTTGTAGTGCTTTATATTTTCACACAATACTAAAAGAATGACTTAAAAGACTTGACAGGCACAACAAAATACTGATATTAAGTCTGCTTCAAGACTGGAAGGGGTAACTTTAAAAAATTCGACCCAGAGTAAAAGATGTCAACCCCTGTGGCAGAGAATTTCCATAGATTTAACGGAAGCTTATTCATCTGGCAGCAGGTAGAACCTTGCCATCTTGAGTCATCCAATTTACTAAGCCCTAGATTGACAATATCCCTCCATGTGCTGGTGTCTCTCCACAGATTAAGAAGATAAGAAGATGCAAACAAGCGATATTATTTTGGAACCAAGAGATGTTATTCTTGGGCTTAAACTTCTTCACCCTCATCACATCTGCTTCCCAAAATATCAAAAATATTGAAAATCAGGAACTGTCAAAGGCAAATCAACTCAAATGGTGCCTATTTCGAGACTAGCATGTCAATAGCGTTTATACCCCTTCTTACACCACATAGTCTAATTACCTCTGATTATATATTTAAGGAAACTTTATGCACTGTAAACACTGCAAAAATAATCCCTTCAGGTTCATATTTTCTGCGTCTGGAAGAGACTGGGAGTCCCCTGTCAGCTAAAGTCCTTGACTAGGACATTTCACCTATGGTTTAAGGAATAGGGAATAAATAACAAGAAGAATAATCACTCATGAGCAATGTCATATTTCTTCCTTATTGCCCGTCTCACCATCCTCTAAACGCCTCAAGCCTAGCAGAGGGTGTTCTCATGGCAAATTTAAAATCCAGATGGCACCTGCACTACTAAACATGGCCTCCCCGCAAACTGACTGGGGGACTAACTGCCACAGTTCTTTGCCAGGTTCAGGGACAGAAATTAAGGGAAAAAACAACAGCCAAAGAAATTAATAAACTAGCTAGATGCTGACCCCAATATGGCTCTTTTTAGAGATTGTTTGGTGCCTTTTCCCCCCTCCTTCCTCAGGTAGTATTCCAGCGAGTCCTGGGGAATTTTTGCAACTCAGATCCTCATCTATTTTTCCCTGTGTTCCTGTCACTACAGTCTTAGAGACAAGTGGTTTAAATTCCCAATGGCAAATGCAAACCATTTCAGTTTGGGTTTTTGTTCCCAGAATAGACTAGGCTTCAAAATCACCCAGCAAACAAAGTCAGCATTTTTAGAGGGCTTCTCCCATGGGAGAGATCTTGATAAAGATTGGAGCCATTAGGGAGAGCAGGGGATATCAGGAGTACAAAGAAAAGGCAAAATATCTCCAAAAGTATGTTATATTTTTATAGAGATAGACTTACCTCTCAAACAAAAGAGTCAGAGAAAAAAATGATTGTCATTTTTCTAATATTTACATGATCCCTATGATAAGCCCAACAGTGAATCCAGCATTTCAAGTGTGCAATAAAAAGTAGACAACTGACACTGGTTCCCAGGATATTTTAACTTTTACTCAGCAAGAATGAATCATCAAATCATATACCCATGCCTTTGTATATTTATTCACTTTTTAAGCATCTTTTACATGCAAGGTACTGTGCTAGGTATTGAGTGAGCATTGTTGAGCAAAGAAAAAGACATAATTCCTGAATTCACAGAAGTTTACAGTTGAGAAGAGGAGATAGACACTAAATGTGTGGGCCAGGTGAGGTGGCTCATGCTTGTAATCCCAGCATTTTGGGAGGCCAAGGCAGGCGAATTACCTGAGGTTCCAGACCAGCCTGGCTAACAGGATGAAACCCTGTCTCTACTAAAAATATAAAAAGTAGCTGGGCATAGTGGTGGGTGCTCATAATCCCAGCTACTTGGGAGGCTGAGGCATGAGAATCTCTTGAACCCGGGAGGCAGAGATTACAGTGAGCCGCGATCGCGCCACTGCACTCCAGCCTAGGCGATAGAGCAAGACTCTGTCTCAAAAAAAAAAGAAAGAAAGAAATTAAATGTGTGTGTGTGTGTCAGGGGAGGAGAGAGAGACATAGAAGTAAGTAATAGATGGAAACATTTATACTAAAATAGTACAATTGACCCAGTCAGAAAGACTAAGGAAAGTGTCTATGAAAGAAGGCTGATTGAGTTGAATTCTGAAGAACGAATGAATGTCTGGGTTATGTGGAGGGAGTACACATCATATTGTATTAGTCTGTTCTCGCATTGCTATAAAGACATACCTGAGACTTGGTAATTTATAAAGAAAAGAGGTTTAATTGGCTCACAGTTCTACAGGCTCTACAGGAAGCATGATTCCGGCATCTGCTCGGCTTCTGGGGAGGCCTCAAGAAATTTACAATCATGGAGGAAGGCAAAGTGGGAGCCGGCATATCTCATGGCTGGAGCAGCAAGAAAGTGAGGCTGGGAGGTGCCACACATTTAAACAACCAGATCTCATGAGAACTCTATCATGAGAGCAGCACCAAAGGGGCAGTGCTAAACCATTCATGAAGGATCCATCCCCATGATCTATCACCTCCCAGCAGGCCCCACCTCCAACACTGGGGATTACCATTGAACATGAGATTTGGGTGGGGACACAAATCCAAACCATATCCTAAAGAAAGGGAGAAGCATGTACGAAAGACATATGGCAGAAAAGGAGAACAGCACATTCAAGAAACTGAAAGAAACCATGATAACTGCATTGCAAAGACCAAGAAGAAATCTAATGTCAGAGAAAGCTATAAAGATGAAAAAGGGACAGACTACTGAAGGCCTTCTAGACATGTATACAAAAGAGTAGACTCTTGCCTTAATGGTAATGGGAAGCCACTGGGAGGTTTTCAGCAAAGGAGAGACATAATTAGATGTTTATTTTAAAGAGACCCCTCCAGCTTTATCATAAAGATCAGATAGAAGAAAGGCCAAGGAGATTGAAGGAGACTAATTGGAGCCACTGCGGTTGTTCCTATGAGAGATGGATGCTTGTACCAGAGTGGGCCTATGGGCCCAAATGTCAACGACTGACTTCTTGTCTGTCAGCACCCCACCCGCCTTTGTATACTGTGCTCTCTTTCTGCTGGACTGTGAGTCTGTGAACTACAGTTCCCAGGTTCCCTTGTCTACTAGCTTCCTGTTAGGTTCTGCCAATAGGAAGCACCTAGAAAATATTCCTGCTTCTGGCTCTGACAGTGTCAATTGCCAACAGTCCCAGGTGGTTGCTGTTGTTGCAGCAGGATGGGATGATTCTGAACTGCAGCAGCCTGCACAGTTGTAGGCCTGGTTCATGCAGCTCTTCCTCACTGCATCCAGATATAACTGAAAAGTGTCTCCAACAAAACAGCAGAAGAGGCAGCTTTATGGGCTTCACCCCAGGACATTGGCAGCTTCTTGTATCTCAGTTTTACCCCTTCTTCCTTTTACCTCTTCCATGCTCTCTCTACCTCCCTTTTGCTCTTCCAGCCCTTCCTACAAATGTATAACCAATTCCTTGCATTTAACTCCTTCTGTTTGAATACCTAGAATGCTTTCCTTCTGTCTGACTAAACTTAGACTAAAGCAGCCCAGAAATTAAGTACTGGAACAAATTCACTAAATTCAACCTCTTGCCATTAAGTCATTCTTCATAACAGAAGTCTACCTGTTTGACTCCCTTTGGAAAATTCCAATGATACAGAGCATGCTACTTAATAGGAAAGCCCAGTCCATTGACGGTAATCTCTACTATTAAAGTCTTCCTGAGAATAACTCAAAATCTAACCATCAATTCACTTTAGGTCAATTATCAGGTGCTATTTAGCAGGAATCCTGTGTATACCTGACTTCAATTAACTGAAGACGGGCATCATGTCTTCTCAGATATCCCTGAACACCCCCAGTGCCTCTAAAAGCTCGTTATAATTCCTGAATTCCTCATTTCTTTGTCCATGTTCCTTTTAATTTCGCCCTAGCTAAAGAACTTTATCCAAATGAAATTGTATATAGTAGCCTTCTGATATGGTAGAACTGCTCTTGAAGAGTTGGGGTGGGAAACTGAGCTCTATCCTCTCACGACCACATCTTCCTGGAATAGTGCACAATGCTTACAACATAAATGGTGCGGAGTTCAGAGTAATCACCATGGATCTGAAGGCACTACAGATGTCATACCGCCTAAGATTAGATTTTGCATTTTGTTTTGTTTTGTTTTGAGAGCTATCATTTTATTTTTGGCTCATAATAACCAACAAATAGATTTTGAATACATGGTGTGTACCTAACACACACTGTATAGGTCTAAAGGAGAATTTAAAAATGAGAAGAAGGAGGAAGATAAGAAGCAAAAGAATAATAAGGTATAGTACTGTCCTCAAATACCTTAAGAACTAGTTGGAGAAATTATATATAAGATCATGGAAAGACGCCAAAGCATTATGGTTGTAAATATCAAGGGCTATGTAATTAGTATAAGCAATGCTTTATATTGGCACTCAAGGTAGGAAAGTTGCTTAATTTGGGGATAACTAGAGAACACTTCAACAAGCAATGATATTTGAACTTGATATTTTAGGATGAATAGGACTTAAACATGTGGAAAAGTATAGAAAACATATGTCTATCTAAGAGGATGACCTCCTTCGTTTATTCATTGATTTTTATTCCAATATCTATCAATAGCTTAGAATCAATAACATTCTAAGCCCTTTGTTAAGTCCTAAGAAAATATTTTTGAAAGAACTATTCAAGGAACTTACAATTTAATAGGCAAAGATGTGGAGGAAGGAAAGTGTGACTTTGTTGTGGGCACAAAAAGCAGCTGGATTTTCAGCAGTGAATTCATAAAGGAATAATTGGAGAAGAATAGTTGGAAGAATAGTTTGGGACCACATTGGAGAGAGGCCATTAATGTCAGGTTAATAATCTGGAGCTTTACCCTTTTTTTCAAATGACGATGTCTGTGTTACAAATAACTCCAAAATTTATTACCATAAGGCAAACATTTATTGTGCTCATGGTTTCTGTGGGTAGGAATTCAGACAAAGCACAGCAGGCACAGCTTGTCTCTGCTCCACAGTGTCTGGGGCTGACCTTGAAGTTTGAGAGCTAAGATCTGGAATCATCTGAAGTCCCAGTCACTGATATTCTTCAGGCTGATTCTCATTGTTGGCTGCGGGTCTCAGTTGCTCGCCAAAGGGCCTCTCCAAATGGTCTAGCTCAGATTCCTTTATAGTATAGTGGCTGAGTTCCAATGGAAAGCATTAAAAGACATAGGGATAACCATATATCTATATCTATCTATCTATATCGAGAGAGAGAGATAGAAAGAGAAGCTATATCGGCCGGGCACAGTAGCTCACGCCTGTAATCCCAGCACTTTGGGAGATTGAGGCGGGCGGATCCCAAGGTCAGGAGATCGAGACCATCCTGGCTAACATGATGAAACCCCGTCTCTACTAAAAATACAAAAAATTCGCTGGGCGTGGTGTGGGCGCTTGTAGTCCCAGCTACTCAGGAGGCTGAGGCAGGAGAATGGCGTGAACCTGGGAGGCGGAGCTTTCAGTGAGCCAAGATTGAGCCACTGTACTCCAGCCTGGGTGACAGAGCGAGACTCCATCTCAAAAAAAAAAAAAGAGAAAAGAAAGAGAGAAGCTATAACCTTTTTGTGACCTAACATTAGAAGTCTGGAAGTCACACATATCACTTTCATCCCAATCTTTTAGTTGGCGCAGTTACAAGCCCTTCTTGGTTGGAGGAATACTGGTTTCATTGTAAGAAGATAGATAGATGACAGAGAGAGAGAGATTAGATAGATACATACATAGATGATAGATAGATAGATAGATAGATAGATAGATAGACAGATAGATAGATAGATAGATAGATAGACAGATAGCATGTAGATGGAACATGGAAATGAATAAAACAATTACTAAAGTAAAACTAAAGGAAAATATAGCATTTGGTTTCTCGTATATAAAGAGTATTATTCTGAGTTTCATTCCTTTTCTGCCCCCAGCATCCTCTATTGGAAATCTTAATGTTATAGGTTTCAAAGGGTTTTCTGTAGAATATCAGTCCCATAAACCACTCCAACAAAAGAAGACCCTGTGCTCAAAAGGATGTAGACATACCGCATACTTTATCCCCCTCTTGGAAACTCTCAATGTTCCTTAGCATATTAAAACCTCCCAGAAAGTCAGCAGTTTAAAAAAAATGTGTTTCACATTATTTTTTCCAGAGTATCTCTAACCTTTTTGACTGCTGAATTTTTTTTTTCTTTTTGGCTTTTTGCTAATTAACATCCTGTAGTACTAGCCTTAAAGGCCATTGCCTCAGTTGCCCCCGGGCAGAAAAGTAAAAGGCCAGGCAACTAATCAATCAACAAGTCCTCATCAAATGCCTAATTAGAAATAAGACTGCAAATGAATAGAACATGTATTATATTAGCAGTATTCTTCACCCAATAAAGTAAAATTAAAAATAATAAAATCAATGCAAACTTTAAGTTCTTTCAAGAGAGTCTAAGAAAGATTCTAGTGAAAGACACAAGATCGCCTTGAGAATTTAGATTTGGTAAAATGACACTTGCTGGGGAATGTTTTTACGCCTATCAATCCTCAGGCAAGGCTAGGTTTGGGAAACTTTTTATTTTAAAATGTAAGATTTAGAAGTGTTTGTCTTCCAAAGGTTGCTTTGTATTAAGATGGGATACTTGCTTGCCCACAAAAGGGAGTTTTAAAAGGAAGTGTTCTATCAGCAAAGAAACCCATGCATAGTGGAGTAAGCTACTACAGCATGCAGGAGTACCTCCTATAAATCACCACTGGCGTCTCCCAAAGGGGCTTCAGTTGGTAGAATGGCGATGTTCTGGGAGGACAAGGCTGTGTCACTGGCCTCTTTGTTAGCATGATTGATCACACACAGAATCAGCAACTTTCCTTTGTGAAAGCCTGCTTTCTTCTGGCCCATTTCCCCTCACTCCTTTTCTTGCTTCTCTCTTTTCTCCAAGATCCTTGCTTCTGGCCCTCCTAACAAATACCTTAGCCTAGACAAGGCAAACTCATTCAAACAGAACTCCTTAATATCTCCTGGCCTGCCAGGTGCAAAGCTGATGTCTCAATCTGCTATCAAAAGCAGGCTCTGAATTAGAACTCAGGCTGCTATTGCTGGGCTGAAAAATAAATAAATAATTAAACACTATTTAAAACTCATTCTACAGCTGCTTTTCAATCTCATAAAGGATTCTTGATCTCGGTTTAGTCCCGAGCTCTAACAGCTATCTTGGCGTCTTTCCTCTAACAGCTTGAACCCTGTACTTGATCTTCAAACTATTGCCCACCTGCAGTCTCATTTCTTTAACACCTTATCCTTTTTTCCAAATCCATTCTGAAAAACACCATCCACAGATCAATGCAAGAATCTACCTCCCCTGCTCCCATTTACAGCCAGGATGATCACAGCCACTATAAACTCTGACCCCAGTTACAGAGATGCCACATCTCCAACCTCCAATTCTTACTCCAATTCTTGGTCAGCTCCCTGTCCCATTTACCAAAGTGACTGTGACAAAGTCCCCCACTTTCCTGAGCCACCTGCACAACACTTACCACACACCCTGAGTTCTAAGGGAGACTGGCTGCTCCTTGGGCAAGGAAACCAGAGCCATCCAGTGCAACTTCCTGAATCTCCAACCTGCCTACACCTGCAATTCTACATCCTTGCATGTCTACTCTTAATTCCATAATACTCTCTTCTTTGACCACTATGGTCTGGCCACACTGGCCTTCCTGTTCCTTGAACCAGACAAGCCCATCTCAGGGGCTTTGCTCCATTTGTTCCAAATGCTTGGAATACTCCTTCCTCTGATCTTCATGGGCTGGCTCCTTCTTGGTATTGCGATACTTGCTTAAACATGTCCTTAGTGAGGTTTTCCCAAAGCAATCTATGTAAAGCAGTCAGCCAGGCCGTCTGTCAATTCACCCAACATTCCCTGCATAGCTCTCAGTAAGCAGTATGATGGTGCTTGTGTGTCATGTTTCCCGCTCTTTCCCCAGGGCTTGTCACTGTGCCAGACATAAAGGAAATGCCCACCAGATGGATCATGAATGAATGTGTGAAATAACTGGTTGGTGAGTGTGAGCCCATATATACAACTAGGGGAGTGTGGCAGATTGCAGGGTGGTGTTGAGTACCCATTCCAGGCATGTCCTTGTACATCTAAGGCATGGCTGTGTGTTGTTCTCTCGCTTGCTCAGTTGCTTGGGTGCAAGTATTGAGTAGACAGATAGACGGTGTTAAGCATGGTTGGGGTTTTGCCAGGTGAATGTTACAGAGTAAGAGAGAGACCAAGAGGTCAAGGGCTTTACAAGGGAATGCTTTTCATGTTGAATTTTGGAATCTGCGCTAAAAAAGGAAGTAATTAAGACAAAGGGAGTGGGTGGAAAGTGAAAAAGTGGTAGGAACAAATAAATTAGGGGTCTAGATCAGGATGGAGAGCTGAAAGATTAGGGATGCTGCTCACAGAACGGAAGATTTGGCATAGAGCTTTCAGAGGAACTGCAATTATTGGGTAGAGAAAGAAAGTGAGAAACAGAATCAGACCCTGTTCCAACCTGAGAGTAGAGCCACTGGCTTCAGGAACAAGCCAACTGAGCAATTCATGAGACCACCACTGACCCCCTCTCAGCATACCACCTGCACATTTCTGTGCCCAAGGAATCCTTGTTCTGCCTTATGTTTCACCATCAAACGCTCCTTCTGTTTGTCTAACTTTGGAACATGTCAGGCCCCACCTAGGGAAAGAAGAAAAATGAATAAAAGAAAACTGCCTCCTATTGCATTTCCATTAAAATTCAGGTTGTCACCTTCACAAAGAAGCTTCCCACACATGCCCTTCTTCACTCCCCCATCAGGATTAGAGAACTTTCCTTACACACCAGAAAGCTCAGGGCATTTCTCTATCATGGCCTGCTGCACTGCTCCAAACATCTATGCATGGATCTGTTTTCCTCACTAGACTTAGAGTTATATGAGGGCAGGACAATATCTTACTTATCTTAGTTTCCAAGCACAAAGCCTAGGGCTTGGGATATCACAGGCAATTATTAGCATTTGTTGAATAATTCAATGAATAAGCAAGCACATGAATTACAGCACAGAACAGGAGACTGATATGCATGCTATATTAACACATACCAGGCAGACTCCTAGGTCATTAGATCACCTGTGGGGACCAGAAGTCACAGGGCTGTCTACCCCACCCTGCCCCATTGCACCCACCCTGCATACCACTCAAAGAGTTAGACAGAGATGATCTGGGCAAGTCTCTCTGACTCAGTTCCCACATTCAAATACGGACGCCGAGTCGAAAATACTTCAGCATAAACCATCTACAAACACAGGTTTTATTGATGAACTGATATTTGCTCAGTTCTTAAAGGTCCTGGGGGAAAATAAACTCTAGGAAAGTTCAAAGCACAATTTAGCTCAATGGGAGGCAGCCCTATTTGTTTCTCTAGAAATAGGTCTCCTACCCCTACTTGAAGTTTGACTTATAATTGCCAAATCATTACTTCCAGTTATGAGCATTTATTGTTAAAACTAATGAGGTGCCTCCAAAAAAATATTTTCACAACTTGGTTTTGAACATTCTAAGAAGTTCTTTCTTAGAAACTACAAATGGAGTCTTTGTAAGAAAAGCCGCCTCTTGCCCTGACCAGATGGGCCAGTCCAGCTTCGTGCTGACAGGAACGCTGGCCACTCTGCGGCAGGGGAGCAAGGGAGAAGCTGGCTCCTTTCCACCAGGGAGACCATCTTCTTTCCAGGCCTGAAGTTATTTCTCCAAAGGGCAAAGCCAGCAGGCAACACTTTGTGAGGTAAGAGACTTGCCTCACTATTCTCAAGAAACTCAGCCACCATTACAGTTCCCTGGGATGAGGACGTGATTTTGCCACAGTCAGATTGGCCCTCAGAGTTTTGCACAACTAAAGATGCTTTCCAGATCTCCCTTCCCCAGGCTCGCCCAGGAGTGCCTGCTCTATTAAGAAGGCAGCTAAAAGCCTGTGCCAAAAACTAGAAATGTGTGCTGTAATGTTTCTCAACACAGGTGGAAATATTAGCAAAACCTAAGAAACTTATTAAAAGTGTGCATGTCTAGACTGACTCGCTAAACATATCCCCTTCAAAGATTTCAATAAACCCTCCTTTCATGCCAGAAACCATAGATATTCTATTACATTTCTGTTATATTTGTCCTGAGAATACTAAGAGTAAAATAAGAGCATTTAAAATTATTTGTAAGTTTATAGTGGATACAGTAAAGGCCGCTGTCACCAGGAAGCTGTTCTGATAAGATGACAAGGAAGTTATATCCATAAGTCAGCTCTGGCAGTCAGCAAGGACTGCCATGGATTGTGAAGAACTCTGGGGACCATGTCCAAATGTAACAAGAGAAAATGCCAGGAGCGATTATTGATGTCTGCCATGGATCATGGAATGTGCAGCGATGGTATGTGTGCCACATTATCTGCCTCTACAGACTAGACCCTCTGCAAAGCCAGAAACAAAAGCCCAGCTCTCCAACCTCTTTACATTCCAAGTAAAATCCCTTCTGGGAAGCCAGAAACAAGTTCTGCTTCTGGATTTGCTAAACAATGCTCATTTAAAGATGCAATGAATAGGGCTGGGATGAAATTAAAAGAGCAAGTCGAGCCACACGCTTCCTGGAAACAGACCCCAAAGTACGAAGCAGAAAATCTTCTTCCAGAGACAGAAGGGGAGGTTTCCTAGGAGAAGCACAGCTAGCATGATATGTGAGAGTGTTAGCAAAATGATGTCTGCCAGTTCACAGTGTTTTCTTTGCATTGCTCAAGGGTAAAGTGAAAGATAACAACACTGTTTTGAACATGTTCAGATGTCTTGTTACCAGAGGGAGCTACAGAAAGCCTGAATTCTCTGACTGAAATGGAAAAGAAAGAACAAAAAGGCACGTTGTGCATTTTGCTTATTGTCAGTTACTTCACAGCATTTCTTAAACACCTGGGGTGTGAGTTGGTGAGGAGGGATTGGTGGATATCATTTTAAAGGAAGTTTTCAGATTTTTTTTAAATGGCTTCAAATAAGGTTATTTGGGACACCTCAAGGACAGTGTCCAAGGCCTTTACTCATTGTCTGAGCATGCTGGACCAGAAAGGACCATGAGTGCCTAGCTGCACTCACTTTTCCCCAAGGCAGGCACCTCTGAGGGCCCATTCTTTCTGGCTCCCACCCCGCTCCTGAACGCTTAGCTACTCTGCTGTGTGAATTTACACCCGCCCCGGTGACTGTCTTGAATGCGTTGGTGCATGTTTATTGGAAGGTTAGATCGGAGGTGTGGGGCCAGATACTCCATGTGGGCTAAGTCCAATGAGAGATCCGGCCCTACACATACTTCCTAGTCATTTAACTGCCTCCATTTCAGTTCTATCATCTGAAAATAGAGATATTAATATCTTCTTCACAGGGTTTGTGGGAGGACTGAACGCCACAACAAAGCACTCTGTGTGTCAAAAAGCAAATGCAAAGCATCCCATGCCAAATTTCTCTAGCCTTCTATCACTGTGATCTCAGTTCAAATGGCATCTCCTCAAAGAGGTCTTCCCTGACCACTCTGTGAAAATTATGGCTCCTCTCCCTCTCTATCACCTTTACCTGCTTTTCTTCTTACTGCTTACAACTCCCCAACACTTCATGATAATTTATACACTTAGTTGGTTATTTTATTGTCTGCCTCATCCACCAGAAATTCATGGGCAAGGACTTCTGTCTGGCTTGTTGCCTACTATAATTCCAGGCCCCAGAACACACCTGGCAAGTAGCAACTGCTCAGTACCTGTTTCCTGAATAGATGAATAGCTCTTTCCACACCTGGCTGATCTTTACCATCTAGCTGAGAGGACAAAGTAATGTTTCTTGGTGGCCTATCTCCCAGTGAACCACCAGAAACAAAGTAGGACACCCACTCAAAGCCAGAAATGATGTTTCCCTTTAACACTAATGTATCTGGGACATTTTCATGTAGAAAAGAAACATGATCAAATATTCTACTTAATAACTCTTAAAATGCATTTTAGTGTGTGGAATTGATTTTAATGTGTCCAGAAGTTCTAAGTTCAACAACTATAAAATCGAAGGAATTTCTCCCTAGGAGGAAAGAGGACAATTTTTTTTAAAGTAGAATCCACTGTTTATACATTTGTTGCATAAGGAAAAATTCGCTAATAACAAAAGACCTAACACAGATCCAGTGCTATCTGAATAATAGCCAAACCCTTTTTCATAATGTTTGACTGAAGGTGGCCTTAACTGGTCCTTATAGATGTCAGCCTCATAGAAACAGCCCTTTGGAAACCAGAAAACATAACATCAAGGATCCAGTTAATCACTCACTGATGTCAACCACTTCTTATTCATGCCCAGGAAATAACCCCATTCATAGTGTCAAGACTAACAGAAAATCTTCATAATTTCACATCAGTCCCTTTAAGGGTTCATAAATAAATATGCCCAGCTTGGGGGGCAAGTGGTTCTTAGTTAGGAAATCAAAAAGGTAAAATAGTACAAATAATAACAAAGGGCAGTTATCTTCAGCCACCACTGTGTCAACAAGGCCAACAATAGAAACTAGGGACTACTAGAAGGGGGAGGGACGAAGAGGGGTAAGAGTTGAAAAACAAACTATTGAATACTATGCTCAGTACCTGGGTGATGGGATCATTCATATCCCAAATCTCAGTATCACACGATACACCCAGGTAACAAATCTGTACGTTTACCCCCTGAATCTAAAATAAAAGTTGGAAAAAAACAAGAAAGAAGAAAAGTTACCTTGTACCTGGCCTGCCAACGTGAAATGGAGAATTAAGTGTTAGGTCAATTTTCTACAAAACTCTAAACCCATGCCTTCCATTGAGAGACACAAGAGCTATCACTTCACGTTTCAGGATTCAAAAGAATCTGTTTGAATTGCTCCTGAAATAATTACCAAGCTCACTCACAGCTCTTAGAGAAGTGCCCGTCCTTGGGTATTGATCCTGGCAAACATGAGAGCAGAAATGGAGAGGATGAAAACAAGTGTCATATTTGTATTGGGTGGAAGGCAATAAGGAAGGTGAAACCTCCTCTTGAGACCAGCCTAAACCATTCCAATATGTCTATTTCCCTTTAATTGGATTCTAATTTCCCCTGATAGCCCCTCAAAACTCACCCCTTCACACACCCCAATATCTTTGTGTGAGATGTCAATATACCTCTGATTCCACGTTTCCATTTTCAGATCTCTCTCCCAATGCACCCACTTAACAACATATTTTCTCTCCCTATTTATAGCAAACTATCTCTATTCTGGTCACCATTGTGTACTGACCCCTAGAAGACCCAAAAGATCACATCAACTTTTAGCCTGGGGTTCTTCTCACAAAACAACACAGGCAGCTTTGGGGTGAGACGTGGATTCATAGCTTGCTTCTGGCAGGTCATCACTGGAAGACCTTGGGCCACTTTGCAAGCCTTCAGCTTCTTCATATATAAAGTGGGTGCAGTATTACCTACCAATATAGGAATGTTATGAGGATTAAATGCTAGAGTAGATATGAAAAAAATGTGGCACACTCTCTGGCATATAGCAGGCCCTCAGTAAATAGTAGTTTCTTTCCTTCTTTTTCTGCCCCTTGCATTTAACTCTGAGGAGTTCAGAATCCATATTGATTATTATCAGATAGCATGCTTTATCATAAATATTAAGTATCTTAATTATATTTTCAGGAAAGAAAATGTCCATAAATAAAGTACATTGATCATTGATCCTAGGTCAATTAGAGTATATGGTGTTTACATTGTAACTTAAAATCCATTGTGGAAAGTAGTTACTTATTTTCTATAGCAGGTCTAATGGAAAAATTTTAGAAATTTGGAAAATTCATCATCTTATTGAGGAAATGTAATTTGGTAGGAAAAAACAGAGGCTTCAAAAACGACAGATTCACAAGTTTGTCTTCACCATGTACTACGTGGATGATTCCACGCAAGTTGATTAAATACTTCTAGGAACTAATTCCACATTTGTAAATTGGTATATTATTACCCATTTTGCATAATATTTCACACAGAGTGGACTTAAATAATATTTTTGTCAAAAGAAATACATATTGATGATCCTTTCATCAGACCTGTGAAACCCCAGACCTGTGAAACCCCAGAAATTTCATCCCTATTCTACTTTAGTACCTGGGAAATCACAGTACTGTAAACTACCCCAGCTAAAAAGTCCAAAACCCTGAAATTCCCTCCTTTGGATAGTCCTTGCTTGTGTGCATGCGCACTCCTGCTAAATATATCCTTGCCCTTATCATGACAGCCAACCATTCATCCTCTCTCCTGGATCTTAATTTCTTCTGGACAAGGGCCTCACACACTTCCCAATTTCATTTGCCCTGCTACCCAGCGGGGCCCAATGCCAGGCATTGAAGCCTCCTCTCTTGCAAGAACCCTAGAGTCCCTCGACTCTTTGACCGCCCACTGAAACTGCCTTGCCACTCTCCAGACCCTTGAAACACTCACCATTTACTTTAATCTAACAAACATTTTTAGAAAAAAGTTCTCAAACCATGCTGATTGAATTCAGTTTCAATGCTGTTTCCCAATACTGGCCCCTCACTGCTGATGAATCTCCCCACTTGGCTCTTCTGAACTTGCATGTACAGCCCCATTTTCAACCCCCTAACCTAACTCCAAGCAGTGGCATTGCCTCCTGCACTGCAGAGACGTTCAAGTTAATATGAAAGCATCAATCGCAGCATCGTTCTAAATGGACCAACTCACTTAAGGGTCCCTGGTGACTTTTAATAGCCACTTCAACAGCTTCTCAGCACTTTGTCTTGTTGCTTACCACTTCCTTCTTCAGCTTGCTCTTTCCTTGTCATCCTTTACACTACACTTAATTCTCCTGTTTCTCTCCTCATTGGTTCACCTTCCTCCTTCAAACCCTAAAAGCGTAAATTCCCACAATTCTGAACCACAGTCCTTGACCCTCTGCCCTCTGTGTCCTCATTGAAAAACCTCATCTATCCCCATCACTTTTGCCATTACTTCCAAAGAAGTTGCTTCCATATTCCGTGCCTACAATTCCACCAAATACTCCAGAGGATTCCATCAGGATATTCCATAGCCACCTCAAACTCAACACCTTTAACATTTATCTCGTTCCTCCCTCTTACCCTTTCTCTTAACTTTGTCTTTTAAAACACTGCCAATCTCCCATTCATTCAATCACTCTGGACTCCTTCCCCTTCTCCTATCCTTGCCAAATCACAACTATTCTAACTCTTGAATCCATCACTGCATCCTATTCTTCTTTTTACTTCCGTGATTCAGGCCCTTAGAAACTTCCACTTGAATGATTACAAGAGCTTTATCACTGCTTCCCCTTCCTCCTAAGTCTCGGGGTTTCCACCACCAAATCAAGCAGCTAACAAATTAAATCTAAATCACAGTTTAACTTGGAATTCCAGAACCTCCTTGACCTGGCCAAAACTTGGCCTTCCAGCTTAATCATTCTCTTCTTTCCTCAGTGAACCTGGAACCAATCTATAACTGCTGCCCAGCAGTTCACTGTTCCCCAAACAGGTGCTTACATTTCCTGCCTGCCTACTTTTTTTTTTGAGACAGAGATTTTCCCCTGTTGCCCAGGCTGGAGTGCAGTGGCATGATCCTGGCTTACTGCAACCTCCGCCTCCTGGGTTCAAGAAATTCTCCTGCCTCAGCCTCCCAAGTAGCTGAGGTTAGAGGTGCCTGCCACCACACCTGGCTAATTTTTGCATTTTTAGTAGAGACAGGGTTTCACCATGTTGGCCAGGCTCGTCTCGAACTCCTGACCTCAGGTAATCGGCCTGCCTCGGCCTCCCAAAGTGCTCGGATTACAGGCGTGAGCCACCACACCCAACCACCTCTCCACTTTTGTTCTCATCATTCATCTCATCCCATTTGCCCTCATCATATCATTCCCCCAAATTTCTGGCTGGAAAAAAATATCTTATGCACTCTTCTAGGCTCAGCTTAAATGTCATATATACCCTGAAGCCTTCCTGATCCACCATCAAACATGATCTCATCGCTTCCTTGTCACTAATAGGATGTAAAGCATTCTGTATGACTTCCTAATGTCTCTCGCTTATAGAAGTGTCTCCCTTAGCTGGACACTCCCTGTCACCTTCCTCTCAAGCTCCCCGTATACTACTGCTGCTGACCTAGGCCACACTGCCCTCCTTCTTCTTTGTCCCCTTCCTTACTCTGCTATTTCTCTGTAGCCAAATACTCCAGCCACCACTATCACCACATCTGCCCCCTTCAAATAGTGAATACCTTCTACCCATGCAGTCATAGAAACCTTTAATTCAATCCACACCAACTTTGAAATATGTCTCAAAGTCAAAGGTAAGCAAACGAAACCATATTTTAGCTCAGGAAGCTAAAAATAATCTTACAAAGATCTTAACTCTACTTTGTCTTGAATATACAATCTTTAATAATCTAATTCTATCATACCACGTGTCTTACCATTTTCTTCTTTTCTTTCACAGGTGAACACGCTCATTTACCTGATGTAATAGGCCGAATGACAGAGTAGGGTCTCCACTTACAACATGGCAAAAGTGCTTCAACCCATCTCATTTATATTCACTTGATAAAAGCCACACATTTGCATTCTCCTGTTTTTGACATTTGTTTTAACTAATCAGGGGAAACATTAGATAAAATATCTAAATAATTGCATAGACAAACATATTTACAGCTAGAGATTGAAACTGTGAAGATGCTGGCAGGAAACATCAAAATTTTGAAAGTTCCTATTGGCTCTTGTAAGAAAGCCTAAATTTGACCCACAAAAGATAGTTTAGGGGTATCAACTACAATGTGCAGAAGTGAGAGGTTGCAAAAGCTGGGACTCACTGATGCTGTTCACCCAACATGCAGGCTCATTTCCTGATGCCTCGGTAATTCCACTGCAGAATGAAGTGGAAGCAGCTCAAGATCTCACACATGGTAGTTCTGGGTTTTCACAGAACTGAGAAATAACACTTAAAATGGTCTTCACTTGTATTGTTTCAACTACATAAGGGGTTAAAGAAGTTTTTGTTGTCTTGCCTAGGATTATGATAGTATTTTGTAAACAATAAAGTGTTACACAATTGCAATGTGTTAGAACCTTGCTTATATGGCAAATTTATACCAAATTTCAAATGACTTCAAAATGCATTTTAAAATGTGTTTCACTGTAAGCTCCTAGAAGGTTGGGCCCATTTCTTATTTATCTTTGCATCCTATCTCCCATAATATTTTTAATATCAATGTTCAAAAGTTCTTGTTTTAAGCATGACAAAATGAATTGATATAGGAGAAGGAAAGCCAGAATTAACCAACAATAAGTCTCTGAAAATGTAATCATTTGGCATTGCTTAAGCCTTTCTAAGTTACTTGAAATGGGACTATTTAAATCAGACTCCAAATAAGAAACAGAAAGCCTACAGATAAGAAAACAATTGTGTACATTTACATCTTCATCAGATTATATTTCCTCTCATGCAAATCAGCAGAATCAACTCGCATGGAATTTGACAGCAAGTCTTTCGGCAAAGGAAAATTATTCAGCCTCCTTGGCTCAAACGCAAATTTGAGCTGTAGCTAGAATAGAGAGGAAATAAAAGGCCAGAGAAGGCATCCATAGAATGTGGATCCCTTTCATTTGGGGTTTTCATTCACTCCCTCACACTGGCCAATATGAGAGCAGGAAAATATTTAACTCATGTCTTAAAATTATGCCTTCATTGGTGCTCCCTGCACTTGCTATTCAGGAAATCACCTAGCTTGAAACCTCTGTGTCCTCACTGAATGAGTATTATTCACACACACACAAACACACACACACACACACACACACACCATTTAAACCATCACTGTTTCTTCTGAATCCAGAGCTGGCTTCTCTACTGAGAATCTCGCCCCTGGGAGAGACATCAATGGAGCAAGGAAATTGCCTCTACCTCTGGGCCTGTTACCAGGGCTCCCTCTTTTCAAGGCTCGCCACAGCCATGCTCTGAGAAACATTGATCTATGCTCCCCTCATTGTCCCGCCGCACCAGAAACAAGGAGCAGTAAAAAGAACAGTCATTATTTGTATTTGGCAAGAAAGGCAGCAGTAAAAACTGAGAGGCAGTGGATATGTAAATGTCAAAGTGAGGATGTGAAGGAAGCAGGGACAGGAAGCACCGCGGAGCTGTCTCAGTGGAGAGGAGCTTCAGTTACAGAGAGATAAGTAATTGATGGGGAAGGAAGGAAAGAGGGAGAGAGAGAAAGACGGAGGAGTCTGTTACACCTCACAGCAAACAAACTTCAGATTCAGATGCTGTTTCCACCTCCCGAGGTGAATGGCATAATGGCCGAGAGCCATGGAGGCACTGGAGCTGAAGGTCCACAGTTCAAATCCTGACTCTGCCACTTGTGATTTCTATGATTTATATTGGTTAATTTCTTAATCTCTTTGTGCCTCTGTTTCCTCATCTGTAAAACAGTGATGATGATAATAACTACCTAATAAAACTGTCATGAGGCTCAAATGAGCTAATACTTAGAATGGTTAATGTTAGAGCAGTGTCTTATTTCATCTTTTGTAGCAGTGGGGGTCTCACTATGTTGCCCACACTGGTCTCAAACTCCTGGCCTCAAGCAGTCCTCAAGCTTCAGCCTCCCAAAATGCTGAGATTGCGGGCATAAGCCACCACACCTGGCCATTTCTTTCCCCCAAGGTGAAAAGCTAGAAGAATTTTAATTTGTGAGCTAGGCTTTAACTAGAAAATACATTAGTTATAAAAACATGTTAGGCAGACTACAAGAAAACCAGCATGGAAACCAGCCTTATCCAAATATAAATGAAATAATGATGAGTAGAGTAGAATATTATGTGAGCTGCCATTACGATGATGATCTGATAAGTCATTTCAACACTTCTGACTCCTTTCCCTTATTAAGGAAAAGAAAAGCAGCTAAACCGGGTACTTCTATCTTTAAGCTTCTATCACTCTGCCTACCAAGTATGAATAATTTGCCATATAACTTGGGAAAACAGTCACATGATCACGTGGGTGAGAAGGCTCTGGATTTTCAGCATGCTGTAAGTTGAGACCCTAGGTGTCATTTATTACGAAACAAACCCTCTCCGGTGGCCAGAGTTGTCCTCACTCAGCAGATATTGCCTTGGGGGTCTCCAGTGGACCAGATTCCTGCCTGGGGACTGTGCCCAAGTCCCTGGGGAAGAAGGTTCTAGGAGGAGGAGTCACTCCCAAAATAGCACTTACTTCCACTAAGTGCAAATGCTACTACATGAAATAAAATAAGTATTGAGTGGGGTTTTTTCCTTGAAATTTGGCTTCAAGATGGATTGTTTGTCAAATCAAGTAGAGATGAACTCTGTGATCGCTGAGCCTCCTTTTGTACTCCACTCCAAACCCATTTTAAGTAGAGGTGGATTAAGAGAAGGTAGACTGCAGGGACTGATTTGTAAAGTGTACTAAAGTATCACCAGAACACAGAATGTTGCTAAAAATGTTATGAAATGGCTAAAAATGTGCTTGTCAAAACTCTTTTTGGAAAGACTATTGTATGTGATCAGAAGAATACAGTAGTAATTCAATGATTCTATCTGGGGTTTGATGCTCTCCAGAGATGTCTGGAATTGGGTGGAGAGAAGGATTTGGGTAGTCACAACTATTGGGAGATCAAAAATGGCATTTAGCATGTAATGGATGGGGCCAGGAACAAGAATGCATAAAATAGAAATTTTCTGCCTAAAATGCCGTTGGATGTCTTGCTGAGAAACATACCATTAAGTGCTCCCAGAGATCTTGTACCTTCTGAGGAGGGCGGTCTAGCTAGCCCCTGGTCCCCCACTCCTACCTCCAGTACTGAGTAAAATGAGCTGAATTTTTATGTGATAAAGAAGATGTGGTCTCCTCCACTCTCTGGCCACTCTTCACTGGCTCCCAGGTCCCTGCACCTGGAATACAAGTCCCCAGGTACCTGGTTTGTGGAATGCAGAAGTGTACTTTGACCAGTATGCTATAACTGACTCCCACATGGTCTCTTGTGTAATTCTCATGGCAACTCCTTGATGATAAGAGAGTAATGTTCACAGAAACTCTAGTAGGAGAAGAGAAGACGGGGATACTATGTGCCTAGGAACTGCATTCAAGATCTCACCCAGTCCTGGTCCACCTGGACCACACACCCCAACCCTGGGGTCTGGAGCCTGCTGTGGGACTGCCATCCCTACTGAGCCCAGAAACTATAGGCAGCTCCTCAGAGACCCCTTCTTGGCATCACTAGTCCCCAAGCCCAAGTCCCACAGAGGTGTATCTGCTGGGCAAACCATGGTCATATATTTGCACCCTAGAAGAAAACGGGTTTCAGTAAAAAGTGGGGAACAGTCCCTGACTCCTAACAAGATCCATCAGGTGCCAGATTCCTCAAACATGAAAGGGAAGCTCAGATTCCCAGCGGCCAAAAGGAAAGGTAAACATGGGAACACAGGACTGTGGGAGAGTCTTCGTCTTCAGGGACCTTGACTGCAATCCTTCACTAAAGCTAAGGTGACCATTGACCTGTTTGCCAAGCATGGTCTTGTCTATGGCTATTGTCCTGGCTTAAATACTATCTTTTCACTCTCAGAAGTGTTGCATGGATTTGCATGTGTGTATACATATGTGTGTGTGTGCATACCTGTACTTTTGTGTGAATGTACCCAAACTGTCACAAATTGTGCTGCAGAGACCAGGCTCCTGATAAAGTGGGCATTACCTTCTCTTCCAGGAACTACTCAGTACAATCTGAGACTCTGACTTGAGAATGATTCAAAGGAACCACTTCCCTAATAACAGCATTGCCTTGACTTGGTGTATGATTTGTTGCTTTGCAGTTGGAAAACCGGGAAGTGATAATTCCTGGAAAAGATTCTTTCCACTGTGTCTGTTCTGTTAAGTGCATTTCTCAGACTCCGTTATTTTATCTCACTTCCCTCAGGACTCTGCCCTTAGCTGGCTTCCAAGTAGCAATATAATTCACCTTTTTGCTTTAACTTTAAAATGCCAGCATATTTTCAGTATTGGAGCTCTTTGGGGTAGAGTGGCTGGGGGAGGAATAAAAAAAGAAAAAGAGAAACCCACAAAAGAAGATTGAAGAATAAAGTAGAGAAAGGATGGGGGATAGAGGGAAGAAAGAAAATTAGAAGAGAAAGGAAGTAAAAAGGAAGAAGGAAATTAAATGAGAGGAAAAGAGAGAAGAAAGAAAAGAGAATCATTTTACATGATATATTATTCAAATGTTTAGTTCTCTTGGCCTGGAACATGCGTGGGTAAAGCAAGCAATTCGGCAAGCTTGGTGGTCTCCACCGGATTCCAGTGGGTTTCTCTGGCTAAACTCAGTCCCAGTGTCTGAGCCGG
The DNA here is from genome assembly GCF_028885655.2 of Pongo abelii. Lineage (NCBI taxonomy): Eukaryota > Metazoa > Chordata > Mammalia > Primates > Hominidae > Pongo > Pongo abelii. Next base: position 66,496,296 of record NC_071997.2, read on the forward strand.
TAAGGGTTTCTGCCTCATGTTGCATCATCCAGCAAACAGTGCTATAGAGTGGAAGCAACGGATAGCTGGGTTTATCCAAGCTGAGGTTCAAAACACACCCTGCACACGACCCCGTGATGTCCTTCCCAAGGAGAAGCATGCCCAAGAATGATCTAAACCCTGATTTTTAGTCACAGCAAAATTGGGACCCTTCCCAAGCTACAGATCAACTTTATCTGGAAATACCACCTTCTTGAGAAAAACTTTTCTCATTTTGAAAAATCCTTGTATCAATTCCATTTGAGCATTCTGCTATTCCCAGTGATGTTTTAAAACACTGGTACCCAAATACATATTCCTAAACTGATAGATGGAGAAATCACACTTTGCAAATTAAGACTATGCCACTTCTCAAAATAAAACACACCCTATAACCCTGCTATGTTACTGGGTAGCAGAACCAGCATTTTCTCTTCCTGTTTACAGGTAATTAAGACCTTCTGGCATGTTATAATTACTACATATTGAAAGATTTTAAAGCTTCTGTTTTAACCCACAACCTCATTCTAATTTGTACATGTCTACAAGGATAGAGATGGGAAAAAATATCACTTCTTCTGAATGATCCAACCTCGCAATTAATAATTGAGAATCTCTTTTTCTCTTTCTCCCTTGCCTTTTTTCTCTCCGAACTAGAGTGCACTCTCCAGCTTGTTAAGCTCAGTTCACTCCCACTGATAATTCACTAGAGATCATAATTTATGGACAATTGAAGCTGCAGAAACATCTCTTAGAAGGAATAGAGCAGATCCATAGCAACAATTCTTCAGGGGAATATTAATCCCCGGCTTTATGTAGTGCTAAGTGTACAATAGTAATCAGAACTTGAGTAGAAGCTGCTAATCATTGAGGGAAAAGGCTGTATAAAGAATTCATAATGGAATTAGCCTGCGGCAAACAAAGAAAGACAAAATTAAATCAGCCATCAAATTGCACCAAGGAATTTTAATTTACAGGTTAATGTAGGATTATGTAACTAATCACAGCTAACATTTTCAATGAACAACCAATAAAATTCTGCTCTTTTTTTCCTTTCTAATCTTACTAATGGTATTCCAATAACATGCTTTTATTACCCTATAATATGTTGGAAATGATTCTCAAAAATTCTAAAAGTCTTTCCAATTGTCAGAATCAGTGTAAAAACGGAGCTTTGAAATAATCCGTCAAAAGTGTGGATCTAGGAATATCCACTCCTCCATTCAGCCCAGACCTAATAATGTCTGGGTAAGTTTGCATAAAATAGATTTACATAACCATATAGCTTTAAAGTATATGCATGTTTTTCATGCAGTGCAGGAAGCTAAAATAAGGCAAAAGAGACTAAATTAAATATGTGAAACTAATTTGAAGCACAAAGTTTATCAGCTAATTCTAAATAAAACCACTGCCATAGACTTATACGTCAATATTGCAGACATATCCAATGACATACACACCAAGGACTGCTCTAACGGAGTTTTCATGGTTTATAAATGTGAACATCATAAAAAGAAATAAGGTTTCTAGGATAAAAAGTTAATTAGGATTTCCCATGAGAGGGGGTCAGAATCTTGTATCCTCCCCAGTTATATTTTGATTTCAACCAATGAATGGCAAAGACAGAAAAAAAAACCCCTCTACACAATTTGAAAAATTATATGAAATCCAACTGCTTCATAAATATAAATATATAAAAAGACAGCATAACTCTTTGCACATTGGCAAGGAGAAACTCCAAAATTATACTGTATGCTTAAAAAGACATCAGTTTAATCAAAAAGATCTTTTTCCAACATATGGCAGAAGGAAAATTATTATAAATGGAGTAAAAAGTATGTTCATAAGCTTTACTTCACGAGGGAAGAATGCTGGGAAGGAAGGCGACGGCATTCTTCTTGCATATGTTTTTCTTGTCGAGAACAATGTGGGAAAGTCTCATTTTCCTTTAATCTAAATGTTCATTTTATGGAAGCAGCAACATTCGGCCCAGTTATTAGCAAAGGAGTTTTGTTGCTTTATAAAGTCTAATTTTAAGATGCGCACTTCCAAAAAAACATTATGGTGTCAATTGCACTACCCTTCAGCAATCCTGTAATAACTTTATTCAACCATTTCTAATTATAATTATATTTTCAATTCCTTTTAGCTATAGAAACTCTTTATCAATCAGAGCACAAGACAGAAAATTACTTTATTACAGCTACAGCTCGTTAGGCTGAGTGCTCTTAATGAAGCAGCCTCATAATCAGATGAAAATCATGCTGGAGAAAACTTGCATCATTAGTCTGGGCCTTAATTACCAAGAAATATAGTCACTAACAATGATATTCCATTTCATGATATGGTGCATGCACCTTCTACACTAGTTGCAATTAATAATTCCACCGGCTGCTACAGAATCTTTTCTATTTATTCATAACAATGGAGGGGGGAAATTCTAAATTTAATTGAGCGCTTCAGATTGTGCTCTCTTTCTCCCTCACTCTTGCGTTCAGATTAAAATGTCACAAGGCTAATATTCTATCTTACAATAATTCATCATTTTAATTACATATTTTATGTATGTGAAATGTCTTTTTCAGCTTTACAGTTGAGGCTGACATTTTTGGGGACGCATGTAGGAAAATGGGTGGCCTCTTGCAAAGGTGGTTCCTACCACCCAAGACCACATCAAGGAAATAAAAAAAAAAATCACTGCCGTCAGTTCATCAGCACCATCCATGTTGGGAAAAGCTGCCAACAAGAACAGGGACATTCATTGAAATTAATGTCAGCATCTTCTGATAGGCTTTGGATGGTAGAACGGCGATGTTCTGAGGGGAACAAGGCTGTGTCACTGGCCTCTTTGTTAAGCGTGATTGATCACAGACAGAATCAGCAACTTTCCTTTGTGAAAGCCTACTTTCTTCTACTCTGTTTCCTTTCACCCTTTCCTTGCCTTCCCTTCTCACCAATATTCTTGCTTCTGACCTCCTGAGAAATACTTTCGGTGGCTTGGGAAGGAGATCTGACCTCCTGTCATCTTCTGCACACTGCTGAATCCCAGAAGATGCGCACCCAAATTCTTGATGCACTCTCCAGGCTGGCTGAAGGCTGGAACTCAAGGTGCTGTTGCAACTGCTGCTCTTTTTCAAATGCAAATTAGGTTACTGGGTGAGGGCAAAGAGCACTTGCGGGAGGGCAGAGGGCAGCGGGGTTGGCATAGATAAATGACACCCCCATTTGACCTCCAAACCCAAGTGTGCCTAGAGCTGAACTTCCTGCCTGACATCACCTCTCATAGCAAGAGTTGTGAAACAGCTGATTTGATTAATCAGGGCTGCACTTCCCCCAATCATCTGCCTTATGGACACCAAGCAGTTTGATAAATGAAATTGACAGAAGAAAAGAATGGCTTGGAAAAATCCATAAGCCACAGGAGGAAGGGTTGGCTCTGATATAAGAGAATGCCAAGTTTTTAAAGACCTCAGCATCTGATTTCTATGTCATGAATGTAGAGATCCCCTACTTAAAGATCACTGGCTTCACACTGATTAGGATTTAGCATGGGGTATCACGGCTCTTGAGGCAGCATAAAGAAGAATACATTCCCCCCACCCAAGTGAAGTCCCTAAATAGATAAGCAAATGACTGAATAAATTAATCAATGAAAACTCTCCACAAAACCACCAGATAAGAATTAGCCTGAGGATGGTAAAGAACTGACTGTACGGTTAGTGATTTCTTTGTTTCTCCTGGCATGACTAAGGTTTGGAGGAAAGTAGTGGCAAGTTGTATTGTATTTCACAGATTTCACAGGCAAAGTGGGTGTGCAGGAGGAATGTGTAAGAGTCAGTGGGACCGGGAGCATCATGGGACAGAGCAGGAAAACGGAGGCCCACCTGGAGAATAATACTAGGTGGACAAGAGGAGGTAGGCCTGGACCAATGACCAGAGCTGTAGGAAGCAGCAGGAAATGAAAAGCAGCCCAGGAAGGCATTAAGCAGAAGAGAGGGCACTAATCAGAACCACACAGAGCACATTTCCATAGGAAAAATGCTTCGCATTTTGGACAGCCCAACAGCTTGCAAAACAACATGAGATGTGCAGTGATCCCCAAAGAGAACGGGTTTGCAAAGTCCAGCCTGATACCCTTAGAATCAGCCACAGGAGAGCCAAGGAAGAGTTAAAGGGAACCAGCTGAGTTTACACATTCTCTTATTAATGCAATGCCAGGAAAAGACCTCAGCATTATTGTCCTTGCCTTCAATCACTCCTTAATGTTTCCTCCTAACAGCATTTCATTTAAGTTCAGAAGTCACTGCAGGTATTTCCATCTGGCAGGAGCTACCAACACAGACACACTAGAGGCCCCTGGTAAAGCTCTAGACCTTTGGAGCTATGCCCTGCATTCTGATGTGCCCATTCTCTGTGTCTGGCAATGTCCACATCCAGTTCCACAATGGAAAAGAGACAATAGCATACAATGCTGTAACCAAGGAGACTGGGGGTTCCTGCACCTTGGAGGGTTTTCAGAGACAAGCACCCAGATAACAGCCGAATCATCCTTCATGGGTACAGTGGCTATAAGCATAAGATCTTCCTGGGCTGAGCCACATACTAGCAGGGTGACCTTAGGAGAGTGACTTACCTCCTCTGTGCCTCAGTTTCCACATGCCTGGAATAAGGACAATAATAGCATCCACTTTATAATATTGTGGCAAAGGTAATCTGAGATGAGGCATGTAAAAGTGTTCATAACAGGATCTGGCACATAGTAAGTTTCAATAAACGTTAGCTCTGATCAACATCATCATTGTCATCATTTGTAATCACCAGCACAGACAAGAAGCAGGTATGCCTTGCTCTGAAAATAGGTTTCAAGGATTTCAAACAGTGGTTTTCAAACCTGGCTACATATTAAAATCAGCTGCCCCAGATTCCCCAACCCTGGGCCAATGAGATCAGAATCTCCCAGGTGGTATTGTTTAAAGCTCTTTACATGATTCCAGTGTGCTACCAGGGTTGAGACTCACTGATGTTGAGTCTCGAGGCTAATGCATGATATTTGAAACAATAAATGGCCAGCTACAAGGCCTGCATCTTGACACAGGGCAAAGCCTTCATATGGGTCACCCAGAGAGCAATGGGAATCTGGAAGCTCCACTTTGAGATGTGAGAGTTTGGAACATTTATGGCCCATGGATGAGCAGACACAGCTTTGGCTGAAACAATGTGCCTGGTGGCTTTTCCAGCTGGCAAAGTAGTCCATTTCCAAGATACAGAATATACTGCATGCAGCCAAATGTTCCCACAGGACGACCACCAGTGACTTGCAAACACTCCTGTCTGGGGCCAGGACATGCATATGCCATAAGGCACAAGGTCAACCATGAGCACCAGCACAAGGACTGCCTTCCCCCATGGTTTAGTGAAGGCAGCCCATGCAAAACCTGCCCAGAGGGATCCTGGGAAGGCCAGAGGGAGGAAATGCTTGCCATTCAGGTCTCTGAGAGTAAAGATTATCCTGTCAGAATGTACAAAGTTAGATTCAGGCCAACCCTGAATGAATGTGACAAACCTAACTGGTTAAATCCTTAGCTAGCTTGATGACTTTGGCAGCTGTTTGACATTTGCATTTACAGGATCTAGGAAAACTAGAAATTTTAACTACTTAGATTCCTTAAATCTAAACAAAGCTGCCAGGTGCTCTAAAGATAATCCTTTATTTATTTATTTGCTTTTAATATTTAAGACACTTCCGCCATAGAGCAGCCTCTGAGAGTGTACATGAAATGATAGAAAACCACAATTTTAAAAAAAATTAAGAACACTAAGCAGTATCTAAACTCATCATTCAATTTAACTCATATTTTCTTCCGGCAGGAAGGGATTTACTTAGACTGTGGTGGTTACTGGAAAACCAAAAAGGGCCTGGTTCATTCTACAGTGTCTAGGTGAGCACAGTCACCCTGTGGGTCCTCTCAGGGATCCGGAAAACAGAGGAAGGGTCCCTTGCCCTCCCATTCAGAGACAGCAAGTCCCCTTCTTTGCTTTTGCTTGCTGCTGGCTGCTTTTTCGCCCTGCAAAAGGATCCTGTGAGAGAGACAAGAGTAACAAAGAAGAAAAAATTATCAACAGTCAGTCGGAAATACTCGAAGACTCCTTTACAACCACAAAGTTTAGAATGGAAACTTAAAAGTCAGAACCAACACACCAAATAACTTAAAATCAAAAACTGAAAAGGACAAGTATTAAGATCCCACTTACAAGAGGTACCAAGAACTGTCAGATTCCTGGAGACAGAAAGTAGGGACTGGGGAAGGGGTAATGATGAGTTATTGAATGGGAACAGAGTTTATTTAGTATTTCATGGGGTTTTGCTTCAGGGATTTTTTTTTAAAGCAATACAAAAAAATTTTTATATCAAGAGCCTAAAGCTCTTCCTTAAAACACTGAAAGCAGATCAGAAAAGAAAGATTTGAGGCATGAGAGATAGACTGAGTCACTGAAGATTCTGACCCTACTGAGCTGAGTGACTTTGGCCAAGTTACAACACCTCTTAAAGCTTGGTTTCTTCATCATTAAAACAAAAGAGTTAAAGATGATCACTAAGTCCACACCAATTCTAAAGTCCACAGTTATATATTTTCTTTCTTCTGCATCATTTTTTAATTCTACCTTGGTATCCATGGAAATATTTTTATAGAAAAGCCACACTAGTCATTATAGACAAACATCAGTATTATTTTCCCTATTCGTTATAAAAAGGAAAGAGTTGGGAAAGATTCAATAAAAATAACTCTTCATTGTCAAATCTGCAGGTGGGGAACCCATAATATGCAAATGCAATGTTATTTTTCAATGTTTTAGTCTTTTATCAAAAGATATTTTTATCTAATGAAAGTGATCTTTTTTTCATGAGCATAGAATATCTGGTTAGAAGTCATTGAATCTAGGCCTGCCCTTGAATTCGTGGCTGAGCCTGTCCCTTAAATCAGGAGCCAGATATGTTCAGGATCATGAACAGCCAAGTTATTACCACAACAGAATCACTCTTCCTGTGGCTCAATTTTCCCCCTGGTCTTTACTTCCAATTTTCTTGAAGTATCTCTCCCATTGTTAGGTTATTTCTAAATTCTCCTCCTACCATCCAACAATCTTGGCATTCAATGCTATGGTTTCAAGGAACCAGTATCCTAACTGTAATCTGCATTCTGTATCTATTCATCTGACATTGTCCCTTTTTCCACTTTGACTCTAAAATGTCAAGAAAGCAGAAACTCTGCAATGCACCTCCTTCCCAAGCCCCATGGCATCTAGGAGAAGGTAAGCAGTTAGCCTCAACCAACCTCTAAGTGCTACAAGCCATGCAACCTGCATTCAATTTTTTAGGCCAGTGTTTCTCATTGTGGGACAATTTGCCCCCTCATCCTCCCCCAGGACATTTGGCAATGCCTGGATCCATCTGTGGTAACCCTATCTGAGGATAGGGTTACCGCTGGCATTTAATGGGAAGAGGCCAGGGATGCTGCTGAACATCCCGTGGTGCACAGGACAGCCCCCTACACAATAAAGAATTATTTGACCAAAAACGTAAATAGTGCTGAGAAACCTGCCTTATACCACTGAAAACCTCACAGAAGTTATGAAATAGGTTTTCTCATCCTCGTTTTGCAGATAAAGGTTGAAAAGATTAAGTAATTTCTTCATTCACCTAGTAGGAAAGTAGAAAAGCCAGGATTGGATCTCAAGTATCTGGGTCCAAAGCCCCACTGCTGCTTCTAGAAGGAGGGAGGGTGGAAGAATGAGCAGAGAATGAATATAGTCGGCTCACTGCTCTGAGGTGGGAAAGCCAGAAGAAGGGCAGATTGCACTAGAGGGAGACCTGAGACTGCCTCTAGGTATCATTCCTGACGCTCCAGGCCACATGATCGGGCAAGATGTACTCATTATCTTTCCATCACTGCTGTTTGGAACTTCCCACTCCAATGGGGTAGACAGAGTGGGGTTGACCAGTAGGACAATGTGTCTCCACAACACTCCAGCTTCAGGGGCCATCTGGGAAAGACACAGTTCTCTGTCCCCAGAGAAGCTCCTTAGAAAGCTGACAATTAGGGCTGCAGAGCTGCAAACGCAGAAACTACAGGCCAAGTTTCTGGTCTCCTGGGGTAGCCTCTACCTGCTGAATGGCCCTCTTAGATCCTTTCTTTCAGGAAATGAAGATGGATGGGAGGACAGTGACCGGGAATGGTCCCTGAGTTTCCCCTTAGGGGAAAGCCACCTGTCCATCAGCTAACTGCCTTCATTCAGTTCCTTTGAAGAGCAAACTGTTTACCCAGCAGAATCACACACAAGACACTGATGGTTTAAAAATATAATAACAATAACTCTGGCTGAGCACAGTGGCTCAAGCCTGTAATCTCAACATTTAGGGAGGCCAAAGCAGGAGGATTGCTTGGGCCCAGGAGTTCAAGACCAGCCTGGGCAACAGAGCAAGACCCTGTCGCTACAAAAAAACTGAAAATTAGCCTGGCGTGATGGCTTATCCTCGTAGTCCCAGCTACCTGGGAGACAGAGGCAGGAGGATCACTTGAGCCCAGGAGTTTGAGGCTGCAGTGAGCTATGATCACACCACTGCACTCCAGACTGGATAACAGAGCAAGACCCTGTCTCAGAAAGAAAACAAAAACTCTTCTTTTGTTCCCATAAAAAGCCTGCTTCCTACTGCTCACTGTGATGTCCAAACATCTACAACAAACACCAGCCTTTATGGTGAAGCAGGGTAGGGAAAATCTGTTTCTAAACCCTGGTTGCTGGGGTCCAGGCTTGGGAGGCCCCTCTCCCAGCAGTGCCTCCTGCCCCCTCACATCTCCACCAGCCTCCCTTGGAAACCTGGGCCCACTGTGTGAGGCATAGCAGACTAGCGAGATGGATGGGGGTAATTTAGGGTTGCTTCTGTCAATCATTTCTGCTAAAAAGTCTTAAGGATATTTAATTCCCTCAGTCCCTGTACATTAATTAAGCCCTTTTTACCTACACTCTCCAATTGTTCTGGAAGCAGAAGACTGCTGGGCAAGAAGAGGAGAAGTCCTATTGTATGCTACATGACAGACATTGAAATCAATCCATCAGGATTTTAAAAAGCACCTTCAAGGTGCCCAGCACCTCACCCACCTTTGAAGACCCCTGTCTTGGGGATCAGACCATGGCAACAGAGATGGATTGGAGCCCACAGCAGTCTAAAGGGATACCACAAGTTTATCTGTGGTTCTAAGGTAACCTCCAAAGCACCATGGCTGGTGGAGGTTTTTTTTCCCACTATTGAACAGAAGAAACATTTATTAAATAACATGATTCATTATTTTGGGCCAAGTGCAGTGGCTCACGCCTATAATCTCAACACTTTGGGAGGCTGAGGTTAGTGCTTCACTTGAGCTCAGGAGTTTGAGACCAGCCTAGGCAACACAGTGAGACCTCATCTCTACAAAAAATAAACAAAAAATTAGCCAGGTGTGGTGGTGCGTGCCTGCAGTTTTAGCTACTTGGGAGGTTGAGATGGGAGGATTGCTTGAGCCCAGGAGGTCGAGGCTGCAGTGAGCCAAGATCATGTCACTGCACTCCAGCCTGGGTGACAGTGTGAGACCCTGTCTCAAAAAAATAAAAAAAGTGTTAAATAATGTGATTCATTTTTCTTTTACTATTGCTTATTTGGACTTCACTAGTTCTTCATTAACATCCGTTTTTGTTTTTGTTTTTGTTTTGACACAGGGTCTCACTCTGTCACCCAGGCTGGTGTGCACTGGCATAATCTTGGCTCACTGCAACCTCTTCCTCTCAGGCTCAGGTGATCCTCAGCCTCCAGAATAGTTGGGACTACAAGGTGAACCACCACACCCAGCTAATTTTTTTTTGTATCATTTGTAGAGACAGGATTTCACCACATTGCCCAGGCTGGTCTCAAATACCTGGACTCAAGCGAGCCACCTTCCTTGGCCTCCCAAAATGCTGGGATTACAGGCATGAGTCACCGCACCCAGCCTAATGTCCTTTTTCTGTTCTAAGATCCAATCCAGGATAACTGACTGCATTGAGTTGTCTCCTTCGTCTCCTCTTGAGTAAGTTATCTGAGTTTCCTGGCTTTCCATGATCTTGTTACTTTTGAATACTGGTTAGGTGTTTTATAGAATGGCCCTCCCTTTAGGTTTCCTTGTGATTAGACTGGGGTTTGGGGGAAGAATATCACAGAGGTGTGTGCCCTCTCCTCCCATTGCCTCAGGAGGTACATGATAGAGATCCACACTGCATCACTGAAGATGTTCCCCCCATCACTTGGTTAAGGCAGTTTCTACCACTTTCCTCCTGTGCCAGCTTATGATTTTTCCCTCTATTCTTTCAAAGCAAGACATTAAGTCCAGCCAGTACTCAAGGGGGAGTGGAGCATTTTTATCACATTCTGCCTTTGGACTGACTCCTTAACAGGAAGTAGAAATCCATTTTGAAAAAAGCACCTTGTGGAAGCCAGGGCTTTGGGCTCCAGTCTCAGCTGTGTGACCTAGGCTACATCTGTCACTCAGTTGCTTAGAGTGGCTTACTGCAGTCTCCCCTCTGTAAGACGTGCAAAGTTGTCCTGCCTTCTCCAGATAGATGCTAAGGGCTCGGATATGGGAAGGGACTTTCAGCAGCCATGCTCCACCTCATGGAACCCAATTTGAATACCTGTCATCTTCGTAACCTTTCCCTGGGGCAGCCAGGCACATAGCCCTGGTATTCCTGGATGCACCCAACACTTGACTGGCCCACGTTTGGCCTCTGTTGTGGCCAATCCCTTGCTAGAAATGCTCTTCCCTCACTGTTGGCAAAATTCTCTTCCTCACTTCACCTAGGTCTCTGCTCGAATGTCACCTCTGAGAAAGGTCTTCCTTGACCCTTCTACATGCCTGCAACCTCTCTATCCCTTCACCTGGCTGTGGTTTTTTTGTGGCTCTCAGCACTGCCTGACATTATATTCTGTATTTTTGTTTCTATTGTTTGTCCCTACACTAGCTTTTTTGCTCCATGAAGGACAGGAACTTGGCATGTTTTATTCCCCCACTGAATCCTCAGTGCTGAGGACAGAGCTTGGCATATAGTAGGCTGAGCCTCAAGATACATGTATTGAATGAAAGAATGTATGGGAAGTATATTTATTTTTTGCATCTCTGCAATGCCTGGGGCCCTTATAGATTCACAAACCATTGCAGTAACTCTGTACCACACAACCTCCCACCAGGCTGAGACTCACTGGGTGAACCTATTAGTATCTAAGCTTATAACTTTGGATGGACTGGAAATACTTTAGATAGGAGAAAGACTATACCATGGAGATGAAAAATTGGATTTCTCTTCAAAAGATATCTTCCACCACCCTTTCCTCTCCATCTCCCCCAAAAGCAACACGATCTTTAGAAAAAAATAAAAATTATTATTCAGCCCTTGTTTAATCATCTGATTTCTTGGTCTCGAGTCCATGGAGATTACATATATGTCAACATTTTCTGGCACTTTAAGAGTTATCAAAAATGTCACCAGTCACCAAATGTTTCATTAATTATTGCAAACATCTTCAGGAAAAAAAATGCCACAGTGGGTTTCTTTTACTGAGTGATTTATTTCAGACATAATTTTAGTTTAATTAATAGGGGATTTTGTTGTGACCTGGAGGGTGGGCAAACCAACAGAGAGTCTGTGGCTTGGTTAGGAAAGAGCTAGAAACCTGTCTGTGCCTGCAGAAGGAAAATTTTGTGGGGGAAAAAAAAAGCTGGCATTTATTCAGTTGTGAATATCTAGCCCATTCCCTCATTAAGGCTACTAATGGATTATCTTGAAAAAGCAAATTAAAAGGAGGTGGGGGTGGAGCTAAGGGGTACAAAGTAGAAGGAAAAAAGTGAGATTTGGCTCATTTATACTATGCCTGAAAATAATACCATTTCTTAGCTGTATCGTGATCTGTTTCTGTGCCATATGTCCTTACAAAATCCTAAAACAACAAAAGCAACAAATCAACAGGATGATTGATTAGGCCCTGCCTGGCACCATCCAGCAAAAGTCAAAAGACACAGTCCCTGCATTTGAGGAGCCAAGTCTTCCTTAAAGTGGCTTCATTTGAACTTCTGGCATTCTAAAAACGTTTAATCACTTATCCAAGCAATAAAGCTTATTTTTTGAGGGGTGCATTTGGAGAGGAGATGATTGTTGTTTTCAATTACCAATAAGCAAAATGCCTCGTCCACATTTCCCAAAACACCAGGTTACATTAGTTTCAGTTTTAATATCCAATCAAAGAGAAAAAAATGTCCCCAAATATGGTGCAAATACATCTGTCTAACATTGCTGTTCAAAATGCCACTGCATTAAATAAAATTCCATGCTGTAAAATTTTGCAAGGTGATAAAACAAAAATGATATAATAAATATAAAACATCTGCTTTTTTTAAACAAGATATTTGGAAACTGATTTCATTTATATTTAAACTTGTTTTGAAGTATCCCTAGTTTTGAAAAACATCCTAGAGTATATTAGTTTTCTTTTCTCAGGCCAAAGATAAAAGAACTGATGCCCAAGTGAAGGAGGATGAGAGAGAAGAAACAACCATTGCATATTCCAGAATAAACCTTGTATTTGAGTCTTCAGCTGGCTTTCAGTCATAAAGAGAGGGGTACATGCCCTCCATCAGCAGTCCTGGAAAATGGATTCTCACATACACACAAAAATGTGTTAAAACAACATTAAGTTTCTGGCAACAGCTTAAGCACATATACCCAGGGAAGGGGAGAGTTTAACAGCGTCTCTGACTCTCTCCATGTGCCTAGGTGGGGCGGTTCCCAAAACACTGAGAGAATGGTAAGACCACCCACCACTTTTGGCTGAGGCAGGCTTTGGTGTGGAGGGGTAGGGCTCAAATATGGGGAACTCCGCCTCCACCATCAGGCTAGGAAACCCAGAATCTGAGCATCTGGGCATCAGACCTATAACAATCCCAAAAGGTCTCAGGTTTCCTTTCAAAAACCAAAGGAACAAAGAAAAATGGCATTTGAGGGAGAGTGAGAGAGAACAAAACATGTATATCCGTTTGCTCTCCTCATTCTCCATAGCTAGAGAGGCAAAAGCATGAGACCTGAATCCACAGATGGGAGCTCCACCATCACCTACCCACCCACAACACCATTTTATCTAACACCCATCTTTTGACCAAAAATTCAGCTCTAGAATTGGCAAATCAGGAGTGAGCTCTTTGTTCATTTCATTGCTCATGGCAGAATGGATAAACTGTGCCTGGAACAACCAAGAGAAGAGAATCTGGGCTGAAGACTCTCATAAATGAGTTTTCAATATTAATATTTGCCAGCTTTTTATTGAGCACCCTTTTGTGCTAGCATTTTACAAGCACTGCCACATTTCATCCTCACAACCACATCTATTGTAGGTAATCATTATCATCACCTTCCAAATGAGGAAGCTGAACTGCAGCGAGGCCAAATAAATTGCCCAGGGTCACACAGCTAGCAAGAGGCAGAGCAGGAAACTGAACCCAAGTGTGGATGACTGCAACATCACTACCATCATTCCTCGGCATCTGGTAAGCAGGAATAGACCACAGCCCAAGTTTTCCATAGAAAGTTTACTGATTTCAGCTACTGAAGAGAGGACCTCTGAATGGACAAAAGTTCTACTTAACACAGCATTTGAAGTAAAATTCAGTTCTAATATTTTTCTGGTAAGACTGTATTTGGAACTAGGTTAACCACATGTTGTCAAGTAGAAGACGTTGGTGCCATAATGTACAGTTAATGGTACTTCTTTTTCTGTATTTTTTTTATTATTATACTTTTAAGTTCTAGGGTACATGTGCACAACGTGTAGGTTTGTTATATATGTATACATGTGTCATGTTGGTGTGCTGCATCCATTAACTCGTCATTTACATTAGGTGTATCTCCTAATACTATCCCTCCCCTCTCCCCCGACCCCACAACAGGCCCCGGTGTGTGATGTTCCCCACCCTGTGTCCAAGTGTTCTCATTGTACTTTGTGTACAACATATGACACTTACATATAAATACATCTTTTAAGATCATTTGCAAAGAATTTGCTCTCATAAACTCAACCCTTTCTGTATTCTTATTTATTAATTTAGGAAACCTTTTCCTCATAACTAGTTCAAAAGTGATCTTCATTTCATCCCCTATTCAATTCAGACAAAAATGATTAATGCACTTTTCTCCCAACACCATCCACATACTCAACTGTTCACTAAAATTTTCATTACATAATACATGCCATGACATTTTCTCCAATTACCTAAATAATTCAAGGCTTTGTATTTTGTTGTTTTGGGTTTAATTTTTTCATATGACCATGAGGGACCCTGTGATCACCTCCATAACATCTGTTCCACACTCCCCATGAAGGTTGGGTGGACTGACCAGACCTCCAGCTCCAGGAATCTGTTTCAGGCTGGCATGGTAATCTTATTTCTCTTGAAATTCAGTCAACCTAAGGCTAAACCAGCCAGCCTGGGGCTCAGAGACTAATCAAGGTGAAGCTCAGGAATCTTGTTTGAGGCTCCTAGGAGCGGACTTTCCCCCTTTCCCAGATTTAGACAAGAAAGCAGGTGGCTCCAGTCATGGCTCTCTACTCTTTTGCTGTCAAGATAGGAACCACCTGAAAATGAACTGAAAATGATGCCCAATCCTCACACAAAAAAAGAGAGTGGAGGAAACCTTAGACAAAGAAAGTCAGAGCCCTGCCTGAGCCGTATACTGAAGCTGTACTTCTAAGAATGTGCAGCAATTTGTCTCTGTATTGTTTAGGCCCATTTAAGCTGAGTTTTCTTTTTCTTGAAAGTAAAAGAATTCTAACTGGCACCCTGAATTTTCTAGAGCACTTGAAGAATGTAGTAGGCAACATTTAGCACTAAGTCACTAGTGTCCACTCAGTAAATAGAGTTGCATCTTAAGTCAAGATAATTTACAGTTTAATGTCATGACGTGAGAAAAATCACACAGAGCAAAATTTACTATGAGAAAAAAAACAAAAGATACTATGCAGTAAACATAGTACAGTAATTCTTTTGCACACTAACATTTGAAATTCAAATATGCCAAGAAACACTTAAACTTATTCCATTTGATGTATTTGTACCTGCGGATTAATATACCACAGCTCAGATTCAGAATTCCTACATTGAAACCTACTCCCTAAAGAGGCATTCAGGGTCCTTCTTAATCTAACCCCATCTAGCCACTTGCCTCAACACATCTCATGTCTTCATGCTCTTGCACATGCTGTTTCCATTGAAGTTCACTTTTCATTTTTTTTCACCTGGAATATTCCTACCTGTACTTCAAGGTCCAACCCAAACACTGCTACCTGCCTTAAGTTTCCTGTTTCTTCTTTAGAGACTTAACTGCTCTCTCCTCTGGACTCTCATAGCACTTTGTTCACATTTCTATTAAACCACTTACTTTGTGGCATGGAACTCTCCCATTCACATATCTACCTAACCCATAGACCATGAACAATTCTAGAGTGGGGGCATGTCTTATCCATCACTGTATCTCTTGCCTTAGCACATGGGACTGGCTCAGAGTAGGCACTTATTGGGTCTGTTGAATAAATCCCCTTAATTCAATTGAAGACATATCCTAAGTTTACCCACTTCTCTCCATCTTCACTACCCATGAATCCATGTACCACCATCCTCTCTTACCTGATGACTGCAAATGATCTGACTGCTTCCATTCTTACCCTTTTTCAACCTCATCAGGGCCAGAAGTAGCTTCATTAGAATTAGAAAAAAGCACCTCTCTGAGCAGACAAGTTGGATAAAGATGCTTCCTCTAGGCTGATGTGACATATTGAGAAATTACTTTAAAAGAGGCCTTCTTTTGTCACTGGGGTTACAAAATTAATAGAATGAAATCCTGGGTTGCTGGTGGTCACTTTGCTGCTGCATTGGTCAGGTACAGCAGGGAGTATTCCTAAGATTGAAGTCAACCAGGAGGAAGAAAGATAGAAAAGGTCAGATTTCTGATGTGTTGCAAAGCGTCTAGGTACAGCCATATCTGAAAGAGTTATCCCTGAACTTCCAGTTACCTGAGCTGATTCAGTCACCTTTGTGCTCAGGCTAATTTGAGTTGTATTACAAATACCACCTAAGCAGTTCAGATTATATACCATTGCTAAATGCTAACAGCTTAACATTAAAACATGACTCAGGGAAAGTGATTTTGCAAAGACCTGAACCACAGAGGACCAGAGACTAGACTGACAGGTACAGTAAGTCCTCATTTAACATCCTCAATAGGTTCTTGGAAACTGCAATTGTAAGGGAAACAAGGTATAATGAAACCAGTTTTATAATAGACTCATTGATATAAACAAGAGATAAGCTCCTACAGCATATTTCTGGTCATAAAAACATCACCAAACTTCTCTATAAAGACCAAAACACTTCTAGTAGTAAACATTGAAATGAATGTGAGTTATATATACATTAAGAAACATCATTAATAAAAACAAGTAAGATTTTTCCAGTTCAGGGTTGGGGGTAGATAAAGCCGGTCTCAGCAGCTCAAGGTGCAAGTCAGGAACCAGTCCTGGACAAGATGGCGTGCCACTGTAGGGTGCACTCACCCTCACTCACACTGGGGTCATGTAGACACACAGAGTGACGTAAAGGGGAACAGTTCTGGGATGTGGGAGGAAACTGGAGTTCCCAGAGAAAACCCATGCAGACATGGGGGGGAATGTGCAAACTCCACACAGTGACCTCAGCTAGGAGTCAATTGTTTCTCATCAGTGTTAGAAGGAAATGACGTTGAACAAAAAGATGTTATTCAAGGAGCCACTACCAGGCCTAGAATCTCCAAGGTCTGTAATTCAAATCCATTTGCAGAAACTACTTATGTCAGGACTTCACACTGTAGCTGTATGCTTTGGATGCAGTACCAATGAGTCCCAAATCACATTACACTAATTCACCTTTAATTTTCAAACTCTTTCACCATATACCTCATAACCAAAAGGAGATTCTCATGACAGGTCATCATAGACATCACTCTGTCTCCATGTGGGTCTGCCCTTAAGTCATCCCCAAACCAGAGATGCCTAATACTTTCCTCAAAGAAGAAACTGCCTGACCTTCTGAAAAGCATTCAAATGTTCATATAGTTTTATACCATTTTTTTAAAAATGCTCAAAGATATAGATGCAATCCTATGAAATATTGAGCAGAGAGCCTTGCAGGCAAGTCAAAAAGCATCCAACGGCCGGGCACAGTGGCTCACGCCTGTAATCCCAGCACTTTGGGAGGCCAGGGTGGGTGGATCACTTGAAGTGAGGAGTTCGAGACCAACCTGGCCAACATGGTGAAACCCATCTCTACTGAAAATACAAAAATTAGCCGGGCATGGTGGTACATTCCTGTGGTCCCAGCTTCTCAGGAGGCTGAGGCAGGAGAATTGCTAGAACCAGGGAGGTGGAGGCTGCAGTGAGCTGAAATCGCACCACTGCACTCCTGCCTGAGCAACAAAGCAAGGCTCCATCAAAAAAAAAAAAAAAAAAAAAAAAAGGCACCTGGCCAGGCATAGTGGCTCATGCCTGTACTCCCAGCAATTTGGAAGGCTGAGGCGGGCAGATCACTTGAGGTCAGGAGTTCAAGACCAGCCTGGCCAACATGGTGAAACCCCGTCTCTACTAAAAATACAAAAACTACCTGGGCATGGTGGCATGTGCCTGTACTCCCAGCTACTCGGGAGGCTAAGGCAGGAGAATCACTTGAACCACGGAGGTTGCAGTGAGCTGAGATCACACCACTGCACTCTAGCCTGGGCAACAGAGTGAGACTCCTTCTCAAAAAAAAAAAAAAAATCCAACTTCATTAGATATCATGCCCTAGTCTAACCAAGGTTGTGTAACTGTGCCTAAAAAGTGAGAAACTAGGCCAATGATTATTTATTTACTTATTTTCTGTTACAAGCACATTTGTTGCCCCCTTCCCATTCATTCACTCACCCTCTGAATGACTTGATCTAAGAGGACTTGTGGCATGGTGGATGGGCATTGGGCTCTTTTCCTAGCTCGGCCACTTATTTGCCAGGTGACCCAGGCCATCAATTTCCATCCCTTACCCAAGTTCTTCCTCTGGACAAATAGGACCTTCATGTACAGGATCTTGTGAGGAGCAAATGAAGCACCCAGTTCAGGGCACCAAGAGCAGCATCAGAAACAGACTAGATGCTCCAGACATACTTGTTCACTTGCTTTTCATTTAACCAGTTGTGCCTGGGAAAAGTAGTCAGTTATTTTGGCATCAAATAGGGTAATTTCACCACTTCTTGCCCAAAGTGTTCTCTGGCTGGGTAAATTGTACCAATATCTACCCAGTTGCTCCTGCTAAAAGTAAAGCACTATCTTGAGCCTTCTGTCTCCTTACACCCACTGTTCAATCTATCAGTAAAATCTGTTGATTACACTTCTATAAATATCTTAACTCTGACCATCTCTTTCCTCCTATTCCTACCCTGTCCATGTCATTGTCTCTCAGCAGGACTCTAGCTAAACAGCCTCCTAACTGGTCTCCCTGCCTTCCCTCTCCTATCCCTTTATCCCTACAGTGTACACACAACAACCAGAGTTACCTTTTCTGAAGTGCAAATCATATCTTATCACTCTCCTGCTAAAATTTTCCCATACCTTCCAATAACATTATTATTAATAATAATATTTCTAATTTATTGAGCACTTAACTAAGTAGAAGGCACAGGTCTAAGCACTTTGCACATACCAAATTATTTAATCTAAAACAGCTCTCCAAAGTAGGTATGATTATATCCCCACTTTTTTACATAATAAGGTCACACTATTAGTGGTGCAGCAGCCAAGATGAAGCCCAAACCATTTCCTTTCCTAAGAGCTACAAGACCTAGCTCTACCCTCTAAAAGACCTAGTTCTACCCTGTCTGCCTTCTCATGTCGCCTCATAACACTCTCCTTCCCCCTGCTCCCTAAGCTCTAACCACTCGGCCTTTTTCTGTTCTCAAACATAACACAGCTCATTTTTTTCTCAGGTTCAAAGACTCTGTCCAATTCCGCTCAAAGGTAACTATCTTGGAGAAACCACCCTTGACCACACTGTTGGGTAGAATGGATGTGTGTGTTTTTACCACTGCCATTATAACCACCACCATCTCACAAGCTCAGAATTCCTTGAGGACCTCTTATTCTTTTTGCTTGAAAATCCTGGGGACTTCAAAACACAGGGAGGATATTGACTCAAAGTGCTATGATTTATCATTTATATCAGGTAGTTCATAAATCCACTTGCTTCTGAATTTGATTCTGAACAGAAAAATGCCTAGGAAAGGAATGGGAATTCTATGGAGCATTTTTGCAAATTGCTTCTTAGAACCCTGAAAGTTTTTTTGCCCCCTTAGTGAATGAACTACTCTCTGAAAAATTCTGAAGGCTGAAAACTGACCGTACTGAAAACATTCTCTTAGAAAAAAAGGGCTTATTTTAACTTTTTAAAAAATATTTGTGTTTCTTCAAGTATTCCTACAGTTTTTTTTAAGGCAATTCAATTTGAGGGGAACATTATGACAATATGCTACTTCATGCCAAAGAAAGCTTTTTACTGGCCTCTCTCGTCTTTCTAGCTTTCTTTTTCCAGCTGTTATATCAGATATAATCATCCAAAACTGCGATTTGTCATCTCCATCAAATTTGGCTTATAATTCTCGATGTTGCAGTTTATATGAAAACATTTATGAATTAAAACTCAGAGTGAAATGAAGATTTCACAAATTATGGACAAGGTTAATATTCCTCAAAAGGTTGGATTGCAAGCAGACCTGAGAAAACACTGGAGTTTATCCCAGATGTTGACATGCAGTACTGGCTGGTCCACTGAAATGTGGTGGAGCAGTGAGACAGGATCCCCACTGTCAAGCCAGCCTGAGGACTTGCTTCCCTCCATCACGTCATGGGACGATCTCAGGCAAGGCAGTGGATAAAAATGAGTTCTTAAATCACTTGATCTACCAATTAAAATAGAAAGATCACCTTTAGGCCTTGATGAAACTGACTGAATTGTCATCAGACTCTGTCCAACCCACACCCACTGCCCATGGTAAGTACACATTGATAAACATAGCTACCATTTATTGAGTCATAATTATGTACCAGGCAGGGCAGTAGGCAATTTGCATGCCCTATTTTCTTTAACACTCATTGAATAAGTGGAGTTTCTTTATATTAGGATGAGTTATATGAATCTGACATTGTTGTAGATTAAAACAGTCCAATAGCAGCAATTCCCTGCAGTTCAATGTAATATTCGTTCTGTCTCTCCCTGCACCCAGCGCAATGCTTATGATAAACACACACAGTAGAGTTCAGTAAACTTTTAT
The DNA here is from genome assembly GCF_028885655.2 of Pongo abelii. Lineage (NCBI taxonomy): Eukaryota > Metazoa > Chordata > Mammalia > Primates > Hominidae > Pongo > Pongo abelii. Next base: position 66,516,750 of record NC_071997.2, read on the forward strand.
TCCATTTATCAAGTTTTTTTGTAGAAACAGCCTCTGAGAGGGGGAAAAAGATGGCAATATTTCAAGCAAGAGTCAATCCAGCCAACTCTGTTGCATTCATCTCTGTTGCATTCATCTCTGTTGCAGGTTTCCTCTGAAACGCCTCACAGTGCCCACGTGCCTCCACCTCCCCAAAGCTCATGTAGTAAAACAGCAAAACATGCCCATGTGCCTCAGCCCAGCATAACGGCAGGGAGCTATGGGACATTGCCAGCCCTCTCTAATTTCCACTGTTCCCCCCTCTCTTTTCAGGCAACCTGCTTTTTCCTCTCCCAAAAGTCACCATTAAAGGCATTTTATGGTTAAATAACAGCAGAGCAGCAGCCTAGGAGAACTAAATTTGGTCCTGAGGTTAACCTTAAAAATTGAATTCTAGAATCATTATGTATCTGAATTAGTAAAATGTACATCATTTTTTAGGGGGTGAAAAGAGATCATTAGAAATAAGTGACTTAAGAAAACAATTTCATTCCTAAAGCAGCTGGGGGAGAAACGGCTCAAAAGCCCCAACTGGAACCCAAGAAATTTAGACTAAATGTGAATTAAAAGCAGATGAAGCCATTCCAATGAGGAGATGGGAAGTTGCTCCATTTTAAACCATTGCCAGAGGGAGTGAGAGAGTGCTTTGCCCAGCCCCTTCTTACCAAGGTCTTTACACTCTCACCCCCCAACCAAGAAACAAAACTAAAGAAAACCAAAACATGCCTGAATCAAGAGGTTGCATTTCACCCAGATGCTAAACTTAAACCAAAGACCAATGGCCAAACAACAGAGCACATTTCCATGCCTCCCACTACCCACTTTAATAATTGTAGCTTAGTATCATAGAAAACAATGGAGATAGTCTCGATCTGGTATGCTTCAAATGAGGAATAATTTGCCATTTGGGGTGGGGGGAGTGGAGAGTGTCCCTAAGTCAATCTTTCTAGCCTGCTGTTTATAGAACTCATAGACAGGGAAACATCTGCTTGCCAGCTGTGACCATGAACCAGATGATTTATCTACAGACATCAGAAGCCCAACTGCCCCAACTACTGGAGCAGGAAGTAGGGGAGAGGTGGGAAGGGGAGTAGACGGGTGGGAAGGGGAGTAGACGGGTGGGAAGGGGAGTAGACAGGTGGGAAGGGGAGTAGACGGGTGAGGAGGGAAGGGAAGGAGAGAGGAGCACTTTCCAAAAGGGGGAGGAAGAGAAGGAAGGGAGAGGAGCACTTTCTGGAACGTGGAGTCAGGAAAGTTTCTTTAAGGGCTCATTGTGGCCTGTGGATATTTCTACCTCTTTTTTCCTCTTCCCCACTCCATGCCCCTATTCTCATAAGTTAACCTATAAAATGGATACATTCCAGGATTTTAGCCATGAGAAAACCAAATAGGAGGTGTGTGTCCAGCCCAAATGACAACATGACCAAAGGGTATTATCTTAATTTTGTGAAAGAAAGAAAAGAAATGCACCAGTTGTGGCATAAATCTGTGTGGAAATGTGACATAGGTTGAAAACTTGCGTGCACTGAGTGGTGGTCCCCAGACCTCTCCATTCTTCTGTCTGGAGAGTGGCCACCCCCAGCACAGACAAGGTTCACAATGGCGCAGGTTAGAGTATATTCTCCACCATCTCAAATACGAGCCAATGCCACATGGGTAGGCACCAGGCTGAAAAAGGGTGTGTTTTCTTTATTAGCAAAGCATTCTGCCTTGTGAGCTAGGAAGTTCCACAACAGGAATGGGGATGCAGCATTCCTGCACAGGGGCAGCTGCCTGGAGTTAAAAACTGTTCATACCTCTCAAGCTTTACCACTTATAAAATCCTGAGCTGTCACCTCTTAGCATTATACGTAAGTCTGCAAAGGATGGCACTAGAAGAAATTTCATTAAATACCCTCAGGTCAAGACTTTTATTCTGCAAACCAGCCCACTTCCAAAATCGACCAAAAATGCAGGCTCAATCTTAGTCTCCTTCATGTTCAAGCAAGACATTCATGGCTTATTCCAATAACCATCAACAAGACTGCCATTGTGGTTAGGAGCATGAGCTTCAGAACCTGATAACCCATTATTGAATGCTGATCTACCTCTTACCTTAGGCAAGTGGCTTCACTTCTCTGTGCCTAGTTTCTTCATATGTAAGGCAGGGATAATAACTGCTAGAGTTGTTGTAGGGATTCAATAAGTTAATCTATTTAAAGGATTTAGAAAAATCCCTGGCACCTAGTGAGCCGTAAGAAATGTTAGAGGCAATCATCATCATCATTGCCCATATTCTATTTTGAAAAAAGTGAAAAACTGTTCTTGGTGTCCTACAGTTCACAATCTGTTGTAAAGACAAGGTTGACACCAAAAACAACAGGAAAATGAAGCCAACTCCAAGTCAGAGGCTGATGATGTGATTGAGATCATATGTTCTATAGGGGTCCAAACTAGGAGGGGCCGGCAGGAGAGCTGGAGGAGGTTCCTGGGGTTGGAGGGGAGTCTGTGGAGGCCTTGCACAATGATGGCATTTTGATAGATAAAAAGAAAGACAACAGGGAGCTTGTAGAGGTTTTTTGCTTTTAAGGATTATTGGTAGGGGAGTCCTGTTGTTTATAAGGAGTGAGAACAATTTGAAAAGCTCTTCTCTCAACTACCTTTCTGGAAAATTTTTAATGTGGTAAAACTGCACGTTTAACACAGGCCCAACTGCAAACAACCAAGGTAAATTCCCACAAAAGCCATCTCCCCTACCCCACCCCCTGGTCTAGTCAACACTGTAATAGAACTGCCACGTTATTACTGAGAAGGGGGGGTAGCTCCCATGTAAACTACATATTTGATTAGAGTCTGAACTCTTTGCTGAACCATGAATTTGAAATAATTTAGGTGATACATATAAATTTAATTTCTTTGTTCAAAAACTCCACATCTGAAATGATGCCCTGCAAATGCGGAGCTCTCACCAAGGTCTACAAAATGAGTCTCCTTCTAACTCGTCTATACTGTGTGGAAATAATCTTCAAGGAAAGGAATAAACCTATTTTAAAAACAGCTGAGTCCTTTAGATCATATACCCTAACCAATTTATGGAGATAAATGAAATTCAGTATTAAAGAAATATATTTTTTCCACTCCTCCAGAAAATGTAAATGCCAGCTACAAAATGGAAAGAAAGAAAAAGGACAAAGAAATCAAGACTAGAACAGCATTAAAAAAAAAGTCAGAAAAAAACAATTCCTGGACAATTGAGGATTCCCCTACCTTATTGTCCCTTCCTGCTTGCCCACCCCCACCTCCTCCCATTTCCCTACTGGCCCAAAGGAATTGTATACAGGAACATCACAGAGGAGAGGAAGTTCAGGGAAAAACAACTTCTGAAGAAAACAAAATTCATTGGCACCATCTGGAATCAGAAAGGCATCGTTCTCTATGGAAACAAATCCCCCTCTCTACAATGGGGAAGGGCCCACTATGGCTCTCTTTCCTGCACTGCATCCTATTTCAATAACTCTTACATTAACCCTGAGCTAATTACTACGACTGATGAGAAAATAACAAAGGAGAAAGAGCAAAAAGGGAAAACAAAGTAACACTGAGTGATTGCTTGTGTCCTATTAATATAAATGAATACAAAATACTTTAAAAAAATGCATTAGGCAGATACTGGCTTATGATGGGGTCAATATCACGATTTATTTAACTCTGGAGACAATAAATCTTGATATTGACTAAAAACATAAGTCAATATGTGTACTGTTGTGTGCATTCTATTACAAAAATGAGGTTTTTAACTTTAATGGCCACTTTCACAAAGAAGAAAAATAAAAGAACTCTCTCAAAGGCCTTCAAACCACAGCCACACTAACACCTGCGGGAATGAACTCACTTTCTGGCCCAGCTTCTCAGAATCATCTCAGTCAACGGGTCAGTAGGTCAGTTAATGTGATGGATTGAAGTATCGGTCCTAATTCTTTACCCTTCCCATATCTACAACCTCTGCTGTGCCTCCTACACAAGGCAGAGGCCACCCCTAGACTTCAGACTTGACTTTTAATACTTTAGCCATCAGAATGTGGACAAAAATGTCTACAGTTTCCAGTTCCCAGCCTAATCTTATAGAGGCATCTTATGCTCTGTTTTTTCTCTTTTGATTCTGTTATCACAATTTTAAAAGCTTCCACTCAAGCAGATGCTGCCCCTTCAGAGTGAACCCCAAAATAAATCCACATGGAGCAGACCAGAGCCCCTGCTACAATGCTTAGCCCAGATGAACCTACAACTGGAAGCAGAGTTACCCATACAAGCTCAGCCTAGATTATTGCCTTTCAAGACAATCTGCAGATGTGTAAGAAATGAATGCATACTGTGAATGCCCCTGAGATTTGGTGGTTGTTATGCAGCAGTAGCTGACTCATGCAGTTAGTATCACTAAGTATTCATTATTTCCAGAACACTGTATGTTACTCCCTTTGGTGGAAGGGGCTTCAATAAAAGTTGAAGAGGCATGCTCTGACTCTAGAAATTCACAGTATAATAGGGAAAGCAGGACACCTACCTGATGAGCTATCTCCCTTTAGAATATGTTCCCTGTAATCCAGACCACTGTCAGATGTCTCCCCATCCCCTTAGCCAGGAGTACTAACTGTCTCAGCTCCACACACATCCAGATGCAGGACTCAGCTCCCTTACCAGTTTCCAAGAAAAATGCAATAATTCTAATTGGGAGATTTTTGTAGGTTTTATTTTTTCTGAAGGTCAGGAAGACTTCGTGGGAGTACTATAGAGGTTTGCACATGGCATTCTACTAAACTCTACATTAGACCATTTATTTTCCTCAAATCCCTCCTCAATTACATCCTAAGAGGTCTTCTCTCTTTCTCCTCTTCTCTGACTCAGTAGCCAGCACCCCATTAGTCCCTTTTCCTTTCAGATTACTTTCAAGAATTTCAAGTTCCTCCCATTCTTGCTATTCAGAAAAGGCCACCTATGCCCACCTCATAACCTCAAACTTGCATTACTCATCCTATTGGCAAATACCAAACCCTTCAGCAAATAGAATTGCTTCTTTAGAAGGCAGCTCAACTATTTGAGAAGGTTCTTCAGTGTCTCAAGCCCATCCCAGTGACTGATAAATGTCTTTTTAAAAAATCTTTGGGGGGTGTGTGGGGGGGGGGTGTGTGTGGGGGGGGGTGTGTGTGGTGTGTGTGTGTGTGTGTGTGTGGACATTTCATATAAATGACTTTGTTTCATTTATAAGCATTCGTTCACTTTTTTTTCAGTAAGTATGGGTTGAGCCAGTCACTGTTCTAAAGGCTGGGGTCCAGTAGCGAATAAAAGAGAAACTCTTTGACCTCATGGAGTGTAGTCTCTAGGGAGGGAGACAGACATTGACAATAAACCCATAGATGAGGTCACACTGAGCAGTGGGAAGTACTATGAAGAAGCAGCAGAGAGTAGAGGGGTGGTCACCAGGAGGTTGGGGGTGGGGTGAGATAGAGGCGTTGGTCAAAGAATACAACGTTTCAATTAAACAGAAGAAATATGTTCAAGAGATCTATTGTATGATGTGGTGACTATAGTTAATAACTATATATTTTATTCCTGGAAATTGCTAAGAGAATAGATTTCAAGTGTTCTTACCACAAAAAATAAGTATATAAGGTAATCCATATGTTAAATAGCTCAATGTAGCCATTCCACAATGTACACACATTTCAAAACAATACATTGTAAATGATAAATACATACAATTTTAATTCAATTTTTAAAAAGAAAGTACTATGAAGAAAATTAATGTAGGTTGAGGGGATCCACATACTATTCTAGATAGGGTGGGCAGGGAAGGCCTCCCTGAGGAGGTGATGTTTGAGTAGCAACCTGAATTGAGCCTAAATCTCTGCCTGTTTACTTCATTCCTCCATCCAAAAAAGTATTTATTATGTGCCTGTCATACTGAAGAGATGGTGTTTGGTTGCTGAGGGGCACACAGAAGAAGCATAAGTGGATATTCTCCTCAAAGAGATGTAATCAAATAGAAGAAATAAGATATACATTTCAAGAAAACTACACTATACCTTAAAATAAAAAATCACTTGTGCTGCATAGGTAAAATACAAGGGAAACCAGGAAGTATAAGAAATCACACTATGAGAAACTCGTAGGTCCTTTTAAAATTGTAAATTTTATTTTATTCATTTTGAGACAGAGTCTAGCTCTGTCACCCAGGCTGGAGTGCAATGGCACGATGGCTCACTGCAACCTCTGCCTCTAGATTTCAAGCTCCTGCCTCAGCCTCTGGAGTAGCTAGGATTACAGGTGGCGCCTGCCACCATGCCAGGCTAATTTTTGTACTTTTAGTAGAGACGGGGTTTCACCATGTTGGCCAGCTGGTCTTGAACTCCTGATATCAAGTGATCCACCCTCCTTGGCCTCCCAAAGTGCTGGGATTACAGGCGTGAGCCACTGTGCCTGGCCTAAAATTGTAAATTTTAAATACACAAGAGTTTTCTAAAGAATCTAAGGCAGTTTTATTAAAAATGGATAAAATCCATTTTGAGTGAAGATTTTTCCACTCAAACTTCCAGATATTTTAAAGCCTTTATATCCCAGCATATGCCTTGTACAACAATTTTATGTATGATCCAATGTTCTACATGTTATGTTCCAATCCTTATGATATACAAAAGAGAGTAAACAAACGATTTCCATGTTCTCGTTCTCTCTTCTTGTTTCCGGAGTACGATGGAAGGGGCAGATAGTCTTGTAAAAAAAGATTGTCTTACCTTTGTTTTCACAATTGTTTTTACAGTGTAAATGTTTTTATGCTTAGAAGCACAGACTAAACCTTAGAATAGGGATTCGAGCACAGGTGGGGTGATAGCTTCTCTGAGAAGTCCTAGAGAATGTTTACATAACAGCTGGTGAGAGCCCTGGCTGCTCACCCCGGTCTGTGACTGGTAGATTGACACACAAATAATTTTTCACAACCACATTTCAAATTATTTCTTAGGATTTCTATAGCTTTCTACTGACTGGCCAGATCTACAGCTCATTTCCCCTGCACCCTTCTAAGAAAAGGTTCACATTTTCCTGCTGAGTGGATTTGGGGTGTGTAGGGTGAGGAAAAGGCATGAGTTTGAGGAATGTGGCAGACACTTAATTATCCATCAATATCCATCTCCAGGTTTTTATTAAATAATAAAACTGAAGTTTTTGCTGGGTCCATGGCTGTCCAGCTAAACTTCCATTCAGCTGGACATTCTTGCATCTGAGTGTGGCCACGTGACTATGTTCTCCCAATGAAAGGTGAGTGGAAATGATACATCTTATTCCAGGGTAGATCATGGGCATGCACTCTTCTGGCCCTTCCTGCTCCACTCTCTCCACCTCTCATGGAGTGGACATGGCACGAGCTAGAACATGCACTTTGAATCCAGACATGGAAGATACATGTTGAGGGTGGCAGTGGCACCCTATCAAGTCCTGGGCCTCTAATTGTTGTGTTACAGAGAAATAAACTTCTATCATGGTTAATCTGTTGGGGTCTTTTTGATACAGCAGCTTAGTCTGCACCCTAAGCAATACAGGAGGGATAATAATACTGTCGCCTTTAAAACCAGCAAAATTAACTGGCCCAAATGAGCACGCTCTTCGCCAGGTTTGTGGAAGTAGTGCTATCAGTGGAAGAAAGATTTGCCCAAGTCTGGACTTTGCGTTAACAACCTACCTATATTCTCTCTTGGCCACTGCCACATATTCACAGTTTCCACATGACTTGATGTTGCTCATGCTACATGGCCACTAACGACAGACCCTTCCGACCAGAGGAACCAAGCCAGTTAGTGGCACTGAATGAGAGGAGCTGACATTCCAGGAGCCAGAACATGAGTCCTTAGAGACCCTAATAAGTGGAAACCTGTCTGTCTATTGCTTTTCAACTCTAAAATTTAATGCTTCTTGAGTTTCTTAGCTGATACTCTGCTCACATCTTGTTTCCTAATACAAAAGAAAAGTTCTTTTCTAGTCTGCAGCTTCACAAAAACCATTTCTCCTTAGACAAAGAGGAAAGTAGAAGAGAGCAACTCAGGAGAACACAGATTTCTTTCACTTGAACACAGCATCTCCATGGGGGAACCCCCTTACAAAGCAGGATTTTCAGATTAGGTTTTTGAGATGGTCCAGAAGTTTTCTTTAGAAATGGAAATACAATTTTATGGCAAGAAACATTTAAATTAACCCAACTAAAGTTGTAGGCTTTGGTGGCAAGGGAGCAGATATTTGAAAATGAGATCTCCTGAAATCTGAGGGCAGAAAATGGAGTAGCTGTGGGTGGTAGACCCAGTAGGAACTGGGCTCCTTGAGTGGTTCTAGATTCAGGGTGGTTCTGGGGCCCTCATTAGCAGATATACCTGGGCCTTCATTCTACTGGTCACTATTTACCTAACTAGGTGACTCCTATAGGAATGCCATTGGGTTTTGTCCAACTGTCAATGAACTTGGCCTCTCAACATCCCAATTCTCAGTTCCTTTTAACAAAAGATTAGGAGCACAGGCGGTTCCCAGGGAAAGCAGACTAAGGGTAAACGAGGAATCCCAAAATAAGCCCACTGTCCCACTGTTTGGAGGACAATACAGATGGCTGAAATTTTCAGGACAAGTTAGAGGCAGAGGGCTGTATTCTTGAGCTCTTTTCTAGTTCTATAATAAATACCTTTGACCAAGGTCATCTAAGCTAAGACATCTTAATTCATCTATTTATTTATTCATTCAAACATTCATTTAATAAACATTTATGAGCACTTACTCTGGGCTATGGACTAGGAAAACAGAGTTGAATAAAAAAAAGGATCTTTTTCCTTCAGATGCTCACAGGCAAACACATAAACAGTTACTTCACAGAGACCTTCAATATTTAAGAAAATCAGGGGAGGAAGGTCACATCAAGCTCAAAATGTGAATTTAAAAATAACTAGCTGAAATATAGTTTAAAATGGTTTTAACGCAAACTGATGTTTAAACTAAATGTGAACTCATTTACATAAGCAAACTTATTTGCCGGAAAACCCTTGCACATCTCTTAAGGAGGTTAGCTGACAGTCGATCCGAATGTGCCAGTGTAATCTTGCTTTTTAGCTAGCCCCTCCTCATGGCAGAGGGTATCTGCCATGCACTATGTCACCATTGCTAAGGGTCTCAAATGCCAGTTTCTTAATCCCCTGCCCCGTTTGATATTGTTTAATCTCCAAAATATGAATCACAGATACCATCTGTTCCAGCAGTGCCAAATAAATATTTTCCTTGTCCACCACAGATCAATCCAGACACGGTTTTGTTTGCCCATTGCCAATGGCACTAAACTAGCACTGCCTTATCAAGGTTGTTATAAGAGGATCTATTCAATGGTTTTGCCTTTTTTTATCAGTCAGCTTCACCAATTCACTGAGAATGCAAAATAAATTAATTCATCTCTTTTTTTACCTTAAACCACTTACATTTGTATATGTATAATTTAATTTGTTTGGTTTTGGTTTTATATTCTACCCTTTTACACATTTTTCAAAGTTTTTGTAGTATGTAAGGTATTGTGTAGGGTTTTTTTTTCCATTTCAATGTCTTAGTTATTGGGTAACCTCATTGTATTTAAACATATAACTATTCACTAACACCGCACTATTAAATTTTATACAAGTGACTGCCAATGATGTACTTGCACATTTAATTGGAAAGATTTGGGGTGGGGGCTATGGCTATGTTACAGTGAATACCTTACCACCTTATAGTCCTAAACAAGAGAAGTCTACACAGTCTTGGTAACTATAACATTTTTATAAGTATATTAAAAAACACAATCCACAAACTGGTCAGTGCAAACCTAGATAACCAAAAACAGATTACATGTGTATGATAAAACATGTACTAAGCGTATTTCTAGAATGAAGGCGGGAATGACCAGTGTCACAGGGAAGGTGGAATTAGGTAGGATACTGTAGGGAAAGGTAGGTGTTGAGGAAAAACTTCACAGAAGTAACTGTCATGATATGACTATTAATGGAAATGAAACAGAAGCTATACTTTCTTAAAGCTGAGGTAGGGAGGGTATAAGATTGCCTAATTGTCCCTTAAAATTGCAGACCTCTTGCAAAGCAGAGACGTTTTCCACATAATCAATGTAAGCTCAGGGTATCTCCACACCCATCATCTGATAGGCAGTGGAATGTGTCCTGCTGTTAAGGAGTATACAAGACAAGATAATTCTATAAACTCTTCCTCCGGCCTGTTACCTCTCAAAAATACCTAAAGGCATTATAATAACTGGTGGGCCTTCAACAAAACAAATCCAAAGGTTCATTTAGCCAATTCACTTTTATCATCTTCCAATATAACTGACTAATGTGTTACCCATAAAAGTAGCATCTTTAAGCCTCCAATTTAACTTAGCCACACATTGGTTTCTTTTTTTAAGTTACAAGTCAAAATACTGTCGGTTTCTTTTAACTAAAAAATAATACAGAAAATAGCCCAGTTAAGATTTGCTTTCCAAATAACTGAGGAGAAAAATGACAAAGCAAAAAGAAAACAACCATCCTTTGCAATACTTTTTCTCATTTAGGCCACCAACTCTGATTTTAAGTCATCTCTAACTTCAATTGCCTTGCTTTTAAAATAAACACTTTCCAAGCACAGCATTTTACTTCTTCGTGCACCTGTGAACAGTTGCAATGCAAAAAGAAACACAACAACATAACAGCTATTTATCCCCCTTCTTCTTTCCCAAGACACTGTAATGACCTGGATGTAAGAGGCAATGAAGAAAAGCCCCCTTTCTCTCAATCTCTCTCAGTCTCTCTCTCTCTCTCTCTCTCTCTCTCTCTCTTTGTTTCTCTCTCCCTCCCTCCCTCCCTCTCTCCCTTTTCTTCCCTGGTATCTTTAAAGACTTCCCTTAGAACTAATATGGGACTCATCATTTGACGATGAATTTGCATGTCGATCGGCAGCCAATGTAGCAGCCCTCAGATTAGGGACATTCTGCTGCACACTAAAAGGCACAAAGAACAAGAAGTGCATTTCCATCTGCCCTTCCTTTCCAGTCAGCGCATTCCCAGCCGTGTCTATTGATGAGTACTTGGAACAATACCAAAATGCAGTGTAAGATCACTCCTGCTGTTTACTTCGCTGAGCTAAAGGAACAAAGAACAGAAGAAAGGCCTTAAACCCAGCTATCGTCAAGGAGCGGGGTGAAGGATGAAAATGGGTCTGATGAGCGTTGAACAGAGTAAATGTATTTGGAGAAGCAGCAGCTCCAGCTGAGATAAAACCAATGATGATTTGTATTTTATACTGTATCTTCAGGGGATAAAAGCACTTCTATCAGACAGCCTTGTAGGCAAACTTGAAACACTGCTGTAAAGGGCTATGTTCTTTGCCAGGGAGAGAATAAAAACTCCCATAATTGCTGAGGAGTGTTAAATATCTGATTGTACATGCCTCTGTCCCCCCATGGTGAGGCAACTCAACCAGGCCCTCCTTTTAACTTCCTCAGCCCCCGCTAACCCAACAGTTGGCTGGGCCCTGCTGTCAACAAAGCAACAGGATACTGGGTTTTACTTGGATAAATACCAGTAATTGTAATTTGTGGGATTATTCCTCTTTAAAGTTATTTCAAATGGGAAGCGCAGCAACTTCATTGCTGCCAAAATAAGAGTTGAGGTTGAGTGGAGGTGGGCCGGGGTGAGATGAGAGTGGAGAGGCAGAGTTCATGTTCAAATACAAATATTTTGAGAAAGAGAAGGCAGAGCAACAAGGCCATGGCAGCAAAGTAGGAATTTCCTCTTTGTGAATAAAGAGCAGATGCAGCCCATTGCTCCATCATTGGGTGAAACCTCGTGGCACTGGCCAAGCGCAACAAAGGCGTACCCCAGTAAAGGACATAAGGAAGGAAAAGGCCAGAAATGCACAATGGGGGTGCCCCCACAATTCTGTTCCCAGAGCTAGGCACAACTCATCCTTTAGCCTCACAACTCAAGTGTGGTCCGAGGACCAGCAGCATCAGCATCACCTGAAAGGCTGTTAGAAATGCAGAATCCCAGCCCCTGCCCCAGACCCGCTGATTGCTAATCTCGGGAGGCAGGGCTCAGGTAACCTGATGCTCAGTAAGGTTCAGAACCACAGGCTTAGATTAGCCCCCAGAAACCTTCCCTGACTCCTCCACCACTCAGCAAACCCTCCCTTGCCGGAAGCCTATACCCCTTATTGCTGTGCCAGGAACAAGACGTTAATATATGGCTTCACATATAGTGGGGATTCAACAAATATGTTGACTTGCTTTGCCTTGTTACTGTTTTCATGTGCATTTATGTGCTCTGACTCACCCGTCAGATGTCAAGTTTTTTGAGGACAGGGACTCTCTTGGTTTTCTTTGAAACCTTCCCAATGCCTGGCATACACTGGTGCTCATTAATTGTTTAGGGGTTGACCTGTGCATTGGGACTTCCCGTTCTACTGGAGGATATTAAAGTAAAGTAGATGGTGTTGAGTGGGTTCTTCACTGTGAAAGAGAGGTCAGTATTTTCATACTTGAGTTACTCTGACAAAACAACATGACAGCCGAAACTGAGAGCAATTGGGCTCTATCTTCAAGTAACTCCATTTCTCCATTTGCAAAGTAGGCATGGAAAATTATAAACATGTGAGTAATATTTTGCAGAGATATTAACAATTCATTGCAAAACAGGTATCATTTGGGTGGGGGAGAAGTACTGAGTAGATACAGTCTTGCATATCTATGAATTTTTAAAAAGTCAAATGTGTCCTTTTAACCTAGCTTTTTATGAGAAAGCCTATCACTGAGTTCCAGACATTATATACAGGTGATCAAATTTAATCCTCAAACAACTAAGCTAGCTCGATATAATTTACCCTAAAGCTACTTATGGAAACTAAGGCTCAAATAGATAAATAATTTGCCCAAGGCCACCAAGTTGAGAAAGCACAGATTCTAGTACAGGTAGATTCCAGAGCCCATTCCTGCTCTCTCACTCCACACTGGAGGAAGGAAAAAAGGGGAGATAAATGATATATTGAAATGCAACATGCAGGTTCTTCTGTGCACCCACAGGGAATGGAACTGCAAGCAACTGACAGTAGGGACCTGAGTTTTATCTACCAGAAGACAGATACACTCAATGTATACTACTTTGTAATCATATAGGTAGGTAAAAGAAATATCAGAGCACAAGACTATGTCTACATAACATCAAATAGCTGGATTTTTAAAATAAGAAGGCTCCTCCATCTATTTATAAATTATATTCGAATATTTATAAATACTAGGTCCCGGAATTTTCCACTTTTTTCCAATATGTTTGAGAGACATACAGACACAATTTAAAAATCCCAAACTTCTGAAGGAGATTTTCCTCCAAAGAACTTGACATTAACAAAAAAACACATCAAGAACCTAAAACGTTTCTTATTGTTCATATTATCTGAGCATAGAAAACACACTAGACACCATACAGAACATTAAGAGAGACTCAATTTCAGTCGAGAGGGCTCATAATATAAATTAGAAAGACACAAGCTAAATTAAATAGACACAGACTAAATTAGATAAACAATATCATCAGAGTTCTGATTCCTTCCCAGCAGGGATTGTGGAAGAGGAAGTTTTTCAGGAGATTCTAATACATGGAAAGGTCCTCATTTCCCAGGTCAATAGGTCATTTTGTTACATTTTACTGGGCACCCACTATGTCCAAGTACTGACCTGGGTTTTTTTCTGAATGAGTCTCCAGTAGTTACAAATAACATTGACTTCATAAGGGGAGCAAAGGTGTTAAGGATGAGACTTTTACAGTTTATCAATCTGTTTCATGAAAGTTGGGGTTTTGTAGGGAATTTCCACATGATTGGAAAGTCTCAGTTATCATTCAGTCAGCTCCAAAAGGTAGAGCTTCCTGCCTTGGATTCTTCCCTCAAAGAGTCTGCCCGGTGCAGATGGAACAAGGCCTCCATACATTCTTCCCAGAATCAGGAAGGTGTGGCTGGCTGCACCACAGACATGTTTCGAAGTGGCTTTAATAATGGAAATAAGACAATAGCATCTTGTAATTGTAGTGTAGTTTAACACTATTGTTTCTTTCTTAAGTATCAAAGCCTCTGAATAGACTTTTCCAGAAAGACCTAAGGTGCAGAATGTGTGGGTGGCTTGTTCAAGATCACATGTCGAATTCTTGCAGAAGCAGGACTGAGACTAGCTCTGGACACTTGGCCCACAGCTCTTTCCTCTATTTTGCCCTGAGAGTGTGTCCCATTCTATGGCTGGCAGAGAGAAATATAAGGTCAGCACAAATGTGAGCCACATATGTCACTTTAAATTTTCTAGTGGCCACATTTTAAAGAGCAAGAAGAAAAAAAATAAACCTGGTTTTAATCATAGATATTATTTAACCTAATATATCCAAAATATCATCATTTCAACATGTAATCGATATTAAGAATTATTAATGAAATATTTTACATTTTTTTTCCTATATAGTCTTCAAAATCCCTTGTGTATTTCACGCTTTCAGCCCATCTCAGTTTGGACTATCCCATTTCAAGGGCTCCACAGCCACATGTGGCTACTTATTGACAGCACAGCCTCACAGTGTCTGCCTGAAATATTTCAACAGGAAAGCCCTGCCAAGTCCATCCTTGGGGCAGACAGCTCCTTTGCAGTCAGGACTGTTGCAGTGAGATCCACACCACAGCTATTGGAAGTGAGAGAAAGGTTTCCAGGCAGCCTCCAGCCCTGCAGAGACTCCCATCCCTGATATAAAGCCCCAGAAGCCTATTAACCCCTCCACTCCCTACAGTGCCAAGAAGACAGCACTTTCATACAACCTCCTGCAAGCCTTTGTGGGGTGGTGGGGGTGGGGATCATAGAGGAGAGCTGCATTATGCATTCTTGCAGATTATTATTTTATTAAGAAAAATAAAGCACATTTGGTGTTTTAGCAAATATCTATTGAGTGACGACTACGCATCAAGCCTTGAGCTATGTTGTGGAAAGAAATCAATAAGCTCCTCATGGAGCTAACTTGCTAGTGGAGATGACCTGAGAAATAAATAAACACACATACACAAATAAATATAGTCTGTGATAATGCCTACGAAGGAAATAAACAGGATAAAGAGAGAGTAGCATTTCGTGAATGTCCACAACACACTGCACTAGTCTCTTTTTCCTGTGGTAGTGCTAATAATGGCCACCATTTATTTGTGCTTAAAGCATATCAGGAAATATGCAAGGTTATTTATATCATCTCTTACTCTTATGATGACTGTGCAAGGCAAATCTTACACAATTATATCTTTGAGCATTGGGATAAATGCCCAATGCTCAAAGAGATAATTGCCTAACATCACACCACTAGTAGGTGGAACAACCAGGATCCAAGCTCAGATAAGACAACACAATTCTCTCTTCTCTACCATGTGATGTTCATGTTTATATCACATGGATTTGTTGAATAGCAATAAGGAATAAAAACTACACCAACCCTGTGTGGACCAGTAAGGGTCTTTACTTTAAGGACTGAACTTCAAGCCATTGAAAATAGGATTTCTAAGAAGCCCTGAGATGAGGACATCAATTCAAACATCAGGGCGTGGTGCATTATGGATAACCAATGGGCTGCATCTCCCAGCTCAACTCTTGAGGCTGCCTGGGAATGGTGAAGCTGCATCTAGACTCAAGGCTAAGTAGGCCTTAATGAATTAGCTCTGTTTGCCATGGCTGGGGACAAGTAGAAGGGACACTCTTACCATGAATCTATCACCCCTAGGTCTGACTCAAGACCATCATGGACTTAGGAGCAAATCCCTGGATCCTGTACTGCCTAAGAAATGGATCCATCCCAAAATCACACTTGGTTCAATGTGAGTCAAAGTCAATGAGATCTGTCTGCCCTGGCATACAGGAGGGTGTACAAAGACCCAAGACCCTCAGAGGACCCAAGATAAACCCACAGGCCCTGGACTGCCTACAGGTTGGATCCAGCCCCAAATCACTCTTGGCTAACACTTTATCAAAACCCCAGTGAGGCAAGTTTAGTAGTTGACAACAAAACTACACTGTGGTGATAACATATTTGTAATTTACCAATGATTTATTTACTATTAAACTACTTACATGTACACCGTTTTTAATCTGCATCAAAGTGTACATTTAGTCATTTTCCACCAATCATTTCGTTGTATTTTTAAAAGCTTCAAGTTAAAAGAACTTCTTTCAGGTTACATAAGCATAAATACCTAACGAAGCAGAACCAATAGGTGTTTTCTATCCTAACTCTGATGTCCCTAATGGATAGGCCTGAAAAACATCACTTTATCAGCTGAATGTCAAAACTGGACACCGATTTGGAATGAACTATGGTACCAGTACCATTTTTCTCCCCCAGGGACTGGCTTTCACAGAACACATGTCCAAAAAAAGACAGAGGAGGATTTCCAAACACGAGAGGGATGGCACCTAACACAGCAGCATCCCCTAGGCAGCGTGTCTTCTTCCCCCTATCTTCACTAATCCCGGAAAATGGTTATATTACCTTTCAATGGCAAAGAGACCCCCTCAAAATCTTCTGAAACTCCCACCTCCCCACCTTAAACCCTGATATTACTGTGTTTTCCACAACAGTCAGTCAAGGGGACGTGAAAATCTCTCTCTCTTCCGATCATGGCACAGTCACAGGGGGACATAATCTTTGGATGAGAAAACTTCCTCTTCAAACAAAGGAATATTTCTCCTTGTGCGGTGGGAGACATTTAGCCCTTCTAATATCCCCTGTTGTGGAAGGTGAGCCTTCCAGACTTTAGTGATGGGGATAATTACAAGGGGATTTGCAGTCAGGGACTGCAGGTAGGAAGGAGGGAGGGAGGAAAAGAAGCAAGAATTTCAACTGCTTTTTCACGTACATGAGGCATCTTCATGCTCAAAATGAGTATTGCTTCCTTATTCCTGACTTCTCTCTGAAATAAAGTCTTCTCCGTTGTAAAAAGATTCTTGTAAAAATGGTTCCCACAGTCAGAAATGTTGAAATTTCTGAAAGCTTTTAGCACTTCTTGGCCTGACACACAAAAGTTCAATTGCCAGGCAGATATTCTCACAGCCTCTGCCATCTTTATTGCACATTGTGGTGTAAACAGTAAGGTTACAAGTTGACAGTCATTTTACAGCTAAAGCTGGTTATTTAAAAAATTGTTTTAAAGCAGAAGGCCTACTGTTTGGAGAGTCCAGGCAATGACCAGACCATCTGCTTCAACAACCAGGCCACTCAGAAGCTTCATTCAAGGACAAAACATCAGAAAAGGGGAGAGATGTAAAAGGCAAAAAAGACAGATGACTACTGTCCAAGGTGAGTGTCTCTATGGACATACATGTTTCCAGTTCAATGATCTGAGCTGAAACCAGGACATGGGCTATCTTAAAGAGCTTGTACAAAGCCATCTGCTCCAGTGAGCAAAGGGACACCTTGCCCTTGTCTAAGTGCATGGGGAAATCTTGTCAACTTCTCCACCACCTGGAACTTCTGTAGTGCCTGGGTTGATCATATGCCTATGTCCCAGCCACGAAAGGAGTGAAAATGTAACAACTGGAACACTTCACAATTGACCTAACACTAGATGTACTTCAAAGTGCATTCGAAATCTCTATATTCCTTTATTATGGTTGATGTTTGGTTGATTGGTCAATTGGTCAATTAAACTCACCTTCTTTTCCATCCTTGTAACCAGATGTCAAGGCCTTCCATGGGGAAAAGCCACAAGAATAGATGATTCCTCAAAGAATGGTATATCAGGATTTATTATTTCAGACGTAAAGCAATGTTGAGTCGTAAGATGCAATGTTTTGTTTGTTACTCAGAATAACTGCAATTGGCATCTTTTCTCGGGAAAAATAAAATCCTCCCTGAGCCCTGCATGATGCAAGGGGTGTTAGACCTCTTGTCCTGCATGCCCAGAACACTGCACTTCCAAGACATTAGTTGAATAATCCTCACAAAGTGACCAGGAAAGAAGAAAAACTGACATGGGATGTTTGCTATTGTATTGCACATTTTAAGATACATTTCACTTCTTGTAGCTCTGTTTTTCAAATATTATTCACACACACACACATTATTTAACAACACAAATAATGTGTACCTTCAGTTACCTCTGACTGGTGTGCACATTGTGAAGAACAAAGTCTCTCATGTACAAGCAATTCATTTCTACCACGCAGATGGAGAATCTCAGAACGAGGGGCATTAAAAGACTTGCCCAAAGATGAACAGGTAGTTCCAACACTCAGGCTAAACTTCACCAAAATGTTTGAACTTGCAAGTAAAGGAAGGAAGAAAAGATACAAAAAGAGAAAGAAAGATAAAGGAGAGGAGAAGATAAAGGGAGAAGAATGCTTCTCACTGCCTTACAGACTTTTCCCATTCTTGTCCCCCTTTTTTTCTGCATAAGCCACTGAGAACATAGGCAGGGACAGGGCCTGGGGGAGACCATGGACAGAAGAGTTCATAGCTACCCTCCTTTCACCACACGACCTTCCCTTCTACCAACCAGTGTTCCCCCAACCAAACCTTTCTTTCTTCCCTTTCTTTCTCGCACGCTGTCTCTCTCCCACTCTCTCAAATATTTCTTCTTGTGTCTACCACCCTCTTTCCTCTCCCCACATTTACTTCCCTTCATACCCAATTTCCAAAATTAGTTGCTTTTTCTAAACCAAGCACTGAACCTGGACCTAGAGTAATCTTAAGAATTGCCAATTCCTCTGTAGACTTTCTCCTTCTTCACACCCCAAGTTTCCCTACCCCATCTCCCACCCCACCCCCATGATAAGGTATCCTAAGTCTCTGTGGACTGAAAGTCACCTAATTCCCTCCCAAGATCCTACATGTGCTCAAGCCAGGCCCCACCATCACTCAGCACAGATGCCTCCCAGACAAGTATGGTAAACACACACTGGGATCAAAGATGCTATTAATAATAATACCATTAAACAGGCCCTGGCAGGCTGGGGTTAATCTGGAAACACGCATGTTTATCACACATGAAGCCCATAATACACGGATGAGGGAGAGTTTTAATTCTCCAACTCGCTAGCACTCATTTATATTCCAAAGTCTCTACCTCTCTCCCGACAGAATCATTCAACACAATAGGATTTTCTCTGCTCAAACCTACCTTCACTTTAAAAGAATCAAAAAGGATGGGCTTAGCTCCTGTCGCTGGCATAAAGGCTTTTTCCCTTTGACAACTGGCCTAGGGATCTGCGGCTTCATCTCTCTTCATCTTTTTTTTTTTTTTCTGTATGCGCTTTCAAAAAAGCCAGAGTCTTTATTGTAAGTGATATGAAATTCTATTGAATTCACATTGACCTAGTGTTGAATGGCTTTGCAAGCTGAAATGATGGGATATTAATTTTTGACCAGTCTGGGTTAAAATGAGCTGGCAACCCTGGAGAAGTAATACAGAGGCTGATCTGTGTTACCTTGGGCTTAACTTCAGTAGAAGCTGCTTCTACTTGGCAATAAGGGCTATGACAGGAGCTTGGCTCAACAGTGGTCACACCTGGAAGCAGCTGCCCTTAGCTCTCCTGCCAGCCAGGGGCAACAGGGAAGATATGTGTGTGTGACATCAGCAGGAGGCAAAAAGTGATGCCAGCCAGTCAAGCAACCTAGAGCTGAACACATTGAGATGGCTCCATGCTCTCTGCTACTAAATCCTACCCTGGAACCTCCCTGAACTCAGGCAGGAACAGCATCCTCAAAGGGCCCATCTGTTTCCTTGTAAAAGTCATCACTTGCGAAAAAAAAAAAGTCAATGTGGGATGTCCCAACACCAACCCCAGGTTACCCAGAAACATTCCTTGCCTTATTCTGCTGTTTCCCAATCTCGAATTTGCAGAGCTGCAAGGTGGCTTCCCTCATCTGAAGTATATTGAAAGTTTTTAGATAAAATTCTCAAGACAAAACTCATTCCATTTCTCATCATTTTTGAAAGTTTTCTGCACCACATTTAGGAGAAAATGGAGAGTAAATTATGCTAAGATTAAACAAAGGATTACTAATAGTCTGCCCTTCAAAATAGTAAGTGATACTATTAATATATTGGATATAGGACAAAAATATTGAGGCCACCTGATTTACTAGGGGCCTGCTTAGCTTTAAAAAAGTAGTAGACCCAGGGGTTTTAAAGTGATGATTCTGCTTTGTATGTAGAAAAAAATTTTGCTGTATCCAACCACATTTTCTCACCCAGCCCAGTCCAGCCATTCTTTTCCAGATGTGACCTCAGACCTTCAAGGACTTACACCATTGCCTTCTGTATTCCTTCTCCAAACATGCCTTACATGAATGCAATCTAGAAATAGATTCACTCCCCAGGGGTGACCACTGCCTGTGTGAAACAGTGGCCATTTCTGGAGATTAAATATAATTTCAGCTGCTATGTTCCTAGACATGCCAATTGTTTCATTCATTCATTCATGTATTCAACAAATAGGTATGGACCCTCTATTCTCTACCAGGTCTCTACCAGGTCCTACACCAAGGGAGGTATAGGGAAAAGCAGGTAGGTGACTGGGATACAGAGATAAACAAGAGCAACCTGTCTCTCCTCCTGTGAAGCTGATATTCATACAAAAGTGAATAAAAATAATTGCAGATTAGGAAAAGTGACATGAAAAGACAAAGAAAGTCAAAAATAGCTTCTACCAGGTAGGAATGACTCTGAACTTGGTGAAGGCCTCTCCAGGGAGGTAACATTTAAGCTGAGACCAAAAGGATGAGAAAAAACTCACAATGCTAAAATTGGGGGCATTAACTTCCACTTACATTCAAGGAGAGGAAAGAGCAAGTGCAAAAGCCCTGAGGTTGGGAAGAATTTGGTGGGGTCAGATATCAAAAGATGCTTGACTTGTTGCCTAGTACATAGTTATCGAGAGAGAGTGGTACAGGGTGAGACTGCGTCCATTAACCTATTATGAGTGTACCCAATTCCCTGCCTGCTCCCCCTTTAGAAGGAAATATGTCAGAATTCAAGTAAGTAAGAGGAATAAGTAAGAAAGGAATGCACAGAGATAGCCTTGAATCTGCTCTAATTTATAAGTAAAAGCAATCACAAACTTTGATCCTTTAACTAATATGAGTAATAAAGGGTTAGTGGCATCCCTCAGTCCTGAACATACCACGCCATCATCTAGGGACCATGTTTGAAAAAGCTGAGGCTCAGAGTGCAAATCTGAAGTCCTACAAGTCCATCTTCTAATCCTGCTCCATGGCACTTAACCTCTCTGAGATTTGGTCTCTCACTCACACATGGTGAGATCTACTAATGGAACTGATCTAAGAAGGCATGTCTTCATCAAATGGTACATAGTAGTAATCCTCTGGATATTTACATAAAAGTCACTAACTAATTGATACTTCATCAAATAAATAACTTCTTAATCCATCCAACCCACTTGGCCAGCAAACACAAAAACGAGGGCTCTATGGCAATGCTCTCCAATAGAAAACAATGCAAATCACAAATGTGAGCCACCTGTGTAATTGTACATTTTCCAGTAGCCAAATTATAAAAAAAAGTAATAGAGAAATTAGTTTTAATAAAATGTTTAACTCAATATATCCAAAACATTATCCTTTCAACATATAATCAATATTTTTTAAATTACTGAAATATTTTATATTCCCTTTTTGTAGTTTTTGAAATTGAGTGTGTATTCCATACTTATAGCAAATCTCAATTCAAACTAGACACATTTCAAGTGCTTAATAGCTATTGGCAACTACATTGGATGGCACAGCTCTATAGAGGTAATTAGATTTTTAGACATTTGGACTCCATGAGATATCTTTAATATAATTGCAAGATTAATGAAAGTTAAGAAAAAAACAAGACAATAAAGATAAACCAATCCCCTGCTTCAGAAGGCCTATTCTGGTTTCTAAGAGTGGATGAAACTTTCAACTCTCCCACCTCCCTGAACTATCTGTGGGACATACATTTATTCATTCATTCAACAAACATTCACTGAGCACCTCCTACTGTCCAGGTAGCAGGTGTTAGGGGTATAGACATGAGCAAACATAATTCCTGCCCAGAAGATGTTCAATATTTGGATGAGAATCTTTCAATCCAATGGGTAGTCAGCAGAACCTCAGGATTTCTCCCTCCCCAGCTAGAAGTTGGGAGAAATAAATTCTGGTTTTGACTCCTCTGCTAACAAACTAAGTATCCCTGAGAAAGCACTTTCCCCATACAGGCTTTTGCTTCCATATCTGTAATATGTGTGAATTGATCAGAATAATGACAAAGTCTCCTTTCAGTCAGAGACTGCAACTTCAGCCCAAACCTCATTACCCTGTGGCTTGTCCCAGTCATATGCGGGAACACGGAAGAACAAGCTGAAGAAACCCATCCCCCCATCACCCAGGAGAAAATGCAACTTCACTGGCTTCTGCAACTCATCACTCCTGGCCTTTTGTGGTTGCAAGAATGGTCTAGCTTTGTTTTGCTTTGCTTTGTTTTAATTACATTCAAAATTAGCAAAACAATTTCCGTGATCCACCTAGAAGAATAATTGGCCCAGTTGGTACATCCCACTGTGTGGTGAGAGCCCCCGCTATCATCATACCAGAGCCTCACACACATTCCGCTCCTAGGTAGATGATGTCTAAGAAACCCAGAGAGCTCATCTAGCCCATCATTAACCTCATCTTGAGACAACCCCAGAGGCAGTCCTTTTGCCACCAGCACAGCCGGCTGTCAATTGTGTCAAGCCAGTAACATATTAGTTAGCAGGGGAGCAATCCAAAGAGGTAGCCATAGATCCAAACGCCTAAAAGGTATTCTGGAATGTGGTAATTATGTCCTGCAGCTGCCAAGGGGGTCCTCTGTGAGTTCACAGATTGTAGTTGTACCATAGAAAGAAGAGGATAGATGATATCATCCAGGCTGTTAATAACAAACAGCAGGTCTTGGTTCTAACTCACCAAGACAGTTCTCAAAACTCAAGTCATGATTCATCTTCAAGTTTGTACGACTGTTCCCAAAAGACTCTGATTCCATGAACGTGGGTGTTGTGTATTCGTGTCCCAAAAGGGGGGTATAGGGGAAAGCGGGTAAAGTTAAAAGCAAATGAAAAGAGAGTTTAAAAAAAATAATATATCCCAGGTTTTATTAACCATTCTGTGGCTCGATTTTTACAAGCAAGATGTACTAACTTCCATGATTTTAAAAATGGGCAATTTTTCATACTTTACCCCAAAATAGATTTTGCTTAGTTTGTTTTTAGTAAACTGGAATAACGGGATATCAAATGACCCAAAATTACAAGTTAGTGGGATCACCAGACATAAGTGGAACCAAGGCCTCTAGGATATCCAAATATCCAACAACTTTCCCCTTTCAAGAAAGCTCAGCTGCATCATTCACTGAAACCCACATACCTAGGCAATCTCCGTTTCTATCAGTGCCCAGTGTAGAGCTCATCTTTCAGAGCTGCATGCAATGGCCTGTTTTTAGGCTCTGCAGGTTATGCCCTCCTACCCACCCCAAAAAGACTTAGGTCTGAGGCAGAGAAGTGCATCCTGAACCCTTAGCAGTCATTGCTGACTGATTGTGGTAATGCTCTCACTGAGCAGACTCAGCCTCAGAATCCTTCTTAACCCAGAGCCCTAGGCATCACCTACCTATTGATCAGAGTTGACATGCATTCTGGCCTAGAGTCTCTCATGAATTATAAATTGACTATATGTATTAATTTCCCATGGCTGCTGTAGCAAATTACCATGATCTTTGTGGCTTAAAACAATAGAAATTTATTATCTCTCAGTTCTGGAGGTGAACAATCTAAAATGGGTCCACAGGGCTGCATTCCATCTGGAGGCATTAGGAAAGAAATTGTTTGCTTAACTTCACCTTCTAGAGGCCACCTGCATTCCTTGGCTTGTGGCCTCTTCCTTCTCTTCAAAGCCGGGTGGAGAATAACATCTTCACTCCTCTCTGATTTCTACTTTTATCCTTGTATCTTCTCTCTCTGACACTGATCTTACTGCCTTCCTTTCATAAGGACCTTGGCGATTATATTGGGCTTATCCTAATCATCCGGCATAATCTCCCTACTGCAAGATCCTTAATTTAATCATATCTGTAGTCTTTCTTCTCCTGTAAGATAACATCTTCACAGGTTCCAGGGATTAGGATGTGAACATCTTTGGAGGGACATAACTCAGCCTGCCACACCACATCTTATAGAAAATCCCCTTGTAGAACTACAGAACAGGTCTATTGTTAAGATTTATCTATAGCATCTGAGTACATAGCAACATGAGCTGAGACTGATTCACTTCAATTATTCACACACAATGGTTATCCTTTGACCAAAATCAGTGTCAAAATATAACTCTAGACCAATCCACCAAATACACCATTAAAAAGCCAATTTTTTTGTACCTCCAAGATATTAAGTTTGACATCATTTGCCCTTTGTCTGTTATATTACTACGTCTTATATTAGTATAATTATTGTATTAATGTACAGCATTTTAAAAGTAAATTGTAACTGAACTATCACTGAATGTCTTGCCTTTTAGGACTTCAATAACTACATGACAATTTGCCAGGACCTAAGGCAAAAAGAATGAAGCCCTTACTGTGCCCCTCTCTTGTTTAGGTTTATATTAAGAGTCCTATTTTTATTACATGTAATAGAGGTCAGCTTCATTACTGCCAATCTGCAAGCTGCTACAGTCACTCTGGGAGACATTAGCCTGTCACTACTGAACAAGCTGGGTCACAGAATTCTGCAATAGGTCTCTCACTTTTTAGCTTTAAGAACAAAAAAACTAACCACAGAGAGCATAGCATTACTTGACTTTCACCACCACCGGCAGGACAGTGGCAGTGATAAATTGGCATCATCCAATGCCTGCAGAGGTACAATACCATGACCAGAGGCTGCATCCATGTGGCAGACCCAATAAAACTTTTCACAGACACACCTACCACTAAACTTGGCATTGAGTTAAAGTGCTCTCTAAGAAGATGCTTATTGAGCAAAACTAATATTATATGAAGACATTTGTCCAATATTCCACTGTGAGAAAATGATGCCACTTTTGTTTAACATGTGTATAAATAATTAGAAAGAAAAGAGAAGAAACAAAGGAAGAAAGAAAGGAAAGAGGAAAGGAAGGAAGGAAACAAACAAACAAACATACCAAAATATTGATGGTGGTTAGCACAGGGATGCTGTATTATAGCTACCTTTTAATTATCTATTTTTTTGCTTGTTTACATTTTCTAAATTTTCTTCAATAAAAACATTACTTTTGTAAAATTTTAAAACTTTAAAAAAAATAACAATAATTCACAGTACTCATCGTGGCAACAAGCCTGACCAAGTCATGTATGAGCCTTGAATAAATCAAAGAAGCACCATTGTGTTTGAACTTGTAGAAGTTTAAGTAAATTTCTTAATTTTCCTGAGCCGCGTATTAGGCATGCACTAAAAGCCAGATACTGTTACTAGTGATGACAATACAGTGTTGAACAAGGTAAGCAAAGTCCCTTGTTGGGGCAGAGGGAAGACAATAAAATATACTCTTAGGAAAATGTCAAACAGTTGTAAGTGTGGTGATAAAGATAAAACAAGGTACTGTGAAAGGGAGTGAGTGTAGGGTTTGTTTAGACCAGAGAAGACCTCTCTGCAGAGATAGCACTAAGCTGATAACTGAATGACGAGAAGAAGCTGGCCATGGGGAAAGCATGGAAGAGCATTTCAGACAGAAGGAACAGCTACAGTAAAAGTCCAATGGCAGGAGTAAGCCTGAGGTGTTCGTGGGCAGAAAAAAGGCCAGTGTGGCCACAGCTTTATGAGCAAAGAGTGAATGGAACAGTAAGAGCTCAGAGAGGGAAGCAGCAGCCAGGCCACAGACAGCCCATTAGACCATCATTAGGATTGAGAATTTATTCAAAATGTAATGGGAAACCATTGGAGGACTTGAACCATGAGAATGATAGGAGCTGACTTATATTTTCAAAAGATCAGTCTAGCTGCTATGAGGAGATTAGATTGAAGGGTGAAAGAGCACAGGGGGAAGTCTAGTTAGAGGTCACTGCAAAAATGCCAGTTACAGGCAGCAGAAATGTGAGCTAAGATGGTTTTAGTAGAGGAGGAGAGAAGCAGGTGGATATTGTGAAATAGACCTTACAGGACTTACTGATGGATCAGATGACTGAGAGAGAAAGAAATGAATCAAGGGTCAGATGTAGTGATTCAGCAAGTATTGATGATCACCTAATATGTGCTAGGCACCCTTCTACTGCTGAGAAGCCAAGGAATGATGGCACCATTTGCTGAGAGGAGCAAGACCAGGATACAGGCAGTTTTGGGATAAAGGGACTCAAAAGAGCTGCAGGGACAGATGCTGGTTAAGGTTAAGATGCTGTATTAATTTAGGTAATTTCAGTTGCTCTTAGAGACAAAAACAAAATCCAATAGCTTAATACAATAAGATTTTATTTCTTGCTCTGGAGAAATCCAAGTCAGTTATTCCTGATTAGTGAGCAGTTCTCCTCCAAATGGCAGTGCAGGGACCCAGGTTCCTTCCTTAGTGGGCAGCTCTCCTCCAAATAGCAAAGCAGGGGCCCAGGTTTCTTCCATGTGGTGGCCCCTCCATCTTCAACATTTGGCTTTAAAAGTCACTGAGCTCATATGCATCAGTCTATGAAAGACAAAGAATATGGGAGATCTCTTGTGGGGGGTTTTGATGGGCTAAACCTAGAAGTGGTGCACATACTTCTGTTCTCATACCATGGCTAGAAATCTGTCACAAGGCCACACCTATTGGTATGAGAGGCTGAAGTATGCAGCCTAGGTACCCGTTCAGGAAGAGGATTTGAGTTTGGAGGACCTCCCAACAGTGTCTCCTACAGATACCTATTAGTCATCCAATGGAGAAGTCAAGCAGCATTTGAATATGCAAGGGAGTGGTCTGAACTAGAGATAAAAATTTCAGCACAGTCACTGCATAGATGATGAGATTATCTAGCTATAGTGTAGACAGGGAGAAAGGAAAGGCCTGACTCATGCCCTCATTCAGAGGTCAAGCAGAGGATAAGGAGCCAGAGAAGGAAACTAAGTCTGGGCTGCCAGTGAGGTCGGAGCAAAACCAGAAAGCAGCTGCCATGGAAAAGATAAGAAAAATTGTTTCAAGAAGAAGGGTGGTCAGCCATATCCAACACTGCTGAGAGGGCCAGGAAGATGAAGACAAAATACTAACCATTAGATTTGAAAACCCAAAAGTCATTGGTGACCTTGACAAGGACTGTTTTGGTGGAAAAGTAGAATCAGGAGTCAACTAGGAGAGAATGTGAGGTCAAGAAGCAGGGAAAGTATCTACAGACAACAACATCAAGACAATCTGCTGGGAAGATGAGCAGAGAAATGAGCCAGAAACACAAATGGAATGCAGAACAAGTGAGTTTATGCTACGATGGAAACTATTAGAACATGTTTAGATGCTCACGGGAATTATGCAGTTTAGAGGAAGGGTGATACAGAAAAGGAGAAATCTGCAGCACAAAGTCCTTGAGAAAGGATGCAGACAGGACCTAGAACACAAGTGGATAGGTTAGATTTAAATATGCACAGAACATGTCCCTGACAGGAGGGAAGAGGTAAGGTATCAGCATATTAATAGATACAGATAGCTTGGTGGATTTGGGTGTGGGGAGTAGGGGTTAGGTAATAAAGAAAAGCTCCTCATCTGGGAGTGAGCCAGGAGGAGAAAGCATGAAAGATTTGAGGAGAGGAATGTTTAACAATAACTTGAAGGGAGAGAGAGCAGTTCCTCTAGGGAAATGCAGTAGGTGTGCTGGTTGAATGAGAGCTTGTTTGAGATTTTGGACCTAACTTTAATGAGATCAGTTAGCCCAATCATACATTTTCTCCAACAGGGTTGACTCAAGTGAATACATGAAGGAGACAGGTGATGGTGTTAACCAGAGCTGGGTTTTATCAAAAGGACCACAGAGTCAGAGAGGAGCAAAGGAGTCAGGGGTGTAAGCCAGCCTGCAGGGGAGGTGATCCTAATGATTAACCTGGGAATCCTACCTGGGAAAGGCAGAAAGTGAGAACACGAAGACAGAAACAGATAGTGAAAAGAAGGAATTATCCCTGGTCTGGAGGTCTCAATGAACGTAGATTAGTGGTGATGACAAAGACATGAGTGTGACCATGTGAGTGGGCAAAGATATTGGAGGAGGTAAAAATTTTGGATGTGAAGAGGTAAAATAACTGAAAGGCCTCAGTGTTCATGGATCAAATACCTGAATATTGAATTCACCATCGCCAAGAATTGAGATAGGACTAGGAGAGGAAAAGGACAACAATGAGCTAAATACTAGAGCCATCAGTGAGCTTGGTGAATGTACTGGATACTTTTCATTCCCCCCGCCCCGCCATTACCATTTTCCACCTTGCACAGTATGGAACACCTGAGCAAGCTCCCTGGCCCTCTGGCTTCCCAATGGATGAGTGGAGACAGGTAGAAGGATAACCTTGGGATATTTATTCCCCTTGCTCCACTGGGTTGCAAGATTGCTGTGGACCAACATTATCCCTCAGCAGAAAGACTCAACTCCTATTGGCAGCATCCCCAAACAGCCTCCCCAGGCCCCATACCCACTCCCTTTCTGCCCTCTTCACTCTTAGGCTTATAACAAAGGGGCTCTACCATTAGTACTAGCCCCAAGCACACTATGTTTGAGATTTTCTGCATCCTAAACACACTTTTGTAAACAGTCCCTTTACTGAACTTTTTGCAAATTATCCTAATTTGAGTGGGCCATCTGTTTTCTGCTGGGAGCCTACTGATATAGTAGACGACAGTAATATGGATACCTACCTCGCAGGGTTGTTGTAAAGATTAGAGAAAACATATGTAAGGCATCTAGCACTGTGTCTGGCACATTATACACACTCAACTGATAACAGGATGGAGGGGAAAAATAGCAGTTGTTTCACTTATTAGTATAAACTGATATATTAAGATATAAACAGGTCCTCTAGTTCATAACCAGTTGTTACTCAACTAACAGTGAAGCACTTGGCTTCTGGCACTACCAAGGTACTCAGATCTAGCAGGAGCCAGCCATGTCAATCAAAGCATGTACGTGAATAAATACATCCAAAAAGAGAAAGGAGAAGGACTTCAGGAAAAAGATTTCAACAAAGTAGTTGCCTTCTAGGGCGATCTCTGTAGAGAGGCCAGCCAAGCATGATGGTAAATATGGATCCATCCTGAGCAAATGGGGGATGTCTCTGGAGAACCAGGGAAAGCAGATTCCCCACACTTTGGCCTCCCACACACCTCCCTGCTCCTGAACTCTGCAGCTGCAATCTTCTTCCAGGGCCCAACAGTAGAACTATATCACTTGGAACATTGGACCCAGGCCCCACAATAGAGCTGAGTGCTTAAAAAATCTTCACAGCCTAGGATAGGTCATGGGATGTTGGCCAGAAGCTGATCTTACAGAATGACAGCATCCTCCTTTCAAAGCCAGTTTCTCATGAGGTTAATGAATGTTATGTCAGAAAAAAAAGTTATAGAATTCAGACGGCATTTTATTCATTCAACTATATTTGTTGAGCCTTTGCTGTGCATGAGGAGCTGGAAATATGGCAGCAAGCAAGATTCTGGCCTTTAAATATCTCACAGATGCTCTCCTATTTGTAGCATCAAACGGAAAAATGAAGGCAGAATGGCATCCCATTGAGTTGAATTTGTAATTGTTGGTCAATAACCAATAACTAGTCTTGGCTCTGCCATCACTAATGAGGACGAAATCCTAGAAAGTTTGTCACATTTCTGGAAGAGGTGGCACTGGGTTTTAGAAAGCAATTGGCATTGCATTTCAACAACCATAAAAACACTGCTTATCTTTGATCTCATAATTTAGCCCCTATAATTTACCCCAGGAAAATAATATAAAAGAAGAAATGGAAAACATGTAAAAAAGATTGTTGCTCTTTCTACATAGTTAATGTATAGAAAACAGCCTGATTGTCCAACAGTGGAATAATGATCCAGTATAACATGGCATAAACACATTACAGAATATTATGCAACCATTTTACATTTTCATTTTGAAGATTGTTGTAACCTGAAAAAGGTTTAAGGCATGTTACTTCAAAACCAGAAAGCAAGATTTTGTCTATTTTAGGATTGCAAAGCTGTAGAGATTTTTTCTGTATGTGAACTAAGACAAATGAAATAACAGTAACATTAAGATTGTTAGGAAAGTTGTTTTTTGTGTGTGTTGTTGTTGTTTTTGGTTTTTGTTTTTGTTTTGTTTTTTGTTTTTTTTCTGAAACGGAGTCTCATTCTGTTGCCCAGGCTGGAGTGCAGTGGCACGATCTCGGCTCACTGCAACCTCTGCCTCCTGTGTTGAAGCAATTCTCCTGTCTCAGCTTCTTGAGTAGCTGGGATTACAGGTGCCCACTACAACACCCAACTAATTCTTGTACTTTTAATAGAGACAGGGTTTTGCCATGTTGGCCAGGCTGGTCTTGAACTCCTGACATCAAGTGATCTGCCCTCTTTGGCCTCCTAAATTGCTAGGATTAAAGGCATGAGCTACCACGCCAAGCCAGAAAGTTGTATTTTTTATTTTTTAGATTGTTACTTCCAATCTTATTAAAATGAAAGCATTTTGTTATAAACCCTTTTAAATGCAATATGGCTTATCATAGTTGTGGTAGCCATAATTAGTATACAAAAGGACCAAAAAAATGATAAAGACATAAAAGGTTAACCTCTTATCTGTCAAGTCCAAAATGTCAGTTTTAGGGACACAGAAAGCTGGAAATGATAGACACTGGATACTCCAAAATGCAGGAAGGTAGGACGGGAGTGTTAAAAAATTACCTATTGGGTACTATGTTCACTATTTAGGTGATGGGTTCACTAGAAGCCCAAACTTCATCATTACAAAACATATCCATGTAACAAACCTGTACTTGTACCCCCAGAATCTAAAATTTAAAAATAAGTAAACAAATATGCCTATTGTAGAGAAAGACAGAAAAATGGCTTCTTACCATTGACATGTAAAAGGCCAGGAGGTTTGAATTCCTGCAGGTTTAAGATCAGCAAGCAGTGCAATGTGACTATTAACAGGTGAGTAATCCAGAGTGTGCAAGTAAAGCAGCATGGGACATGTGTGTCCCCTGCATCCTGGGACAATCACACCACAGGTTGGCAATGTGCTGGTGCTCTGTGTGGCACCTACAGCAGAACTCTGATAAACCAGGTCAGTGCCACAGGGCATAGGCTAAGACGAGGGGAAGGCTGAAACCTCGCTCTTTCATTATGAAGAACTGTTGAGGAAAGAGGGGCTACTAACCTGCAGCAGGCATCACGTTTTTATGATGCTCAACTCAGGGACTGAGTTGTCATTAAAAGGCATTTTTTTTCTCTAGTTTAAAAAAAAGATGGGGGATGGATACCTTTTCTTTTAGTCAGAAAGCCTAATTTCCCTAACCAAAGTAATTCTCTATCTCTCTCTCTCTCTCTCTCTCTCTCTCTCTCTCTCTCTGTGTCTCTCTCTCTCTCTCTCCTCTCTTGTGGCACATTTCCAACTCCATTAAAATTCCAAATGTCAAAAACTGAATTCTTCCCCTCCCTTGCTGTGGGCCTTATCTGTTTTCTATACTCCACCCTTCATCAATGTACACCCACCAGTCAATCAATCCAAGCCACTCACAGATCCTCAGATGCACATCACCCTCCTCGGCCTCCTGCTCTTTCCACACTGTCTCACCCTGGCTACCCAGCGGGGCTTAGCCCTTCCTCCTCTGTGCTGTTATGGGGCCTGGTATGGACCTCTACTGGGAAATACCACCTTATAGTGGATGGGTTTGGTCCTTACCCACCTTCACCACTGACTGTAAGTTGCCTGAAGGTAGATGCTTTGTCACTATTAGTCAATAAATTCATCTCCTCCACCTTTGCAAAATCCCTTTTAACCATTGTCCTGACACACAGATGTCTCTAATTGTAGAATACCTTGGGCAAGTATTGGAAAAACACTGCCTTTGTCGAATAGGTACAAGATGGCCTCTTTCTCCTTCCTTATACTCCTTGAGAGTCCCTTCAATGGCATAGCCCCCAAAACCACCACAAATGTCTGTAAATCCCATCAGCTTAAAATGCAAAACATAGGTGAGTGCTTTAACTCATGCTACAAATTCTGCCATTGCTGGGCTGTTGGTTTTAAAAAAAGAAAAACCATTCCATCTGCCATAAATCTACATTCCCCCCAAATGAAATATAATACCCCGCTTTCCTCTAGCAGTCAGATAATCATCTCCTTGTTTTACGGGAAATGATTTAGAAGAGAAAAGAATCAGTCTGACAGCCTCATAAGTTTCAGAGAGTGCTTACCCTGACAGCCCCTTTCTTCTCATCCCTATATATGTACATGCACACACACACACACCACACACACACACACATTCTTGCACAGATGTACACAAGTACTTGCGCATGCTCACACATGCATTGAGATCTGGGTCTCTGCCACATTATGCCAGAACTGGAATCAAGCTGTTAATAGTCTGTCTTAGACCTATGCATATTCTTCTATCTCTAAATTGCTTCCTGGCTATTCTTTGTCTGCTGACTATTTTTCTTGCTCTCCATTGATGACTTAAGTCCAGGAAAATAAAGAGGACCCTCAATATTATGCAGCCTTTCAAACACTGACAGTAGAAAAGACTCACCTGGTTCATTTAGTATGGTTGGGGGGCTAGGGAGACCCACTATCTTACTCCATTTGACCCTCCCTTCAATGTTTCCCCCCGAGGCCACAGACACAGTTGTCCATCCACCTCCTGGCCAGCATAGCGCATCTCTAACAAGAGGCAGTCATTTCCTTAAACACTCCCACAAAATCCTCCTTCTGCCGATGCTTAGCAGTGTTCACCTTGAGACGGCAGGAGATGACACCGTGTAGGTGAAGGGAACATGACAGAGGCCACCACCACTCATCACTTCCCTGAGATGGAAAAGCCCTCAGGGTACCCAAGAGAATGAGAAACTTTTTTTCTTTACCACTGATGTTTATTGATTTGTCCAGTTCATAGGGAGCATCCCTTAATGTTCTGCTTTCATGTTTCTGCTTTGTTGCATGGGTGCAGAAAAGAATATTGCAAATTGATCCATCTTCCCAGCCTTTGTTGGGAATGGACTCCTATTACTTTAGTTTCTCAGGCCTGTCATCGCATGCTCACATTCCAGGGCATATATAATCAGCCTGGCTAAACACTGAGAGCTGAGCTGATTAATTTCTAACATTCTTGCCTGAATCCATTGATGGCATGCCTGTTTGATGATCTCTGCAATAGATGGCCACCTCTGATTGTTTGACCTTTGCCCTTCACCCCAGAGCTGTCTATTCTAGTACCTGTTTAAGTTGACAGCATGTACATGGGGTCTACATCACATTTGAAGAAAACCGTAATGTCTTGGTGCTATGAAAGCTTAGAAAAAAGGCTTTTAAGGGAAACCCATTTCCATTACCAGTTGAACAGCATTTGAGAACCAATCATATATCCATTAAACAAAAAGAAAATACATTATCCATAACCTATGATATTACGCTCGTACTTTAGAATCTACCCATTTATTCTGATTTAGCTTATGTGCTAATTATGATCAATGGATTTCCACAAGGATGTAAAATTATATCAGTTTTTAATTTCTCATTCCACCACTTCCCAGAATTCTGTTATTTTAATTACTTTATATGCCATTTACTTCTAATAGCTCAGAACAAAAGGGTCATCATCACCATCATCAATATGCATTTATATATATAATTTTAGGCATGTTGGCCCATTTCTAATGTAACCCTAATATTAGATTAGATGGATTTTGTTTTTAGTTTTTATTATAGAGGAGGAGCCTCTTTAACAATTTCAGAGATGTACTTCATTTATCCTAAAATACCTTTGGTTGTAAAATAGGTTGGGGTCTATTTATAGAGCTAAGTTCTCAAAAATGCACATAATTTACATCCTAACTCACTAAGAACCAAGTAGTTAGAGAGCTAATGCAGGTGCACTTGGCAGCCATTTTTTTAAGATCACACCAACTCTTATTCACTCCATAGGAAAATGGAGGGTTATGAGAACACCAAGGTTAGCCAAGGACAAATCACATATGTATCTAGTTTAATGTGTCACATATGTGTCCTGGGCTGAGTGCACACTGAACAGCAGACAGAAGTGAAGAGTGAGGAGAACCTTAAGCAGTAAGGTAAATACACTGAAATTAAACATACAACTAAAGGTAAGCATATAATTGTATCAAATTATGTCTGCCTTTGAAAATGGCACAGAAAAGAACACATGTTAGGTTGGCAGAATCACAGAATTCGAGAGCTTTGAGGGACTATTGAGACCACACAGCTAACCCTCCATTTGTAAAAGAGAAGTGGGACACACTGGGAAGAACGGATTTGGGACCTGGTACCTACCGGTGCCAGGACAGTGTTCTTGTCATTTCACCCCATCTCAGGTTACTGGGGCCCCTTCTCTCTTACCCCAGCTCTCTTCATAATTCTTTCCCTGTTTCAACATGGAAATATTAAATGCTGAAGATGTATTATTCTTCATTCAACTTGATCGCCTTGAAAGACAACATCATGAGCTCATGGCTCAGTTCCTGGGTCCTGAACACCATCACAAAATAAATACATTTTCTTTTCATTTGTTATCAACCTGATTAGTGAGATTGGCTAATTATTTTTAAAGGAATAATGACTCAAAGTAAGAAAAAAATGCTTAAACAGCTTACTGTTAGTTTTATTCTTAATCAAGTGAAATTCTATATGAGCTTAACATTATGTGAGTATAAAGATACCAAACTCAAACATATCTGTTTGTACCATTTAGCCTTTAGTGAGTATGCTATAAGTTTTAAAGGAGAAGAATCTTTAAAAACAAATGTGCATGTATACATACATATTTGTGTGACTTTCCAATATTATTTTTTCCTTTATTTTCATTTTATGAAATATTTTAAACACACAGGAAAATGCAGAGAACAACGGCGCAGTTCTCACTCCCTCCCCACAGCTTGAATAAACATTTGTACTCTGCCATATTTGTTTCAGAATTTTTCATTTTATTTCAAATGAATAAAAAATTATAGATGTATTTCAAACCACCTGGGTACCCATATCCACACATTCCTTTCCTGCCCTCCTAAGAGAAAACCAGTATCTTGAATTTGGTGTTTATCATTCTCACAAATTCTTGCTTACTTTTACTGCTTATGTATGTATCCATAAATAATATATAATATTGTTTTGCATGCTTTAAAATTATACACAAATGTATCAAAACTGTCTATGTCTTTATCTTGGTTTTTCTCGTTGTTTTTTGTTTGTTTGTTTTTTGTTTGCTTGTTTGTTTCCAGAGACATGGTCTCACTCTCTTTCCCAGGCTGGAGTGCACGGGTGTGATCACGGTTCACTTCAGCCTCAACCTCCTGGCCTCAAGCGATCCTCCCACCTCAACTTCCCTAGTAACTGGAACTACAAATGGAAGCCACCATGCCCAGATAAGTTTTTTTATTTTCTGTAGAAATGAGGTCTCACTGTTGCTCAGACTGGTCTCAGACTCCTGGACTCAAGTGATCCTCTCACCTTGCTCACTCAAAGTGCTGGGATTACAGGAATGAGCCACCAAGCCCAGCTTAATTTACTTTTTTAAAAAATCTATCTTAAAGTTTTGAGATTTATTCATGAGACAAATGTAGCACTACTTCATTTTAGTGAAGAATTCTGTGTTTTATTTCATGAATACACAATTTATTTATCTAGTCCCCTCTTGATGGGCATTTAAGTTGCTTCGAGTTCTTCGCTGTTACACACAAAACTTCAATAAGTATTCTTACACATATCCTTATGTATATTTACAAGAAATTCTCTATAGTACATTCTTAGCAATGGAAGCTCTGAGTTGTAAGGTATGTGTATTTTCAGATTTACTAGACATCACCAAATCACTCTCTTAATTAGTGGCACCCATTTTGAAAATTTACACTCAAACCAATAGTGTGTGAGAGTTCACGTGGTCCCACACCTTTGCAAGGTCAGACTTCTAGATTTTTTCACCTGGTGGGTATAAATTTACACTTTACCATTGTTTTAGTTTGCATTTGTGTAATTACCAGGGACATTGGGCATCTTTTATATGTTTATTAGCCATATCGAACTCCTCTATTATTCATTCATACCTATTACTCCTTTTCTATTGGACTGTTAGTCTTATTAATTTAAGTAATTTTTTTTTTTTTTTTGAGACAGAGTCTTGCTCTGTCACCCCGGCTGGAGCGCAGTGGCCCAATCTCGGCTCACTGCAACCTCCGCCTCCCAGGTTCACGCCATTCTCCTGCCTCAGCCTCCTGAGTAGCTGGGACTACAGGCGCCCACCACCATGCCCGGCTAGTTTTTTGTATTTTTAGTAGAGATGGGGTTTCACCATGTTAGCCAGGATAGTCTCGATCGCCTGACCTCGTGATCCGCCCGCCTCGGCCTCCCAAAGTGCTGGGAGTACAGGTGTGAGCCACCACACCCGGCCATTTTAAGTAATTTTTATATATTCTGGATAATATTATTAATAACGGCTAAGATTTTGGAGGTGTTCACTAAATGCAAGACATTACCCTCCCAGTTTCATGCACATTAACTGATTTCATCCTCAAAACAGCCCTACAACACAGTCAAGGTTGTTATCCACATGTTTTAAAATGAAAATAAATTGAGGTTAAGAGAGGTTAGATAACATGCCTAAGGTCACACACAGTTAATAAGTGATAGAGCCAAGATTCAGACCCAGGAATCCAGATCCAGAGTATCATAGTTTTCTGCCTCTGTTTCAAAGGATGCAAATTCTTCAAAGCTTTATGCATTGCAAATATATTCTTCCAGTCTGCAACTTCCCTTATCAATATATTCATTGTATATGTCCTTATTTAGAAGAATACACACACGTAAATATATACGTGTATACCCACATAATGTTATACATGTATTAAATTAATAAGTACTTATTTATGATATGCGCTTTCTGTCCAGTTTAAGTGACACTGCCAAACCTCAAAGCCAAAAATATATTGTCTAATATTTTCTTTTAAAATTTTTGCAGATTCGTCTTTCACATTTTTAAATAAATGATATAGAGATTTAATTTTACTTTTTACAATATGGATGACCACTTGCCTTTGCATCATTATCTGAATATCTTTCCCCGGTGATTTAAAATACCATGTCTATTAAACATCAGGTAACTATACACGTGAATCTGTTCTGAGTTCCTCATTCTATTCCACTGATCTATTTGTTTTTGATATCCAATAGGCCACGCCTTCCTACTTTATTCTTTTTAAATTTTCTTTGCCAGTTGTCTTTGCCAGTTCACTATTCCTTACAAATTTTAAAATCAGATTGTCAAGTTCCATACAAAATCCAGACAAAATTGTTATTGTACTAGCATTGAATTTATAGATTAACTTGGAGTAAAGTATGATCTTTATGGTATTAAACCTTCTCATTCAGGAACATTGTATAATTCTACATTTATTCAGGTCTTTTATGTCCTTAAATAATGTTTAGTAAAATTCTTCATGGAAGTCTTTTTTTGTTGTTACATACGTTTCTAACTCATTCGTGCTGCTTTTGTACCTGGGAGCTTTTTCCTATTACATTTTGTGATTAGTGATCACAAAACTACTGTGTAATGATCTCCGCAATGGCCTCTTCTAATAGTTTGACTTTTGATCTTCACTCCAGAACTGTCTATCATAGTACTTGTTTAGTTTTATAGCACTTACATTGCTTCCGCATTGCCTTTAAATGAAGCCATAATATCTTAGCTCTAAGATAAGGAAAGAATGGAATTTAGGAAAAGCACATATTATAAATAGAAAGCACATATCATGAATAAGTACTTATTAATTTAATACATATATAACATTATATATGTATGTATACACGTATATCTCTACATATATGTGTGTGTACTTCTGAAATTCCATTCTACTGATTTTGTGTATCGATCTGTGATTCAACAACTTTGCTTAGCTCTAGTATTATTTCTAAAAATTGTCTGCATATTTCTTGAGTTTTTGATGTAGACGGTCATGTTGCCTGGAAATAAGCTAGTTTTATTTTCCTTTACAGTTCTTTTATCTTTTTTTAATTTTCTTGCTTTATTGCATTGGCTATGACTTAAGTACAATGTTGACAGAAGCAAGAGAGTGGATATCATTGACTTCTTGTTAACGTTGATAAAGCTATTTCTAAAGATTTTCCATTATATATTAGGTGCGCTGTGAGTTTTATAAACATAGTCTTTATGAGGTTAAGGAGGATCCCTCTTTTGCTAATTATCTTAGAATTCTTACCATAAATGAGTACTGAATTAACTGAATAATTTTTCTGTATCCATGGAGCAGATTAAATACCTTTATCCTTTTGTCTTAGAATATGTTACATTAATATTCTGATGATTAACTCATTTTCATATCAAATATAAACCTTACTTAATCATAATCATCATTTTTTAAAGACTCTTAAGTTCCATTTGGAGAAATGCTTCTATATTCCTATTTTTAAATGCTCTGAAATTCCACAATTATTTCCCTTGTTATGCCCTCATCCATTGCTGCTAACAATGAGTTCCAAATGCATTCAATAGCATTCCTTCATTTATTATCCTCTGAAATCTGTGTGTAAGGGAAAGATCATCCAGTCCTTAAGTGCATGTTAATATCCACCTCTGGAACTATCTAAGCCTTGTACTTATTAAGAAGAGATACTTAAAATCTAGGAGAGGGGGAGAAGGAAGGAGCCAAAAGAGGAAATGGGTAAAAGGGAGAGGAATAGAAAATTTCCTTCTAATATTTTAGAGTGGACACATGACATCTATATAAATATTTTAGTAACAACAGGAAGTTTGCTATGCTTTCTTAACCCCGTGATGTATTCTTGATCTCATTAAGACCCAAACCCATTGCCTCATAATTCAACTCATATTAACAAAATGTGTTTGGTGGAGTGGAGAAAAATCCAGGTATTTCTTATAAAAGTGGACATCTTATGTCTAAAGAAGACTGGAGTCAAAATGCTACACAGCATTCCTGAGACATATGCCCAGCAATTTTTTATCAAACTGCATTGTTCCCTTTTGGTTTTGCTTTATCTGGGCTATTAATCCCAGCTACATTTAGTCCTATGTGCATAAAAGTTACCTTCTTTTACCTGCAGGTCTCATTTTATTCACCAAAGTGGTACATCACTACACAGTGATGTCTCTCTACGAGAAAGTTCCCAGTTGCTCAGAAAAGCAATAAAATGCATCTTTGTTTTAAAAAAAGAAGAAGAGATACTCATAATGGTTATGGGTTTATTGGGGCTTATTATCACTTTTTAAATAAAATATTATTTACATTTTTCTAGAAAATTGTTTGCCTAAGTCTATAATTCACTACCATAAAGTTATTCACAGTATTCCCTTATTTAAACTTCTACTCTATCTATAGTAACAATTCTTTTTATTATGTATTTATACTTTTTAATCTTTCTTTTTTTAGAGGTGTCTTCAAAGAAGGTTATAGGTACCATTGAGCTTGGGTTCACCCTCCAAATAATTTTATTTTGTTGATGATCTTCTTTATTTCCAATTTTATCAACTTACGCTCTTATCCTTATTATATTATTTACTCTACTTTCTTTAGGTTGACTCTTTAAAAATAAAAGAGTTCTTTGATGTTCTTTAAAAAAGACTTTGCTTCATATATTTTGAGACTATATTGTTAGGCAATACAGATTTATGATGATCATGACTTCCTGGTGGGTTGTTTCTTCTATTATTATTCAGCGTCCATGATTACACTTATTAGTGTACTCCAAAATTCTACTTTGTCTGTTATTAATATTGCTATATAAGATTTCTTTTAGTTAGTGTTTGCTTAATATATACTTTTTCCCATCTCTCTGTTTTCAACATTTCTGTTTGGCTTTTACTTTGGGTTTCTAACATCTGGATATTGGTTTTGTTTCACTTGGTTTTTATTCCAAGCTTATCTATTACTTTCTACAATTTTTAACTGCTTCCCAAACACACGGACCTTAGCTTGCTGAACTACCCATTGAAACACCCTCATATTTAATTACTGTCTGTTATTCTACTTTGACTTGTTTTAAACACACGTGCATAAAATGAGTATTTTGTTTTAACCAACAGATAAGTAAATTTACCAGTATACTGTATCAATGTTTCTTTCATCCTATGTCTAACACAATTACTGTGTCTTCTACCCTATGTCTTTCCTCTGGTTCACTTTTTGTTTGTTTTTAACTATACTAAAGTACAACCTTGAATAGGTCTCCGTGTATCAAATTTCCTGAGCCTCTGTATATCTGAAAATGTTTTGTTTTGTTTTCACTTTGAGTGATATTTTAGCTGTATATAAAATTATGGAAGGACAGATATTTTCACCAAGCACTTTGGATATAATGTGTATTCTGGCACCTAATTTTTCTGTTGAGAAATGTTCCTTTAGCTTGATTATACTTCCATTAAATTTAATAATGTTTTCAGTTCTAAAACTTTCTTTAAATCCTCAATGTTCTGCAGATTGAACAGGATGTGTCTAGATGTGGGTTTATATTTATTTATATAGTTTCATTCTCAGAGTATATTTTGATCTGAGAATTTTTGTCTTTATTCAATACTGAAAATTATCAGCTATTATCTATTCAAATGTTGCTTCTCCACTATTCCTTCCATTCTCTTCTTTGGGAAGTCTTATTAGATGTATTAACTAATACATCTCCAGCCATTTTTCATGTCTGTCTCTTCACTGCTTTGTTTTGTTTAATTTTTTATTTTTAATTTTTGTGGGTGTATAGTAGGTGCATATATTTATGGAGTACATGAGCTGTTTTGACACAGGTATGCAACGTGAAATAAGCACACCATAGAGAATGGGGTATCTATCTCCTCAAGCACTTATCCATTATGTTACAAACAATCAATTATACTCTTTCAGTTACTTTTAAATGTACAATTAATTTATTAATCACCCTGTTGTGCCATCAAGTGATAGGTCTTATTCATTTGTTCTAAGTAATTTTTGTACGCATTAGCCATCCCCACTTCCTCCCCGCAGACCTCTACTACCCTTCCCACCCTCTGGTAACCATCCTTCAGCTCTCTATCTCCATGAGTTTGATTGTTTCGATTTTTAGATCCCGCAAATAAGAACATGCAGTGTTTGTCTTTCTGTGCCTGGGTTATTTCACTTAACATAATGATCTTCATTTCCATCCATGTTGTTG
The DNA here is from genome assembly GCF_028885655.2 of Pongo abelii. Taxonomy (NCBI): domain Eukaryota; kingdom Metazoa; phylum Chordata; class Mammalia; order Primates; family Hominidae; genus Pongo; species Pongo abelii. The sequence goes on from NC_071997.2 coordinate 66,558,216, forward strand.
CAAATGACAGGACCTCATTCTTTTTTACGGCTGAATAGTATTCCATTGTGTATATGTACCACATTTTCTTTATCCATTCATCTGTCGACGAACACTTAGGTTGCTTCCAAACCTTACCTGTTGTGAACAGTGCTGCAACAAACATGGCAATGCAGCTATCTCTTCCATATAGTGATTTCCTTTCTTTGGGGTATATACCCAACATTGAGATTGCTGGATCATACCTATTTTTAGTTTTTTGAGGAACCTCCAAACTGTTCACCACAGTGGTTGTACTAATTTACATTCTCACCAACAATGTATGAGGGCTCCCTTTTCTCCACATCCTTGACAGCATTTGTTATTGCCTGTCTTTTGGATATAAGCCATTTTAATTGGGGTGAGACAATATCTCATTGTATTTTGATTTGCATTTCTCTCATGATTAATGATGTTGAGCATCCTTTCATATGCCTGTTGGCCATTTTTGCTTTATTTTAATACTAACTTTTTATTTCTCTTTGCTACATTCTAGGTGACCAGCTCTGTGTTGACTTTCAATACACTAAGTGTTCCATCACCTGTTTTATCTACAGTTTATCTCAACTAGTGAGTGTCTTATTCTGATGATAATATTTTTACTTTTAAGATTTATTTCTAATTTTGGAATTGATACTTTTTCATATTCAAATGGTTTTGTTTCTGCCTATTCTTCTTGTAAAATCTCTTAAATTTTGATGGCTATTATTTTCCCCCTAATTAACGTAAGCCTTCCCAAAATACTTATTTAAACAGTACCAGCTATAATAAAAAGTTAATTTTATTTGAATTAGTTAATTTTCTGATTGTTGGTTTTGTTGGCTATCTTCCTTAGCCTTTAGTTTCTTCATATGATTTGAAATTTAGCTTTTGAGGCTTATTTAAGTGAGAGAATTTTTGTGATTGCTTTGTCTTCACGCCCCTTCTCTGACTTTACCCATCTCTGTGTTTTCCTGCATCTGGCCTCCTATAGCCACTGTCCAGAACCTGGTTTGATCAAAGCAGTTTGAGGTCATTGCCCCTCGATGATGACAGATACCCCCAAATCACCCAAAGAGCAGCTTGATTTGGTTCAGGATCACAAGGCTCTGTCTTAGACCCCAATCTTCCCTAAGTTTGCAGATCCTTTTAAGCTATAGCCCTAACAGCAGCAAGTGGTATGTTTTTTTCTATTCTTCTTTTACAACTAGGTGTTGGAGTAGAGAGACCCACAGCCTTGCCTTTGGTTTCAAGCAGAAAGCCTAGATCCAACCTCCCTTCCTCCCATTAAGTGTTTTTAGTCCTGGTTGGAGCCTAATTCTCAGCCAACACTATTTGCTTCTCAACCTGGGGCTTTCATTTAGCTCTGCTCACCACCTTAGGTAGCTGCTCTATTACTTGTCTTGTTTCTGGGATTCGCTATGTCTTTTCGGTTTTGTCTTTTATAGTTTATATACAATTATTATGTGTATACACATAATTGTTATGAAGGTAGGTCAAAGCATAGACTTCCTCTGAAGTCTTGGCCTGTGGACCCACCCTCATGTTTACAACTTACCACAAAGTATACATCACAAGGGCAGGGCCCCTAGCTGGCTAATTCCAATACTGTATCTTTCATAATAGGTACCCAATAAAAGTATGCTGAATATACAAATGAATACAAATCATTTTCCTAGAAAGACAGAAATGCCTTCAGGCACCATGTTTCAGTTTTTCTAGTATACTACAAACTCTTAGGGACAAAAACTATGTCTAATCTATCACATTGCCTAGTTTATTACCCTGCAAATGGTAAATAAGCTATAAATATTTCAAAGGGCCACACGTTTCTCCTGTGGATTTTTCATATGGCAAAAGGTAGTGACACCCCAGGTATATGCAGTGTTGCTTTAAAGGATTAATATCACCATCTTCTCAGTCATTTTATAACATGTTGGTTCTTCCTTATAAACTATTTTTCAAATGAACGCTTCTTAAGGAAAAATATTTCATCTGACAGCAGAGATGGGCATGCTGAAGTGGAATATTTTCACTAGAATAATGTAAAAGTAGGAAATGTCTAACTGTAATTACTCAAGAAATCAAATGAAAAACCTTTTCCTGCTATCTTACAACAAGATCAGGGACCAAATGTAGAGAAAATGCTAAGTGATCACAATTCCTCTAGCTGAAATAACATTTTTCATACCGCAGACCAAAGGGCAAGGGGGACAAAGAAGTTGTCCTTGTTGATTAATTACTTTTGGAACCAGGCCCAGCATAAGCAAAGAGAAGAGCCTAGTGATAAAGCAACAGGTCCACTCTTTGTCCCCTCTGCCCTCCCAAGAAACGATTCACTGGTTTTCTGAAAGAAAAATGCACTTAGGTGTTTTAAACCATGATATCCATAAAGAAGAGACATTTCCATTTATTTCCCAAATGAATTCACATCCTTCCAATCAACAAACTCTTTATGGCTATATGTATTGAGCACTGACTGCATACCAGGTGCACTTACTGTATACTTTAGTGGTTACAGAAGAGTTAGAAAACCATCTCTTGAGAGGAGCAAGTTATACTCAGACAAGCATGCCACGTAAGTTGTATCTTACCAAGTGCTATAGGCAAGTAAGGGAGGCAGAGGTCTGCAGGAGCAAAATGGATGCTGATGACTTCAGGAAGAGGTTAGAGATTCAAAAGACT